>NW_027397123.1:5434224-5630020 GCF_003265705.2 Callorhinus ursinus | reverse complement strand
GGATGGGTGGATGGGTGGGTGGATGGGTGGATGGATGGGTGGGTGGATGCGTGGATGGATGGATGGGTGGATGCGTGGATGGATGGGTGGGTGGGTGGGTGGATGGGTGGATGCGTGGATGGATGGGTGGATGGGTGGGTGGATGGGTGGATGCGTGGATGGATGGGTGGATGGGTGGGTGGATGGGTGGATGGATGGATAGATAAAAAGGTCCAACAAAATATAACAATTATTAACAAATATGCACTTAACAACAGAGTACCACTGTCTATGAAGCAAAAATGGGCAGAATTAAAGAGAGAAATAATTCTATAATAATAGTTGGAGACTTCAATACCCCACTTTCAATAATGGATTGGAAAACAAGACAGAAGATCAATAAGAAAGTAGAGGACTTGAGTGACACTATAAAGCAATTAGACTTAACAGCCATACACAGAACACTCCACTCAACAGTAGCAGAATACACATTTTTCTGAAATTCACATAGGCTATTCCCCAGGATAGATCATGTGTTCGGCCACAAAATAATTCTTAATACGTTTTTAAAAATTGAAATCATATAGGGGCACCTGGGTGGCTCAGTCCGTAAGGCATCTGTCTTCAGCTCAGGCCATGATCCCAGGGCCCCTCGTAGTGTTCCCTGCTCAGCAGGAACCTGCTTCTTCCTCTCCCTCTCCCTCTGTCACTCCCCCTGCTTGTGCTCTCTCTCTGTCAAATAAATAAAATCTTTTAAAAAAACTGAAATCATATAAAGTATCTTCTTGTCTGTTTTGTGAGAGAGAGAGAGAGAAGGGGAGGGGCAGCAAAGTAAGAAGGAGACGCTCCAGCAGGCTCTGCACTTAGCAGAGTCTGACACCAGGCTCAATCTCATGACCCTGACATCACACCTCAGCCGAAATCAAGAGTCAGATGCTCAACCAACGAGGCCACCCTCATATAAAGTATCTTCTGATCATAGTGGAATGAAACTAGAAATCAAAAACAGAAGGAAGAGTGGAAAATTCACAAGTATGTGGAAGTTAAAACTCGACACTCTTCAATTGCCGATGTGTCAAAGAAGAAACCACAAGGGAAATTAAGAAATACCTTGAGACTAATACAAAGAAAGCCACAACATACCAAAACTTATGGGATGTAAGGAAAGCACCCCATGGTGCTTTCACACAGATTGCAGCAAGAGGCAGAAAGTGCTAAAAGTGTAATTTATAGAAGTAAACACACACACTGAAATATAAGAAAGACCCTTGGGAAGGCAAACTGGTGTGGTCACTGTGGAAGACAGTATGGAGGTTCCTCAAAAAATTAAAAATAGAACTACCCTATGCCAGTAATTGCACTACTAAGTATTTCCTCAAAGAATATAAGAACACTAATTCAAAGGGACACATGCACCCCTATGTTTATTGCAGCATTATTTACAGTAGCCAAACTATGGGAGCAGTCCAAGTGTCCACTGATAGATGGATAAATAAAGAAGACGTGGTATATATACACAATGGAATACTATTCAGCTATAAAAAAGAATGAAATCTTGCCATTTGCAACAACATGGATGGAGCTAGAGTGTATAATGCTAAGCGAAATAGTCAGGGAAAGACAAATACTATATGAGCTCATTCATCTGTGCAATTTAAAAAACAAAATAAGGGCACCTGGGTGGCTCAGTTGGTTAAGCGTCTGCCTTCGGCTCAGGTCATGATCCTGGGGTCCCGGGATTGAGCTCCGCCTGGGGCTCTCTGCCTAGTGGGAGCCTGCTTCTCCCTCCCCCTCTGCCTGCGACTCTCCCTGCTTGTGCTCTCTCTCTGTCAAATAAATAAAATCTAAAAAAAAAAAAAGTGGACACATTGCCACAGATTTTACAGAGGTTAAAAATATTATAAGAGAATACTGTCAACAGTTGCATACCAACAAATTGGAAAACCTAGATGAAATGCACAATTCCTAGAGGCACACAAGCTACCAAAACAGACTCAAAAAGAAATAGAAAATCTCAAAAGGCCCATAACTAGTAAGATTGGATCAGTAATCAAAAATCTCCTAACAAAGAAAAGCCCAGGACAAGATGTCTTCCCTGGTGAATTCTATCAAACATTTAAAGAATTAACACCAGTTTTCCCTAAGAAAATTTCTTTCAAGAATACCAAGAGGAGGGAACATTACCTAACTCACTCTAGGAGGCCACATTATATTTACACCAGAGCCAGAAAAGACACAGTAAGAAAATTACAGACCAATAGCCCTTATAAATATCATGCTAAATTCTCAACAAAATAGTAGTAAACTAAATTCAGCAGCATATCAAAAAGCTTATACATCATGACAAAGTAAAATTTATTCCCAGAATGTAAGGATGGCTCAACATTCAAGAAAAAAAAATCAATCAATATAATATGTCATATTAATAGAATGAAGGGAAAAACACATGATCATCTCAATTGATGCAAAAAAAGCATTTTACAAAATTCAGCATCTTTTCATGAAAAAAACACTGAATAAACCAGGAATAGAGGAGAACTTCCCCAATATGAGAAAGGTTATGTAAGAAAAACCCACAGCTAATATTATATTCAATGTGAAATACTGAATGCTTTTCCCCTGAGACCAGGAAGAAGCCAAAGATGCCTGATTTTACCACTTCTATTGAACTGCTACTCACAACTTCTATTCAGTCTTATTGGAGGTTCTAGCCAGAGAAATTATGCAAGAAAAAGAAATAAAAGCCATCCAGATTGGAAAGGAAAAAGTAAAATGAATTCTGTTCACAGATGACAAGATCTTTTTTTTAAATTAACTAACATATAGTACAGCATTAGTTTCAGATGTAGGGTTCAATAATTTATCAGTTGCATATAACATCCCACAGATGACAAGATCTTACAGGTAGAAAACTCTGAAGAATCCACACAAACAAAAATTAGAGTTAATAAACAAATTTAGAAAAGTTGCAGAAAATAAAATCAACATGCAAAAATCAGTTGTATTACTGTACACTTGTAATGAACAATTCAAAAACGAAATTAAGAAAGCAATTCCATTTACAATAGCATCAAAAAGGATAAAATATTTCAGAATAAGATTTGTACACTGAAAACTATAAAACACGGCTAAAAGAAATTAAAGGAGATGATAAATAGAAATAGAAGGACATCATATGTTCACGGATTAGAAGACTTCATACTATTAAAATGACACTACCCAAAGTGAACCACAGATTCAATGTAATCCCTATGAAAATCCCAATTTTTTTTTTATAGAAATAGAAAAACCCATTCTAAAATTCATATAGAATCTCAAGGGGTCTGAACAGTTAAAACAATCTTGGGGGAAAAAAAACACACCAAAGCTGGAAGACTCATATTTCCTGATTTCCAATCTTACTGCAAAGCTACAGTAATGAAAACAGTGTGGTATCTACAGAAGGAAAGACATTGAGGGGTGCCTGGGTGGCTCAATTGGTTGAGCACCTGACTCTTGATCTCAGGGTTGTGAGTTCAAGCCACGCCCAGCTGGTGCCTACTTAGAAAACAGAAGAAAAGAAAAGGAAAGAAAAGAAAAGACATTGAGACCAAAGGAATAGAATAGAGAACCCAGAAATAAACTTTTGAATGTGTGGTCAACTGATTTTCAGCAAGGGTGCCAAAATGACTCAGTGGGGGAATGGACAACATTTTCAACGATGTCTGCAACAGATGTCATATAAAGAACCGGAAGTGAGAATGGCATCAGACTTTTCAATAACAACAGTGAAAACTAGAACACAATGGAACAATGTTTTTAAAATTTTGGGGAAAGATTCCTTTTCAGCTAAGATTCTATACCCAGCCACACTATCTATCAAGAATGAAAGCAGAATAAAGACATTTTCAGACCTTCAGATAGTAAAAATATTTTCCAAATACCCTTTCTCAGGCAGCTGAAGAACATGGCACTAAAGAACATGCTCCAGCAAAACAAGAAATAACAGAAATGACATCACAGGATCCAGGACATGGGGGATCAATAGGAAAAGATTAAAAGCTGCTCCTAGGTGACAGTTTCACACAGATTGCAGCAAGAGGCAGAAAGTTCCAGAAGTGAGGTCCTCAGGAATAAGACAGAATGAATGTGTTAGAGCAGAGGTTCCCAGATTTTCTTGGTGCATGGTGCCCTTGTCTTGGTAATTTTTTTCTTGTGTCCTTAGACTAAAAGAAATACCTAACAATTCTGTTTATTAAATATTTGGGTCCAAACGACTCAATCAATATTTATGTCCTAACAACTAAGTAGCCATTTGAAAAACTAGTACACATTAATTGAAAGAAAAATTTTTAATTCCATTCTTTAATAACCACAATTACTTCCTAGTGAGATGTGTGTGTCTGTTGCACACCGCACATCTACTCAACACTTTAAATCAGATATATACCTCCACCCTCATTTTGTTTCACATTGATCTTTGCCCAGTGCTTACTTTCTATCACAGCAACTGCTGAAAACCCAGCTTTGCAAAAACATGGCATGATCATAAGGAATGTCGTTCACACTATCATTGAAACAGTGAATTACCTTGTGCTAGTAGTTTGTGATATCTAACAAATACTGAGTAACACTGTGTTGTTGCCCTCTAAAATTTAAAATACCCCATGGTGCTTCTGTGTGGTCACTATAACATCCTGGGGCGTCTTGGTGCAATTTAGAATTGTGATATTAGAGTGTATCAAAAAATTTTTAAAGATTTTATTTATTTATTTGAGAGAGAGAGAGAGAAAGAGGGAAAGAGCACGAGTTGGGGGAGGGGCAGAAGGAGCTGGCAAGTAAACAGCAGACTCTCCATCGAGTGTGAAGCCCGATGTGGGGCTTGATCCCAGGACTCTGGGATCATGACCTGAGCGGAAGTCAGCCATTTCACTGACTGAGCCACCCAGGTGCCCCCCAAAAATATTTTTAATAAGCTTGTGGCAGAGATTTCAAAATATATGGAAAAAAGTAATGATGGGTGAACTGAACACCAGTCAAATAAAAAAGTGAAGCAATCACCAACTCTAGAGGGAAAGCAAATGTTGGACAACAAAGGAGATGGGACGATGTTATACTTCTTGACTCGACAATAAATAATATTTACAAAACCGTCATAACATAAGCAAACGACTCTAGTCTTAACCAGAAGTGTGACCAGGAATGGTGGAGGAGAAGTAGGGAGAGGGGACATAGGAATGCTAGAAACTCATTCATGTAGTGGGATATTAATATAGAACAACAGACCCGCCGCATGAAGACAGGGCCGGGATTGTGACTGTGGACTGGAAACATGGAAGGAAACACGGGGGAAACAGGGGTAAAGAGGTCAAACTGTGGCTTCTGCGAACAAGATTGGCACATAGAGAAGTAGAATGCTGTTCCTTATTATAAATCTTCCAGTAATATTTGACTTTTGAACTACGTGCATGCATTGCTTTGATAACAACATTTAAAAATTAAACAAAACAATATTAAAACCTAACACATGTAACCTAGATGCCCCTTATGATCTACATAATCTTTCACACGCAACAGAAAGTCTAAGAACCCTCCCGAGATTTGTGCAGATCTGAGCCTGACAGTGTGTGTGTGGTGGGGGGGGGGGAGAGTGAATTATACTCTCACGGTGCTGCCGCCTCTGCTCAGCGTCCTCCGCTCGCCATCACGCCTCTGCGATCTACTCATCATGGCCCACCCTCCCCAGCTTCCCTAGCCTCTCCAAGTCAACAAAGCCAAAGTCTGTGAATGTTCGGACCTCTGAAGACGGGGTGCTTCTTAGACTCCCCCACCGTCCACGCCAGGGCTCCCCCGCTCCGGCTGGTCCCCTGCCCCCGTCCCCGTCCCAGCAACAGAAGCCCCCAGGAGTCCCAGCTCTCATTTGCCACCACTCCAGGCCCACCGCGGTTGTGCGCGCACACACGCACGCACACGCACTCGTGCGCACGCGCATGCGGCTCTGCACGCGCACACGCACGCGCACGCGGGTCTGCACAAAGAGCAGACCTTCTGAGAGGAACCTGAAATGACCATCTTTCCTTCAGCAGGCTGCAACTTCCCAGAAGAGAGTGGTGGTTTTAAGCAGCAAATGTTTCCTCCAGTACACGTCACTCCCCCGACACTGCCAAGCACAAGAATAACAGTGACTGGGTGCTGTGACTCACGGTGGTCCGACCATGTGATGATAACAAAGCGCTTCCCTGGCAGCTGGCGATCCCCATGCTCTGCGTGTGGGCACGCAGGGAGCCATGCAGTGTGGCCTGGCCACCGTCCACCTTCACCGAGCACGAAGATCAATGCTTGATGCACTGATGTGCCGACTTCCACTTCAGCAATCCAGAGATCCAGAATAACTCACTTGCTGGGCTCCTGATAGGAAGCCTGGGGTCAACGGTTTTAGGTGTATGGAGCTGTCCCTCACTCACCCAGAAGAGCTGAGAAATGACTTTGGATCCCCTTGCAGCCCCTGGAGAATATCTCCGTCCTGCGGGGCCGAGGACTCAGTTTGAAGAACAGTTCTGTGCCTAGAGTATGACCCCCAGCTCATGGAGAGCAGCACTCTGCATTTCTCTCCCACCTTCCCAGCAGCATTATCACGGGCCTAGGGGACATCTGGAGTCTAATCTCTCTTCTCCAGGTGGCCAGGGCCCACCTTTGGTCTTCCTGGCCTTCCTGAGGACGCTGTCCGTACAGATGTTCCGGAGAGGTGCTGCCTCCAGCTGGCTGGCACCAGGATGAAGCTGCCAGTTTCCCCATGAACAGGACAGCCTGCAGGAAAGGACTTACTGACCCTGACCAGCCCTCACATCTTCGGGCTACCCTTCCATGTGTCTGCTCTGCCCTGTGGGGCCGCAAGGAGAGGGCAGTGGAGGGTTCCAGGGAAACGTCCAGCCGCCATGATAAAGCCAAACCTCCAGCGTTGGCAGTGAAATGAACATGCCGGGTAGAGCGCTGCCCAGAGGCGATGACAGTGACCACTGGCCTGGCCACACCAGCCTCCAGTCCAACCCAAGTGTGGACGTGTGGCCTTTCCCTCAGGACTCCAGAGGACAAAGGCCAGCTTGGACTCCTTGGGCCTGGGGGACTGCTTTCCTCCCAGCTCCTGGCCTACCCCATGGGCATCCTCATCTTGGAGCCTGTCCTCCGATGCCACATCTCAGGGCTTTTGTCTCCTTTGGAATCTGCCCATCCATCCCTCCCCACGCCCCTCCTGCCTCCTGCCTGGGCAGACACAACCTTCTCCTCTTGTCTAAGGTTCCCTGAATGAGGACCCTGGATGTAGTCTTCTCTTTGGGCTGAACCTCCAAACTCCCATCCCCTGCCCCCACCTCACCAGGACCCCCTTCCAGAAAACTCAGGTGCCACTAGTCAGAGGAAGGGGAGCCAGGCGTCATTGAGGATGGAATGCCAGAGTCCCATCACATCCACATCTCGAATATTCTCCCTGGAGCAGGTCAGTCTTGCAGCTGTCATCAGAATCCCGGGGCACATGGGCTGGTGTGGTGGACCTCTCGGTCCTTCCACTGAGGCAGGACCTGTGTGTTGGCCAGGCCCTGAGCTGGGTCACTAGTGCTGTCCTGAGCTGGTTGCCATAGGGCTGTTCCCTCCCAGTTCCTGGACACCCCCTGCCCCCACTCCCAAGTCCTCCATGGAACTCCCTTTTGCTGGGGCCCTGGCCTTGAACCTCGAACACACCAGCTATGACTTCCTGAAGAGCCACCCCTGTGCCCTGGGTGGTGGTGGGGAAGCACACACTGTCCTGAGATGTTCTGCGTCTGTGGAAACGTTCAATGTCTGTGAGGCAGGAAATGCTCCCTCCTTCCACCAGCAAGTCTGGTCCTCACCGGTCTCCATGCCACCAGGGCCAGGATCAATACCAGCGTGAGCAGAGCTGCGTCCTGAGTTGTTAGTTGTCCTTCTTGGTTTGGAGCATAATCCATAATGCTTCTCCTGGTGCCTGGCTCCCTACAGGTTCTGGGGGTTGCTGAGGAGTGGGGCATCCAGGCAGGGTGGGGGGCACAATGTCCCGGGAGCAGTTCTGGGAGAACCATGAGGAGCGGGAGGCTGAGCTGGCTGTCAGCCTCTTTAGCACGGAGTCTGGCTGCCCCTGATCTCGGGGGCACACGTACCCATCTCCCAGTCTGGGGACCCTCCCCAGACCTCCTCATGCAGCTGAGCTGCCCACACATCCCTATCTGTCGAATTTGCCAAGGATAGTTTGTTAAGAACCGTCTGCTTAGCCATAATGAGACTTGGCCCTTCTGCTCTGGACCTGGCCGGGGGTGTTCCAGGGAAACAGGCTTTCCAGGGATGCTTAGGCATGGCCGTGCCGTATCCTGGCAACCAGACCCAAAGCCAAGTCCTCCTGAGACCCTGGCTCCAGCCCAGCGCGGGGCAGAGTGGGGACCGGCAGCCCTGCGGGGCTGCCCTCACTGCCCACCCCACCCCTCAGCGGCACCTGAGCTGCGCAGGAGTCCGCACCCCTCCCTGGGCAGCCACGCCCTGCTCTGTACTGGCCTGCTTTGCCACCACCGCCTCTCTGGGCCCCCAGGGCTGACCTGGGGGTCTCCTCCTCTGTGAAGGGGGGTGGGAGGGGTACACGATTCCTGCAGCGCCCACCCCCGGGCCCGTGGCTCCCCAGCGGCGCACACCCTTCTGCCACTTCTCATTCTCTGGACGATTCGTTTAAAAGCGATAGCAGTTGAGGTGACTTCAGGATCAGGGTGCGTTGCCTGCGGATCTCCAGACTCAAAGCTCCCTGTCCTCAAGGCAGACTTTCTCTGCAAGCCCGGCTAGGCCGTCTTCCCTGAGTACCTTTCTCTGCCCTTCTGATCCAGGAGCTAGAAAGGGAAGTGGCACACTCCCGGGCGCAGCCCCTCCCACCATCTGTGGGAGGCCTCAAGTGGGTGACGCGGCCCACGGCCTGGGCAGGAGCCCAGATAGGTGCAGACCAATCCATCAAACCACCTCCCCTCCTGCAGCAGAGCTTCGGGGAGACAGGGCCCGGGCTGGAGCTGGAGGCACCCTCACTCCAGGACTTCATCTTTGACCTCTAGAGTTCTCCTTCACCGGGTTTCTGAGAACATCTCTGATATCTCTCCCATTGGCAGCTCACAAGGGAACACAAGCCCCCAGAGCCCACAGTGGCCCACCCCCCCACTTCCTCAGGCCCCAGGGAGGGGACCTCCTTGTGGGGTGAGCCCACCCAATGGCCTCAGATCTGTTGCTTCGTGGGCCTCCCCCCAAGCCTCTCCCCTTGGAGAGTCACAGAGACTAGGAGCTTGCAGGAGAGGAGGCTGCTCCATCCCCTGTGGAGGGAGTACCATGGCTCTCCACCGGGGCCCCTCTTCAGGGCTGATGCTGCCCACCTCGGCTAGGAATATTGCTGCATCCTTCCCCTGGAATTACCTTGGCAGCCAGCAAGCCCCTCTCCCAAAGTTAGGCCCCTTGGGGGTGATCCCTGATCCTGGCTGATGTGGGGGTACAAAGGCCTGTTCCTTGCCTCAACTGGGGGGCAACTCTGAAGGGCGGCTCTGGAGCTTTCTGTGGGACTGGCTGGGGCCTCAGCTGTGACCCCACTTCTCTCTCTGCCCACTCCTGCACTCCTCACTTCCTTACGGGGGTCCCTCCTGAGAGCTCTTCGTGGAAACCCCCTGCCCCAAACTCTCCGCCTCAGTCTGCTTCCAGGAAACTCAGCCTAAGATGCTCCTGGGCTCCGGGGCCAGTGGGCTGTGGGGATGAGGGGCTTAGACTCCCATCCTGCTGGAACCCACCACATGCTCAGAGTCGTAACACTCCAGGTCCTGACCTGCAGCTGACCGAGGCATGGGTCTGACACCCACAGGCCTCCCCTGGCTCACCACCTCTGTGAAGGGCTCCCTCGGTGGTGGACGCTCTTAACACTCCTCCCAGGCCGTCTGCCAGCCCCTTCGCCCCATCTGGGCACCTTGTGCCCCGATTCTGAGAGCGAAACTAACAACTTCTCAAAGGTCTGCCCCAGGGGATGGGGAGCTGCTTCGCCCACAGGCCCAGGGAGTCCGTGTCCCTTGGGGAGCCCTTAGCGGTTTGTTGTTGTTGTTGTTTTACAAACACAAGAACAAAGCTTTTAACATCTTGTAGCTAAAACATTCTGGAAGGGAAATCCGCTCTCACAGTGTGCTGACACCGACTTGGAACCGTTAAAAGCAGGCCTCATCCAGCCTCGACTGACGGTTTGCAGGGTGTGGCCACCAGCCCTCTGCTGTCAGCTTGGAGCTCATGGAGGTAGTAAGAGGAAGGCCCACCAAGGCCCACAGTGACTGGGGCAGGAGTGTGAGAGCCCAGATCCTCACTTCAAGGGAGGGACGGCTGGGACTTTGCCCAAGATGGCAACTACGTCTGGCTTCCTCCCTGGGCTCCGCGCCCTTCCCTTCCTGCTGGTGCCTGGGAGCGCACGGGTGTTCCTCGGGGGTCCACTCCTGAGAAGCCCACCTGAGACACTCTTATCGGAGAAAAAGTGGAGTCTAGAGAGGACCAACACACACACACACACACACACACACACACATGCACACGCACACGCACACACACACACACACACACTCACTCAAGCCTGTGGGCCTTGGATTTCCATGTTTATGACAGGTCGGGAAGAATTTTCTCCCACTCAAGGATCCACCATGTAAAGATTGCTCACCCACGTTTTCTCCCATTACTTTTGAGAGCTTCAGTTGTTATAATTAAATCTTTAATCCACTACTTGGAATTTATTTTGGTGCACGGTATAGGGAAGGAAATCAATTTAATATTTTTCATAAACAGTTAACTAATTATCACAGCGCTGCTTATTTATTTATGTGGTTTTTAAATTAAAAATGAATTAGTACATGACATGATTGCCAAGATATTAAGTAGAAAAAAACAAAAAAATAAGAAAACAAAATGCAGAACAGTGTGTATAATAAGCTCTTATTTGTTTAGCAAACTACAAGCAAGCGCCTCTCTATGCGCGGGCAGTTCCTAAAGGCTTTCTAGAGACCGTTTCCGTGAACCATTAATGGTGGTTGCCTCCAGAGAGACAGACAGGGTTCCGGAGTGGAGACCTACTTTTCATTGAATACCCTTTGACTTATTTGAATTTTTTATCATGTTCAGCTATGCCCTTTTTAGTAAAAAATAAATTAATTTTAAAAATTCAAGACTCTGTAAGTTGCAAGTAAGAAAACACAGCTGAGCTAACTTGAGCATATGGGGACACATATTTTAAAGGATGTAGTGATCACCCACGGAGCCCAAGGCCAGGAGGGCCACGAGTGTTGAACCAGGGATGCAAAACTAACACAACGGCTCCTCCTGCCTGTCCACCTGTCCCCATCCTGGATCAGAGGACTTTCCTCCCGATGGAAAGTGTCTAAAACCCACCTGTCCCTGCCCTTCCTGCCTTCCTTGCTCAGGTGGTCTTGAGGTTCCTCTTCTCAGAGCTCACCTTCTTTTCACTTGACTACTTCAAGTGATACCACATATCATAGAGAGTAGTAAGTTTCATTTAGAAGAGGCGACATGGTAAGAATCTTCTCAAATAGAACTGCACCCCATTCAGTTGCCAGTCTAAAGCAGATACCATTTCTTCCTGCCCAAGGGAATAGGGGAGTGAGAGGACCAATGGATTCTTGCCTTCCACAGTTCTCTGGTGGCTTGCTTCCCTGGCCAGCAGCCACCCCAGGGTCCATCGGTCAAGGGGGGGAGTTTTTGACCCAGTGTCCTTTGGGGTTCATTCCCGAGAAGAGCACTGGGGAAGATCCTCCCTGAGGTGGCTGACTGCCTTGATAGTCCACTCCCAGCTAGACTCCGAGCTCAGAACTGTGGATTTCCTGAGGGACTGAGAAGCAATCACAAACTCCTGTTGGCTAGGCTTTCTCTCCTCTAGCAACACATGTCTTACGAAAATCTGAGCCATGCATAGAGGACAGGGGTCCTCTATGCCTTTACTCTCTGTTGGCCCCTAGTCCTAGACCCAAGAGCCAATAAGCACCACGATGCTTCTCTAATATGTAACCCATTTGGGGAGGCTTCTCAGTGTTAGGTGTGAAGTTCTCACTTTTGACTTCTTCACTCCTGCCCTGTCTCAGTCAGCACATTGTCTTTCAAGGACTGACTACTTGTAACTCCACTTCCTGTACCAAGGTGGATATCTGTCACTATTCTTCTGATTACACCATCCAACTAGAACAGGCTTAAACAAAAAAATATGTTTTTTTTTTTTAAAGGCTGTAGAACTGGTGAATGGAAACTAGGCCTCAGGAAGATCCATCATTCACTCACAGCCTAGACTCCCATTGCCACATGGTTGAAAACATGGCCGCCAACCTTTCCTAGCTAGATAGGTGACAGGGCTAGCCACATGAAGGACTGACTTTCTCAGCCTAATTCCAAATTCCTGGCCAGAAGATCTGGACTGGCCCAGCTTGGGTTAGTGCCCACCCCTGGTTTAACCCCTCAGGCCAAGGTGGAGGGTTGGGGAGAAGACAGTCACATTGTCCAAGATGGCTGCTAGACACCTACCAACGTTGTCAAAATAAGGGGCTAGGATTGGAGATTATTTTGAGCTGAGAAGGCACCTCTTCAAGGTGGACAAAAATCTAATGGTATGGAAGATTACTTTTCCATTTCATGAGAAATATATGTAAATTACAGAAAAAGCTTTAAATTCAGGAATCAGGAAACATCCTCGATCTCATATGCTAAAACAATATTATTAATGCCTTGGTGTTCAACTCTCCTGCCCCCTCCTCTGCTTCATCCGTGGGTGCACATCCTTCCAGTCTTTTTTCTCTATATTTATAATAAATTTTACATATATGGGGGAGCAGAATATGAATGCCCAGCCTATTTCATTAGAGAATCTAAAGTCTTTGATCTTTTTTCTCTTCTCTGTTGTATTAGAGAGACAGAATGCTAATATTTCATCTCTCCTCCAGGAAGGTTTGCATATTAAGCCCTTCCTGCCCTTGAGAAAAGAAAGGGTAACCAGGTTTTTGGCTGCTAAATGATGAGCTTAATGGCTCATCAAATCAGGCCTATTGTGAAAGAATGAGAGAAGATGAGGGGTTTGTTGGCATTTGAGGTGAGCAATAAACAATACCCTTCTCTCCCCACCAAGTTTTGAACCAACCGAACAATAAAATTCAGTAATCAGGCAGATGGAGATGAAATTGTCAGCTTCAGTTCTGATGAGGCTGACTTGAAGTCCCGAGGATCTGCAGCCCCTGTTGGGTTTCCTAATATTACACCCGCCACATATCCCCTCCCCTCCAGCTGGGAGAGTGGTTAGTGACACCCCCTTGCATATGTATCTACAAAATATGGATCATACCATATTCACTTCACTCTGAAATCTGCTTTATCCTTTATCAATACCCTTTGCTTTACAAATCTCCCTTAACTAACACCTGAGTTGTTTTAACATAGGGACTATAATGAACATCCTTATTTTTATTGTTTTTAACCTGTTTGATGATTTCGTATAATAAATTCCAAGAAATGGATCACATTAAAATTGTGTATGCATGTTGCTACATTGGTGTCAGAAAGATGCTAATAATTCAGAATCTGCCTAACAGGGTATGAAAGTTCCTGGTTTTTTTCCCATGGGCTCATCAGCATTGATAATTATCCTTTTTTGCTCTTTGCAAATATGAAAGACCAGAAACATATTGTTTTAATACATATTAATGATGATCACCAAAGTCGGATGTCTTTTAATGTTTCTTGTGCATTTGCACTTTTTTTGGAAGATTGCATTTGTCTTTTCATTTTTTTCTTATTGATTTTGTTTTTGTTTTTTTTAAGATTTTATTTATTTATTTGACAGAGACAGCGAGAGAGAGAACACAAGCAGGGGGAGTGGGAGAGGGAGAAGCAGGCTTCCCGCCCAGCAGGGAGCCCGATGCAGGGCTTGATCCCAGGACCCTGGGATCATGACCTGAGCCGAAGGCAGATGCCCAACAACTGAGCCTCCCAGGCACCCCTTTCTTATTGATTTTTAAGAGCTCTTTATGTGTTGAGACAATAACCTTTTGCTCATTGTAATGTATTGCAATCACTTCCCATTTACACTCCCTGTCAAATTTTGTTTTCTGGTTTTATGGGAATCATTTGGAAATTTTTCACTACACACATGCCAGGTACATTACAAAATATTTACTATATACCAGCCACTGTTCTAATTGCTTCACATGCATTAAATTATTTAATCCATACAACAATAACCCTGTGAGGTTCATGCTATTGTTGTACCCATTTTACAGATGCAGAGATAAGCACAGAGGTTATATAACTTGCCCAAGGGCACATAACCAGTAAATAGGACTCAAGCTCATTGCCTGGCTATGAAGTCCTTGCTCTAAACATAACCTAATGCTGCACGTATTTACTCTAAACCCTGGAGAATCTGAAATGTTTCCTTGGGTTGTGGCTGACATATGCATGTTACAAAGCTCCCCAGGCAGTTTGTCATACCCCAAGGATGAGCACCAGTGATTAATGGTGTTTTATTTGTGTTTTGCCCTACAGACGTTCTAAATTTTTATGTAGTCAAATTTGTCCTATTTCTATTTTTCTTTAGTACTACATTAAGAAAAAGCCTTCCTCAGCCCAAATCTGCCAGTTATCTATTGCTGCGCACAACACTTCACTCCAGAGTATAGTGGCTTAAAATGATAAATATCTATTAGTTTTTATGATTCTCTGGATGGCATATGGGCAAAGCTCCACTGGGTGGTTTCTCTGCTGGTCTCACCGAGGATCACTCATCTGGTTAAAACTGGCAGTTGGTTTTGGCTTTTGGGTGGGATGTCTTGGTTCTCTGGTGGAGAACCGCTCTTCCTCCAAGAACCTAGGCTGGCCTCCATCATAGCATGGTGGTCTTCGAGCTATGAGAGTTTTAAGTAGAAGCTGCAAACATCTCTTAAGGTAGAGACTCCAGACCTGGCCCAGGGTCACCTCCCTGACTTATACTGGCCAAAGCAGGTTATGAGGCCAGCCTTGATTCAAGGGGTAGAGAGACACACTCCACCTCTTGATGGAAAGAACACCAAAGCCACATTGCAAAGGGCCACAGACACAGGAAGACAGATTCGCTGGAGGACATTATTGTAACAATCTACCACAAGATGTTGAAATCACTCTTCTGCAGTGTTTTCTAGTACTTTTTTTTTTTGAGGTAAAATTCACATAACATAAAATTAATCATTAACCATTTTAAAGTATACAAGTCAGTGGCATTTAGTATATTTACAGTGTTGGGAAACCAACATCTCTATCTAGTTCCAAGACATCTTCATCACCCCAAAAGAAAAACCCATACCTGTTGATTGAGCAGTCATTCCTGAATCTCTTACTCAGCCCCTGGAAACCACTGCTTTCTATCTCTATAGATTTTACCTATTCTGGATGTTTCCTATAAACGGCAGCATACAACGTGCGGCCTTGCATCTTGCTTCTTTCACTCAGCATCATGTTTTTAAGGTTCATCCATGTTGTGACACATCACCAGTGCTTAAGGTTCATCCATGTTGTGACACATCACCAGTGCGTCATTCCCTTTTATAGCTGAATAATTCTCAGTGGTAAGGACATGCCACACTTTGGTATCATTCATCAGTTGGATGGACCTTTGGGGTGTTTCCACCTTTTGGCTTTTATGACTAGTGCTACTATGAGCATCTAGTACTCTTGATTCTTCTTACATTGAAATTTTGCCAGCATCTGGGATTCAGTTTTACACTGTTAGACGTAGAAAATTGAACTCCACGTTCTTCCTTTTATTCCAATGATGTGTATTTATAGACTATCCTTACAGCAACGTCATCTGCCACTCTCATCACGCACGCCCTTGGGCAAGTTACATAACCTCTTTTGTGCTTTAGTTCCCTAATCTGTAACTTGGGGTAGTAATAGTAACACATCTCACAGAGTTGTTGTCTTCATTAGATGAATTCATACATGTCAAGTGCTTAGAAGAGGGCCTGGCACATGGGAACTCCCTGTTATTAAATACCCTTCATTAGGGACACCTGGGTGGCTCAGTCAGTTAAGCATCTGCCTTCAGCTCAGGTCATGATCCCAGGGTCCTGGGATTGAGCCCTGCGTCAGGCTCCCTCCTCCATGGGGAGCCTGCTTCTCCCTCTCCCTCTCTCTCTCTCCCCATCTCTCATGAATAAATAAAATCTTTTAAAAAATTATTTTAAAAAGTACCCATCATTATTCTTAGTCATCCCCAAATTCTACATATGCAAGAATCCACTTTGGACGCTTTCCTGTTCTGTCATTCTCTTTGTCTGTTTCTATTTGTAATGAGCATTGCTTTATATTTGTCTTCATTTCCTGTAAGCCAAGTCTACCTTCATTGTTCTCTTTTTTAAAAAAGTTCTTCATTCATCTTGGCCATTTGGAATTCTTCCAATTAAATTTTATCAGGTTCTTCCCCCTAAATCCTGCTGGGATTTTTATTAGAGTTACATTTATAAATTAATTTAGGGAAAATGGAAATATTTTTATTGCCAAGTCTTCCTATGCCATAACATGGATCTTCATTTATTAAACTCTTATTTTATATCTCACAGTACAGTTTTGTAGATTTTTTCATATAGGTATTATAGATTTCTTTTGGCTTATCCCTGGATATTTTATATTTTTGTTGCTATGGTAAATGGGATTTTTTTTTCATTATATTTAAGTAGTTACTATTTGTATTTAGGGGAACTATGGATCTCGGTTCTTGTTTTATTGTTGATATTCTAGTGGCTTTTCATTTTTTTAAAAAAAACCATATCTTCCTATAATTACCTTCTTTTCTCTTTTATCCACCATTATATCTATTTTATTTTTTTTCTTGACTTATTGAACAGACTACGACTATCAGAACGCTATGAGGTAATGGGCATTGCAGGTGTGAGAAGGTTTTGAGGAGTGGCAGTGGGTGGCAGGGAAGGTGTCTCAGTGCAACAGCATGGACAGAAGTTTTGCAGGAGGAAAGTGGTGATGTATCCCCAGAATGGTGCAAAGAAAGGAGAAGTTGGTCTTGAATACCGGAGTGGGGATTGTGGGTTTGACTTGGCAGTGGTGGACATCAGACTGGTGTGGTTGGGTTGTATTTTGGACGCATGGCTCAGACTGTGGTGGAAGGTACACCACCAGGAGGTAAGACCCAGACAGAATGACCAGAGGAGTCTTCAGCAATCATCAGATGAGTGGTGCTAAGGATGGGAGCTGGGTAGGAGTGTCTGCTGTGCCCTTTGTGATGAGGGTCTCCATGTCTCCCGTTGGATTAGGTCCTGAAACCCTGGGGCCCGTGTAGCCTGGGGAGCATACCCAGAATGAAGATTCATGCTTCTCCTAAAGAGGTTCAAAGGTGGCAGAACCAAGCTAATGGCCCTGCACCCCCTCCAGTCTCACCCTCCAGAAGAATGTCTACACTCTCAATTGTACATCCAAGAGGGGGAGGGGTTTTGTGGGGTTTGTTCTTGTTTCTATTATTGATTTTGGATGTAACATAACTAGCAACCATAAAAACTCAAGATTCTAGGCCTCAAAGGGAAAGGGCTCCAGCCTTTAGGGTAAACCCATCTCACACATCAGTGATGGTGACATTCTCCTTCTGTGGTCAAGGCGCCTCAGGTCCCCTCCTCTGTTATCGGGCTTTGGTTGGCTCAGCCCCACAAAAGTCTAGGGTCACAGTGGTCATCTCCAGGTTGGGGGGAATGACTGGGGTGCAGGCCTAGGCGACAGTGACTAGTGTGATAGCAGCACTTCCCCAGTCCCTCCCCTCTACCCAGTATCCCCAGAGCAGCTGGTCAGGCTTCTTCCCTACCCTCCCTAGCCAGCCATCATACAGAAGAAGAGCAAGAGGCAGCCAGAGGAGGGGGCCCCCATCTAGAGACTAGAGAGGAGAAGCCCGCTCAACCCCCATCGCAGCAGGGGCTACAAGGAGCAGGTAGGCAGCCGATGGGTGAGAAAAGAAGGGACCGTCTGGGGGCAGAGAGGGGAGCAGGTTGATGGGGGATGGCGGGGGCCCTGTGAGGAGTTTGGGCAGTGGGGCATGTGCTCTAAGATGAGGGTTTGAGTGTGGAAAGAGGATCACCTCAAAGTCCTCGAGGGCAATCAGCGTGGGCCAGAACCAGCCCTGGCAGAGAGCCCTTTGTTCCGCCGAAACCCAAACTCACTAAGGAGGCCAAGCCCATTCCCAAGCCTCACCTGATTCGGCTGGGCTCTCTGCTGGGTCTGGCTGCCTTTTGGTCGTCTTGATTCCAATCAGCACATGAAAGCAGTGCGAGTATCCCTGGCTTCTGGGACACCAAGGCCCAAGAATGATGGCGGACAGGAGATAAACCCCGATTTTCTGCCCAAGCCCAGCGCTGGATTCCCGGTTGGGACTTTGATTTGATAGTTGGCAAGAGTGTCTGGTAGTGATGTGGCGGATGGGCTGCGGGACGGGCAGAACTGCTCCGCCCACACCTGCCGATGCTCAACAGCCCCACCTGGTGGTGCCCGGGCTTCACCTGGGCAGGGCAGAAACCCTCAGATCTACCTCTGGCAATACATAGAAGGTGCAGGGTTTTCCGAGTCATCTCAGGCTGACCCGAGGCCCCAGACAAGTGGGAGACCACTCGCCCTGCAAGCTGTTCATTCTATTTATGGGGATCCTGGACCCTCCCTCAAAGAGGTCACCAAAGTTGCAGCTCCCTCTCTCCATGACAGACCTTGGCTGGTGGGCAGTGCCCCCACCCCATCTCTGCTTGGCTGGTTGTTCACCAGTGGACATGAAGGACGAATCCAAGTCCGGCGTTGGCTTTATTGTTGTGTGTTCATGTTTGCTGGGAGGAGAACCTATTGGAAATCAGCATGGACAGAGCATTTTAATTAACAGAGCTGGTCTGAAACATTAGGTTGACGTGAGTTTGCTCAGTGCTGAGGATGATCACAGTCTAACATCAGGAGAGAAAAAGCAATGAAGGAAATAGATGAGACAAGGCAATATTGGGAGTTTATGAATCCTGTGCATTTTCTTGTGGCTTCACAGTGATCGCTTTTAAACTGGCTGTCACCCATGCGTGAATTATCACCTCAACCTGGGAGGATGGGGAGGCCGACAAGACATACACCTGCGCACAGGACGTGGGCACTCGCCCGGCTCATAATTCTTTCTTATGCTGCAAAAGTGGAGAGCACTGTGATAGCAAAGAGAGATGTGACCCTTGTGATGTCTTTGGGAAAAAAAAAAAGAAGAAGAAGAAAGAAAAAAACCAACCCTGGGGGCAGGAGAGGAAAGAGGAGAGCTAAGAAATAAATAACAAAGCAGGATGCTATTTACATACCCAGGGAAGGCCTCTGAGACTGCGCTCAGTGCCTTGGATGTCAGTAATAACTCGGTGATGGAAATAAAGAGACTCTGCAAACCCACATCGCCTGAGATGGTATCAGCACCATCTTTCCCTCTGTTTCCAGGCAAATACCAGCACAGCAGGGGGCCAGACAGGCCTGTCAAAGGGAACAGTGACGAGGGGGTGGGGGGGTGAGTCCAGTGGTCCCCATGAAGACTCAATTATGTTGGCTGTGAAGAGATTAATTAGAATTGAATTTTCTATTGATGTAAAGCTGCCTTTTGCACCTGCCGTTGGCATCCTCATTACTGGTTTCCTATTACGGGGGATTATATGATGCAGCGAAATAAACTTTATGCTTCCCGAGTGGTACTCTTCAAATGGGTTTACTGTACTTAAGCTGGTGGAGAAGAGGTTTACCTGAGAGATATATGATTTAACCAATTCTCTTCTTCTTCTTCTTCTTCTTTTTTTTTTTTTTTTTACACAAGGGGAACCTCCATCCATTTGTGGGAATTGTAAGGCGCAGAGGTTTTAATGTCCGATGGCCCGGTGATAAGCTGTGTGAGGGGAGGGCTTGTCTTACTCACTCTGTGCCTGGACACTTACGAGGATGACGAATTGGAAGGAATCATGAGTCACAGCGAGTGATTCTCTGGAAGAGACGGCCCAGAGACCTGAGGGTAGGGAATCGGAGTCCCTGGGATTTCTGTAACGTGCCCCTTGGAGAGGGGGTGCAGTGGGGGTGGAGAGAGGATGCTGCCCCCGTGGAGGGGTGGGCAGCATCTGTGGTCTGGGGAGAGCTGGTGACCAAACATGGCGTCCTGTCCCATGAACTACCTGCCCCTCCCTTCCAAAGTCAAGTTTGGGAGGCACTGGTTGGGAGTGGGACCATCTCTGCCCAGGACAGGCTCAGTAATTGTTCATTAAATGGAAAATAGTGGCATCACCCTCAAGAGCACTTCATCCTCCCCCACTGGGATAATGACTAACCTTTTGGCCTCTGCTGTCCCAGCTGTTAAATGGCTAGAAACAGGGGAGGAGGAGGCTCTGGGAAGCAAATAAATCTCAGCAATTCTGTGTAAATCCGAATTTCATCTAAATCACCTTAAACGATGCTACCTTCCAAATGTGCCCCGAATCTGGGTCTCCAAGGAGGAGGGCAGTCCCTTATGTTCTTAACGTGGGTGCACCTGGCATCCAGTTTTCTTGGGGACCCCCAGGAACTGCAGTTGGGGGCCTAGATGGGGCATACCAGTACAGGCCCGTGCTGTCTTTCCCTGATATTTTTGGGATGAACTCAGTGTGAGCCCCAGAGCCCACAGGTGTCCTTGCTTCTTCTGAGCAACCACCAAGGTGAATGCTGAGTCACAGTCCTTGCTTCTTTGCAGCATCGCCAAACTGGTTCAAAATGAAGGCCAAAGGACTATCTGGTCCCTCCCGTGGCCAGGCCAGTCCTGCTCTGGTCTTCCTCTGGAAGCAGCAAGGCATCCTTCACAAACGTGGTTCACCAAGGAGGTTCCCAGGGCTCCTCAGCCACCTGGTCCAAGTGGCGGGAGGGCTGGCATCCAAAAGGGTCAGGAAGTGACGTCGGAGATAAAGCTATGCCTGACTCAGGAACAGGGAGAAGCCAGGCCTTGGGGGTGGGGAGGGGCTGGTCTCGGTGCCTTTTATATGTTTTACCCGGACGAGGTGAAACCTCTGCCTCATGCATTCATTCAGTAAATATTTATTGAGCACCTGCTACCTGCCAGGTGCAGCTGGGAATACAGCAGTGAACGTGGCAGGCATGGTCTCTGACGTTCCGGAGCTTATATTCTGCTGGCTCAGTGGGTCTTTCTAATTAGACCCTCTGTCCTCACTCTGGAGCTAGAGCCCAGAGGGAAACCAGTCACAGCCACAACCACTGCCTCTGGGCGTGTGGAGAACGAAGAAAAAACTGTGAGATGAGGAAATGTTTTAAAGAAATAGCTTGATTGTAAAATACAACAGATGGAAAAAAAAATAAGCCAAAGAAACGGATGGCTTAAGGAGTTATTATAAAGACCACCATCAGATCGAGGACTAGAACTTCACCAGTGTCCCCAGAAGTCCCTCATGTGCCTCCTATCAATCTCAGCTGCCGTCCTCCCAGCAGAAGCCACCCCTCCGCAGACTCCCACAGTAATCTGTTCTCTGGCTTTCTTTAGAGGGTCTCACCTGAGTGTGCCTTCCTAGACAGATGAGGTATTCTTGCCCATTGTAGAAAGGCAGATCTATCTTTTGAGTTTCTTTTAATCTATAGGTTTCCCCCCCATCCCTTTCTTTCCTTTACAATTTATCTGTTGAAGAACCCGAGCCTTTTGACCCAGAATTACCCACTGTCGGGATTCTGCTGATGGATACCCTTGATGAAATTCAAGAGTGTTCCTCTGCATTTCTTGCAAATTGGCAGCTGAACCCAGAGGTTGGATCGGACTCGGGTTCGGTCATTTTGGCAAGACCAACGGGTGGTAGTGCATTCTTTCATTGGGAGGCACGTGATATCCATTTGTCTCACTTTTTGTGAAGTTAACCGTTGGCTGCTCAGTACCTAGCTCTGTTCATTCACTGGCGGTGTCGAAATGGTGATATTCTAATTCTATCATTTCTTTTTTATATATCAACTTGAGTACCTCTATAAAGAGATGCTCCTACTTGTCTACCACATGGCTACCCAGTGGTACACTTTACATAGTAAATTTGTTTCTTATAATCTGAAGGCAGTGACGTTTTAAGAAGCATTATGTATTAAAGGTCTAAATATACTTGATGGGTTTCAATCCATTACAATTATAATCTTTATTGAAGCTCATACGGTTCCATATTTGGCCACTGGGAGCCTCTTGCAGTTGGCCCCCATGTCCTTTTGATACAATTGTTTAGTCTCTTCCATCCTCCTTGCTACCTGGTATGACAAGATGTGCCCGGCTCATCTCACATACTTCTTCCTCCGGACCTGGGATGCAATCAGCCACGGAGAAATCAGACCTGGAGAAATCTGCCGTTTCTCCAAGAAGTCCTGGTGTCTATTAGTGGAGAATCTCTTTTAAAACAAAACAAAAGAAAACAAACATAAAATGTCAAGAAAATGAGAAGACGAGCCACAGACTGGGAGAAAATATTGTAAAGACATATCTGATAAAGGTCTGTTATCCCAAATATACAAAAAATAAAAAGAAATGAGCTATCGAGCCACAAAAAAGACGTAAAGAAACTTAAATGTATGTCGCTAAGTGAAGGAAGCCAATTTGAAAAGGCTACATCCCTATGATTCCAACTGTATGACATTCTGGAAAAGGTAGAATTGTGGAGGCAGTAAAAAAAAAAATCAGTGGTTGCCTGGGGTCAGTGGGAAGAGGGGGAGGGAGGAGGGATGAATAGGTGGAGCACAGAGGATTTTTTAGGGCAGTGAAACCATTCCATATGATATTATAATGGTAGATACATGTTCTTATACATTTGTCAAAATCCACAGGATATACAACACAGAGTGAGCCCTAATGTAAGCAATGGACTTGGGTTGATGTTGGTCAAGTTGTACCAACAATATTGTACCAACAATGTACCTCATGACCACTGGACATTGATGGTAGGGGAGGCTGAGTGTGTGGGGAGGGGATTTAAGGGAAACTCTCTGTACTTTCCACTCCATTTTGTGGTGAACCCAAAATAGCTCTAAAAAAATAAATTCTATGAATTATTTCAAAAAAGATAAAAACCTCATGAATGAATACTGATTCTTAAATTCAAATTCAGAGTTATTGGGCGTGTTTACCTAACGTCTTCTTTTTTATACCTGAATTCTTTTTCCTCACCCCAGACTCATAGCACAGGAAATGACAGAATTAGCATATCCAGCAATGACTCTTACCTTATTCTGCCTCACGCTCACAATAGTCTCCGTGTAAAACATTAATACTTCCTCGATCAACATCATCATTGAAAACAGGTAACATTTTCCCCTGTGCAACCTCATTTCCTTATCCCTCCTCTTTATAAATAGCTGTTGTACATCTATACCATCAGAGCATCTAGCCTTCATACACTTCTACTCTTTCCTCTTTAATCCTCATTTATTCTTAATTCTATAGACAGTTTATATTTAATGTTCACCTCCTTATGGCGATGTCCCTCTGGTCACCTTGGCTCTCTGAGGCTCATTTTCTGGTAGCTTCCTCAGGAGGTTCTCATGGGGACAATATTTCCTGAATTCTTGCATGTTGGTGTGAATTTGTACCCTTCTACACTTGACAGTCAGTTTCCCTGGATATAAGATTCTTGGTTCACATTTTATTTTCTTGAGTATCTTAAATATAGTACTCTACTTGCTCGTGGCACGTGTTGCCATCAAGAAGTTGACAATAATCCAATTTTTTGAATCCTGTGCTATTTTTGCTTAGCTACTCAAAGGGTTTTTCTTTTTCTCTCAAGCCTCATGTAAAACTAAAATTACAGCTTGGTTTTGGTCACCTGGGTCAATATTTCCAGGAATGTGGTGTGACCTTTCAATATGTAGTTTCAACCCTTATTTTGGAGAGATGTTCTTGAAATACAGCTTCTGTGGTTTGCTCTGTTCCCTGATTCATTTTTCCCCCCCTTTGGGGACTCCTATTCTTTGTGTGTTGGGTGGTCTTTACCTCGCTTCAAGATAGGTCACTTTAAAAAAAAATTGTTTGTATCATGCTCATTTCTTTTTGATCTCTAGAAATTTCCTGTTTTCCCATCCTCTACTTCTTGTAAGGTGTTGTCCGTCATGTTTACCCATCCTTATATTCTTTCCAATTTAATGTCTCAAAATGATGTCTTTTAGACCCAACTCTTTCTTCAGTTTGTCATTTCACTTCTGAGCTTTTCCATTTCTGATTTCTGTTGTTTGTTCCTGTATCATCTCCTTAATTTATTTTAGCTCTTTTTGAAATAGTAGGTTATAGGCTTTTATTTGTTTGGTAGGCACATCTCTCTGGTGTGTTTTTCATCGTCTGTAGAGACAGTGTTCAACCGCTTATTTTCTTCTTTCTTAAAACAACTTTGTGTGGGATCTGACCTTGATCCCTTTCTGCTGCTCATTTCTGTAAAGGTGAAATTAATTTTTCTGGGCTTTTAAAAGGAGGTTTCGTTCGAGATAGCTTTTCCAACTTCCAGCTTTCTAACTTCACAGAGCTCCCTGTTTCGTTTCATGCAGTTAAAAGGTATGTCTCCCCTTTCATCTGGATCTTCTGTTTGCTTCCTCTCTATTCCTGCTCTGTTCAGTTTTGATCCTTCTTTCAGTAGTTTCTCCTTGGTGTGGGGCCCTGTCCTGGAGGGAAGACCTGGCCAATCAGCCTCAGGAGTTTCCAGGGGCTAGGCTGCTCCATCCTCTTGAAGTGTTCTTACCTGATGACCCTTTGCGCTCACACACTGTTGCAGTGGGCAAAATGCCTCCCAGTTTCAGCTACCATTGTAAAACTGGAGTCCAGTGCTTTCCAGTGAACACCTACTGGCTATTTTGGGGTGCTTCTGTTCTCAGGCATGACAAGCACCCCATTTCTTCCCTTTGCAAATATTTTGATGTTTGGGGAGATACACTACCCACTCTTTCTATTGTGAATGTTCCCCACAGGTGTTTCGTCTTCCTATCTAGTTGGGCTATCTGTTTTTATTAGGGGATTCAAGAATATTCAAAATTTTACCACCAGCACTGACACCATCTTCTGAAAAATGCCCTGGGGAGAACTTTTAATATTGTCACTTTAACAGCACTAAGGCATGCTATATCACAAGCAGACCAGAAGAGAAAAACTATGTAAACATCTGCTTCCAAAGCCTGGTGACCTTGGCGATTTATGTGGAATGTCTTGTGCTGACCATGACATTGTAGCAGACCCTGCTGATCCCCTCACTGCATCTGAATTTAACCCAGGAGACAGTTCCAACTTCTACATTTCTTGAGCTTCTACATCTTTCCTTTTCTCTCTCTAGAGCTTTCCCTGGTACCACCCATTGGCTTGCTTTGTGCTGCCTGAGATCACTCTCAAATGAATTGCCTGAGCTTAGATGCTTGTCTTGGGTCTGCTTTGGGGTGAACTCAACCCAAGACAGATGCAAAGCTGTGTTCCAGGAGCCTTGCCTGTTTCAAACACCTCTCATGTAGTATAACCTGCTGATGATTTTCAAAAATGGAATGATGTTAGCTTCATATTTTTAATAGTCTTTGGTGAGACATATTTTTATTCTACACAAATGAAATGCTTGTCTTTCCTGTCCACACACCCCTTTATTTCCTCAAAGGGCCCTGGTTGATTAGCTGTTTCCCTTAGACATTGTCTTTCCTAAATGCTAGGTTTGTTTTCCCCCAAACAGCAACCCTGTTTTCTAAATGTAGAGTCTATCCTTTTTCTGGGCATGAAAATGAGAGTCCTTTGTCTGTAGGTGCCAGAATGTCTTTTGCGTTTAACCAAATATATATTGAATTATCATCTCTGGTTCTTTGTGGCTGGAAGTCTTATGAATAAGGACAGGGCAGGTGAGATAGGTCAGGTCAAATGCCACCTCTTCTGTGAAGCCCACCCTGATATCCCAGGGAAGACCACTCAGACACCTCTCTCATCGCTCCACCAGAATCTGCCTTGCATTCTAGTCTGTCTGTTCATCTGCCTTATTCCTTGACTGTGAGCTGCTCGCCTCAGTGCCTCCCCCCGATTCTGGCCCAAGCAGTCCTCAACAAAGGCTTTGCTGGGCAGTCTCTGCCTAAAGACAGGTGGTTCCAGACACCTGAAAAGGAGGCTGGGGCTTCACCCTCGAGCCTGCCTCCAACTGGTGCATCATATCAGCACATCTCTAACCAGGGCAGAGTGGGGGCCCCTGCCCTGCCCCCCTCACCCCCCGCAAATCCTGGGACAAGGCACAGAGCCTGGAACAGACACAAAGGGAGGACTCATCTGAGCCCAAGCCATCACTGCTAAGAACAAGCAGACAGGAAGCTCTGTCTGAGGACAGGGATAGGGAACAGAGTGTGACAGGCTCCGTGCTGGGACCTGCGGGGCTGCCTTCATGCCACAGGGTGAAGGTGTGGTGTCAAAAGAGGAGATTTGGGTTGTCTTGTTTTGTTTTGTTTTTTTTAAACCTAACTTTAGACACTATTGACAGCAAGATGTCTCCAGCACGAAAGCCAACAGGGAGGCAGTGGCTCAGTGTTTCCATAGCTACAGACAGGACGCCACTGGGCAGTGTTCTGAACTCCAGAGCATCTCAGGCTCTGCCTGCAGGATGAAGTTTCCTGGGCTCTGGGAGAACTCAGCAATGAAGTGGCAGTGGCTTAGCATGGTTTCTGCTGCAGCTGCCTGCTATTTTCACTGACAGGGTTTAATTTCTTCAGGTATCCAAGGCTGTCCCCTGAGATCACTCCTGCGTCTGGGAATCCTGGGGAAGCTGGAGATGTCCCTTGCCCCCACAAACCTGCCGCAGGTCACGGCATCTGCTTCCAGAGCCTGGTGACCTTGGCACCTTCTTGGCACTGAGGGATGGCTTGGCAAGGCGAGAAAGGCAGTTTCCTGGGTGGCTGGCTGGCTTTCAGTGACAGGTTGGCCATGGGATAGGAGGTGCTGACAGGACGTTTTTGCATTACCTGCATCCAGTTTGGAAAACCGTTGGAGGGTCTGCAGAGCCAAACCCTCTCTGGCTTTTCCAGTTTTCTCCCTCCCAGGGATCCTGCAGGACAAGGGTCTGGGTGTTCTCCTCCAAGGCTGACCTGGGTGTTTCCCGTGGCGGTGTGGTTCCCCCGGAGGAGCGGGCAGCTCGGATGCTGGGGGGAGGGGAGGGGAGGCATTCCTGAGCCGCTGCCCTTGTGTGTCCCGCTGAGGGACATGCTGCCTGACTGATGGGCTCCTCCTGGTCTGTCTCCCTGGATGCATCATCCACCAGGCTTTTGTTTTCAGTCCCGGCGGAGAGATTCCTGCTGCCAGGCGGTGTGTGGGTTCCCCGCACAGTGTGAAAATACCACTTGCTCAGGACTGCCTGGAGAAACAGGGTAGTACCTGTCGCTGTGTTTGCATCGCTGCTCAGGCCGCCCACGTGGACTAGGGCGCAAGCGCCTCTGCTAAAAGGGTCTGAGAAACCCTTGAGAATAACCATAACCCAAGGCCTTGGTGAGATTTTTAGAACGTCTGCCCTGGGGGCAAACAACAATTGCTTAGTGACCCCTTGGCGTTCTGGCTGGCTCTGAGGACACAGACAGACCTGTGGCTCCTCCAGCATGAGGCCCCCAGCTTGGCTGTGAAATTGCCACATGTGTGACTTCCATCTCCGTGTCACATCTTGGCACTTCTCTGACTACAAACCTCCCAATCAGGGAAGTCCCAGGGTGCCCATCCTCACCCAGTGGCGGGCTCCTGGGGGCATCTGATAAATGTTTCTGGAGTCTTCCTGCTCTGTTCAAAACAATCCTTTCTTTCCTTTCAACATCTTCAGACCCAATTCTTAATAGTAAGCATTCGTTGTAGAATAGCATTCACATTTGCATTTAAAAACATGCTTTTAGCTAGCTTAGGAACTGGGAAGACACTTAAGCCTCGCTTTCCTGCCACAGGATGGAAAGGCACTAGTGGATGTATAACCCTTGGTCAGGGTGGAGGAGTTCCGGAAATGCGCTCTGGGCTGATGATGTTGGAAAGGAGATCCTGCCCTGAGAGGTCCCACTGGCCCCCTCGGACCCCACAGAGCACTCGGTGGGGCTGAGAGACCTGTGCTCACTCTGCCCCGGGGAGTGACCAGCAGCCCCATGACAGCGGGCCCGAGTTGTGCCAATCTGGGCTAAGCCAGCAGGGGTCCTGGAGAATCCACAAGCTTTCCCAACTAGGCAGCATTTAAAAAGAAGTGCCATGAAATGATTTCATATAGTGATTTCCTCATTGTAATAGTCACCCCAGTTAATAATGAACAGCATATAGCAAAAAAAAAGGAGGCCCACTTGAGGGACTAGAGAGAATTATGTATAATGGGCTTGTTTGTACCTGGAGGCAGGTAGATGCACAGAACTACCACAATGGTGGGAGGAGTCAAACTCTTTACTATCTGAGGCAGAGGAGACTGGCTCCTGCAAGCCTAGTCCCACTGTCTTTGACTGACAGTGAAAAAGTCAACTTCAGCCCCGTCTTGCGTGACGTGAATGCTGAGTTAGTTTGGTCCAAGCGAAAGAGCATTTACTGAATTGTGGCATAAAATTATTCTAGAATTTTAAATTCTTTATCCCAGAGTAAGAAAGAAAAATCTCCACTGTTTATGCTCAGCGTCTACAGGACCCCTCCTGCAGTGCATCCCCCCACCTGAGTGTCCTCTCCCATATCGTGGGCAGGCCACCTGAGGGCTGGGCTCAAGATCTGTGGGGACTGAAGGAACAATCAGCAGCAGACCAGCCCAGTGGTGTTTTGTTTGTGTTTTGTTTTGTTTTTTAATTAAGAAGCACCAAAATGAACTTGAGCTTGGCAAGACCTCAAGAGCGACACCAGGCTGGCTCTGAGCCCAGTTTGCATGGATGGACTTGACCTGGGCTTGGGCCTGCCTCCCTCTTGGGCTCTGGGTTCAACAGGGGTGCGTCTGCAGACCCGCTCATCTTAGATCGGGGGAGGGGGACATCCCTTCCTGCAGACCCCAGAGGTCCTCTAGCCCCCCACCCTGAGTGCTGCCGTCCTCCCTCCTGGAGGCCTGGCTCCCCCCCATCCCCCCGCTCTGTGAGACCCCTCCAGTGTCCTTTCCAGGAGTCCTCCCTTTTTGCTCAAGTTAGCCACAGTTGTTATTACGTGCTATTCAGAAACCCCTATCTGTTCACCAACCCTCGTTCGTGTTAAGGATGGACACTGGCGTCATCTTAGCCTGCCTCGGGAAGTATTTTTATGATGGTGGAACTTCAGAATTTGCAACAGGCATGGGGGACGTGGGGTTGCCCAGAAGCCAGCAGCATTGCTAGGGTAGAGGGCTCTCCCCCAGGCATGATGGCATCAGGAGATTGCAGGTGACTCAACAAAGAAGGGAACAGAGGGACCCATTCCCTCCAGCTTCTCCAAAACCCAAGGGGTGACGGAAAAGGAGAAGGGACATGGGGAGTGGAGGAAAAGTGGCAGGGAAGGGACATTCATCCAATATGGTCCCAGGTGGCCAAGGGAAACTCCCTGGGCCTCCTCTCTAGGTGAGGAATTTTTAGGAATTGTGACATTACAGCACAAGCCCGGTGGGGGTCTCAAGAGCCTGGGCTACCCTCCCCTTACTGTTCAAATGGGGAGGAAAGGCTTGGCCACGGTCCCACACCGAGGCCACCGCAGAGGCAGCTGGGGAAGGCAGCTGTGTTCCTGGAAAAGGGGCTCCCATCCGGACAACGCTGTGCTCAGCCTGTCACAGCGTGGGGAACTAACTCTGGGAAACCCTGTGGTCACAATATTTCAGAGGCCAGCACAGGGCCAGACGCTTGACACCCAGGTCCTGA
Organism: Callorhinus ursinus; assembly: GCF_003265705.2. Lineage (NCBI taxonomy): Eukaryota > Metazoa > Chordata > Mammalia > Carnivora > Otariidae > Callorhinus > Callorhinus ursinus. Next base: position 5,600,191 of record NW_027397123.1, on the reverse strand, counting down.
GGTGGCTAATCTGAGTGACTCAGAGCAGGCCAGCCTCGCCACCCTGCTTTCCAAAATGTCTTCACACCCTTCCCTGACTTCTGTGGATCCTGGCCGCAAGAAGCAGGTGGAGCCTATTTCCCAAATAAGGAAACAGGCTGGGATTGCTAGCAGACCTGCTCGAGGCCACCCAGCCTGTGCCTTGGAGAGCTGAAACCCACCCCCTGGTCTATGCCATCATTCTCTTCTCTCTCCCATGGGATGCTGGTGTTCCTGGATCTACCACTCCAGATGGCTTCCCTCTCTTCCCCAGAAAAGCTCTCTGGTTCTTCTCACAGAATGGAAAGTTGAAGACTCAGGATGCAGTCTTACCACAGGGGCTTACGTGCCCTTCCTGGAACACAAGGTCCTTCCCCCACTGTGCTGCCTTCAGCTCCGCACCCAAAGGTAGGCGAGAATCTGCACTCCAGGGGATGCTCCGGGAACCCAGAGCCCGGGGAGGGGGGTGGTTTGCCTGCTATCCTCCCCCAAACCTGGCCTGGCCCCCTCCTCCTGCCTCTTTGGCAGCAAATAGAGTGGCTTCTGAACCTCCGTGACCTCTTCTGGGGCATGGGTCGTGGACTCCTGGTGTGATCTGATGCAAATGTCCTTGTACCTTCGTTGGGATGCAAAGGGAGAAGTTTGCCACTCATCTTTCAGCAGAGAAACACGTATCAAAAACTGCAAGTGAGCACACAGGGCTTCATGCCGGGAATTTGCAGCGTTTCTCCGCCTCTCTCGCTGCAGAGGCCGAGCCTGACTTTCAAAAAAGGGCACGCAGCCCTTGGCAAATCCCGAGGAGGAAAACCCAGTGCATGTTGGTGCCAGGGGCCTGGAGCCCGGTTTGGGGATTTCCCCGAGGGCCTCTCCAAGCAAGAAGGAAGTCTGAGTGAAAAAATTGAAAATCTCGCGGATGTCAAAGGAATGCAGCATTGTTGATGCCTAGCAATGCCTGCCTGAATATTAGATGCAAATAAGTGCTAATAAGTACAGTTGGAAACGCTAATGGAAAAACAGTCCTTCCCGGGAGGATCACTGCACACAGCCGCACGCCATACCTGGGAGGGCCTCACCGGCCCCACTTGCTGCTAGCTTGGTTCTCATAAAGCCTGCGTAGACTTGTCCCGTGGAAGTAGAGCTTGTGTGGACTTATCCAGTGGACACACTTGTGGTTCAGAGCCTCCTCCTGGGTGTAAGGCTGGGCTCAGGGGACGTGAGCTCCTCTCCCCATTCCCTCTGCACTGCCTGCTGAGTGTGTGTGTGTGTGTGTGTGTGTGTGTGTGTGTATTCTCTTGCAGGAGCGTGCCTAGTACTGAAGAGGTTCCCTGGACCACCAGCTTTCTTTGGCAGGTGCCCAGCCAACTTGTGGCCAGGACCCTGGGTGGTGAGAGACGGCTGGAGGTATGGGGACAAGGCAGGGGAGGGGCGGGGAGGTACAGGGTCAGTGCTCTCTGGGCTCACCAGGCAAGTAGCTTTCTGCTCACTTCACCGCCACCCCCCAACTTCGCCTTTGTTCACCATCTTTCCTCCTGCTCTGCTCTGCTAGCTTTTGGTCATGGGCTGGGTAAGGATGCCACTGCCCTGTCTGTCCTGACATTTGCATCCTTGTCCCTGATACTGTTCATCCGATCTGCACCTGACTGAGGAGTAGGGCGATTTCAGCCCCATACATACTCCCCCCCCCCACATACAAACACAAGTAACACAGAGCCAGTGGAGCCCAGCTAGGCCTGGGTCTGGAACAGTCTCTGAACTCGGGATCTTGGAGAGGAAACCCCACCGAACCTACTCCACTTTGGAATCAGCAGCTCAAACATGGCTCTGCCACCCTCCGGATGTGTGGACTCCAGCAACCTGGGGGCATCCTTGTACCTTGGTTTCCTCACCTGGAAAATGGAAATAATAGAGCCTACTTTGATGTTGCAGGAATTAAGGAAAATCATGATACTGCTGGTTTGCTAAAGTTTGTCTTCTCTCCTTTGCTGTTCTCTCTTTGTGCTGAGCTCGCCTTAAGCATTCAGTCTGGGTGCCTCCTAGGCCTTCTGGAGCCCTACTGCTGGGGACTCCCTGGCCTTCCTCAGGAGCGGCTCTGCTCCCTGCCAGGGCTGCCCCTGGCCCTCCCCTCTCTGGTCAACCCAAGGCCATGAGTCCACCTCACTCCCCACCTCTCCATCTTACCCTCCGAATTAGCAGGGTGGAGTCGCCAGGCCAACCAAACAGCAGATAAAATGAGAGGAGGGTGAACATCCTTTCTTTTACTAAAGCTTTCTCGGCAGGTTTTGGAAAATACTGGGGTCCCCTCAAGATTAAGAGGTGACTCATTTACAGCTTCATCAAGTTCCGGTGAGAAGCCAGCCGGCCTTCCTTCCCAGCACCTGCTTGCCCCCTGCAGGTGGGGGCTGCGTCTTCTCAGGAAAAACAGGACTGGAGTCAGAGCCCCCTCTCCCCCTGCCCATCCGGGCTCTGTCCTGGTGCTCCGTGGCTGTGGCTCTGCCACTTCCCTGCTGTGTTGTTGAGGGTGTGTATGGGGAGGAGTCGGCTGACCCAGGTTGACCTGGTTCACGAACCCCGCCCCCCCAAGATCTCAGGACGTGACCCAACAAGCACTTCTAGGAGGTAGCCCTCAAGGAAAAGCCTGGGTCATGGGTCCTTTCAGCAGAATCCAGAGCCCCAGGAATTTGGGGATGGGTGCAGACATCTGGGACCAAGGCCGCCCAAGACCTTGACCAAACTCTACTGAGGCTGTAGGTCAGGGATCCCTCAGAATGCTGCTACGGACCACGCCTCTGCGTTTCCCCAGCCCCGCGCCCTCGCAGCGTCGGGTCCTGAGCGCGCGCCCCTGCCCAGCTGTGGTCACGGCCCTCTCCGGTGACGCCTAGTCATTTTCCCAGGTCGGCGCCGGCGTGCGACCCACCGAGGCAGTGACAGCACTCCGGCCGCGCTCTGGAGCCAAGTGGCAGCCCTGAGGCCTGCTCTCAGGGAACCCGGGAGACGGGCGCAGCCCCCAACACCACCGCCCCCACCCCCGCGGCCGTTGGACCGCGCCCAGCGGCGGCTCCCTCGAAGCGCGCGGCCCTTGGGGCCGGCCGCGGAAGCCGCAGAGCGCGCGTGGGCGCGGCGCCCGCGAGCTCCCGGGAGGGACCCGCGGATCGCGGGAGTGATCCCCTTCCCGGCCCGGCCCCCGCCACCGCCACCGCCACCGCCACCGCGGGGCGGGGCCCAGGCCGGGGGCGGGGCGCCGGGCGGGCGCGGCGTTATTTCCAGCCTTGCCGGAGGCTCCGCTCGCACTTCGCTGGGAGCCTTCCCGGCGCTCTAGCCGGATCTGGCGGTGCGGTGGGGAGAGGAGAGGGCGGCGGCGGGAGGCTGGAGGTGGGAGGCGGGGGACGGACCCGGGCTCGGGGCCGAGGAAGAACACGCCACCGCACCCTCTCCCGCTCCCTCTCCTGCGCGCTCCGGCCGCCGGCCCGCGCCGCTAGCCTCACCCACCGCACCGGTCTCCGCTCCGAGCGGGAGGAGGCCCCGGGCCCGAGCTGGGGCGGAGGTCCTCCTCCCTGCCGCGCGGCCCCCGGGAGCCGAGGATTCGCCGTGGAGGACCGAGCCCGGGCTGGAGGCGCCCGCGGCCCCGCGAGCGCCGGCTGCGCCAGGTAAGTGCGCTGCGCCCCGCCCCAGCCCTGTCCCCGCCCTGTGCCGGCTCCTGGCCGGGAAGGGCGCCCCGAGGGGTCCCGGGAGGACCCGGGACTGCACTGCGTCCCGGCGCCGAGAACCTGCACCGTTAAGCGTTCGAAGCCGGAGGCGGAGATAGGGCGCGCGGGGTTCCGGTCCGGCCGCGCGCTGGGGACCGGCTCCAGTGGCGGGAACTTTAATTAGACTTTTGCTCCATGGCTTTCACTTGCCGCCGCGCGTCTGTGCACTGCCGCCCCTCGGGTTCCCTTGGTCCCCGCGGATGCCGTGCTCCTCTTCCCAGCCTTGGGTGCCGGGCGCGGGGAAGCAGCGTTGGTGTTGAGCTCGGAGAGAGCCGGGCTGGAGCGCCGGGGCGCCCGGGGCTTTCCCGCTCGCTCCAGTCTGGGACTCGGGGGCGGGTTGTGGCGGGCAGGGGCGGGGGAGGAGTTCGGAGCTGCCAGGGCTTCCCAGCGAGCGGCGGAAGGTGCCCCCGCGCTCCGTCGCGCGCGTCCCCACCCCGCCACTCTCCAGGGCACCGGCCTGTTTTGTACTTGAGGCGAGTGTGTGTGCGTCAGTGATGTGTAAAGGTGTGCGCGTGCGAATGTCCGGGAGTGCGGGAGTCCGAGCCTGGAGCTGCTCGGGTGGGCGGAGCTGCTTCGCGGTGGGACCCAGCCGAGCTCTGGCTGCGGCTGCAACTCCAACTCCAGCTGCTAGCTTCCAGTTTTGCATGCCAGCTCTGACCTCGCCAGAGGCCGGCGCAGCCAGGCGAAGGTGCGTTGGCGGGTTTTGGTAGTGCCAGTGTTGGCGCTTGATTCGGAGGGTCCCCTCTCCCTTTCCAGGCGCAGGACTCTTGCCGCCCTAACTTTCGCCCTACATCTGGTCCCCAGGCCCCGCGTAACCCCCGACCCGGAGCTGGCGCGGCAGCCGTTCAACGCCCTGGGCTGTGAGCACTCGCTGCAGGGCTGCTCTAACCGAGAAGTAGGGGCCGTTCCCGGGGCTCCCCGTCTTAAGCCGTCTCCGGGATCGGGTGGGTCTCGGGTCCTTGGGGCGCCTCCCTGTTGGGCCCTGCTCAGTGATTGGCTATGCTAGGGAGACTGGGCGGCAGGGCGGTCCGTGTCTGGCCCCGCAGCCCAGCCGGAGCAGGAGGCGGTTGAGTGAAGGGACCATAGCCCCTGGGGGGTGCATGGTGGGAGAGGAGGTGGCAGGCGGTAAGGGACAGACTGGCCTGTTCCTCATTTCTGGGATGCTTCCAAGCTGCACTACCACGCTCACTTTTTTGGGTAACCTCTCACATCCGAGTTCACCTTGACCCTTGCCTACGGGTGGGGAACTTTTCTCAAGTCCTGCCCTAGAACTGGGCGGCCTCTGGAACGGAGTGGCGGAACCCTCTTTAAAATTTCCCAGCTGTATGGCCTCTTCTGCCCACCCTCTGTCCCTGTCCCAAAGGCAAGGCTGACAGGCTGCAGGAAGAAGTGACCTTCTGCTCCCTGTAGGAGACCCTTTTAAAATCCAGGCAGCCCACCACATATGGAAGGACAGGGAGGGAGGAGCCCTTGGGGGGAGTGGAGCCCTCATCAGACTTGCCTCTGTGAAATGACCCACAGAAGGAATAAAATGCAGACCCTGAAGAGATTGAGTCTCTTAGGATGATCAATAATTTAATAGCATTTGAACACAGACAACCTCAAAGTCAGACCCCATCCCATCGCTTAGCCCATTCACCCTGAGACACACCAGTGGCATGGCTTATTTATTTATTTACTTGGAATCAAACTCCACAGAGTGAATTATGTTTCCTTGGTATTGATTTTTGACCCCAAATTAAAAAGTCAAGGCTTTCTTAAAACAAGGTCAAGGATTAATTATTTATAGAGAGACATCAATCAGCTGACGTGGGGGCTCATTTATAAAATGCCAGAGCAGGCAAAAGGAGCATGGGCTGATTTTCACTGGCTCTGGTTGGGAGAGGAGCAGACTTGTCTGACCTCCTGGGCTTGGCAAATCTTCGCTGGATTGTGACCAGAGGAGGAGGCTTTGTAACTCAGCCTGCTGTCTGAGACGCCTTTTTAATCTTGTAGCCAGAATACCACTTGGGAAATTTCATGGATATTTGCTGTGTTTCCATAATGAACATTTACTGATTATGGAGTATCAAGGGAATTTCATTTTTTAAACATTTATTCAAATGTCTGTTTACGTAAGCTAATAAGTCTGGGAAAGTTCGGTGGCTACTTTTTTGCCAAATGGTCTTTGGGAAAGCATGCTGGTGAGCTCCTTGGGGAATTTGCCTGGGATTCACTTGGAAGGTGGGAAGTCAGAGACTCCTGATTGGAAACACCCTGGCAGACTACTTCTCTGCTCTTCACTCAGAGCTTGTGCCAGTGGCGACCTGATAGGCTTTTTGTGGTTTTGCTGATCGAAGTGATGGGCGCTGAAAGCTTTTACTGTGATTTGCTGATGCATCTGGTTGGAGGCACCTGTGGTGGGTGCTGGAGTCTTGTGCGGGCTGGTGGGAGGTACGGGGCCCCCTTCTCTGGCCTGATGCCTGGCTTGGAGTGGGAGATGTCTGTCTCAGCTGCCCCTGCTGCACCTCCCTGATTCTCCCCGGTGGGTGTGGCAGCCACATTGGAGAAAGTGTGGAGCAGGGAGGGAGCCTGTGGGCAGGAAAGTGGACCAAGGGTATGGCAGTGCCTTCATGAACAGCTGTGGCCATTACTAGCGCTAGTAAACACTGTGTGAAACAAGGGCCCTGCCTTTCAGCTAATCAGAAGGTAATGAGTTAGAAACAGGAGATTTATGGAGTGCTGGGCCAACAAGATCATTGTGGCCCTCCTGTGGGACCCTGAGAAATTAAAAAAAAAAAAATTGAGGATGGTTGTCTGGATGTGAATGCGGGAGATGGTGTCCTGGAGCCTCAGGAAGTTTGCTGGGAGCAGGCAGCCTGTGTGGTGACAGCATGGGGACAATAGGCTCCCTGGCACTGTCTTTGGAGTCAGAGCCAGGACTAGTCTGACTCCAGAGCAGCTGTTTTCCCTCCCTCCTGGGAAAAGGCTGCCCCACGGCAGAGGAAACCCCTGGGTTCAAACAGCCAGGGGACAGGGCTGCATTAACTCAGGTGGCAGAGGACACAGGAGATGCCATCTCATTTCTTCCCAGCCGGAAGGTGTGTGACCCTGTGGTCGGTAAATCACTGCGGCAGAGGATGAGACTTACAAATTGGTGGTGGGAAAAAGTTGTGACTTTTACCCTGTACAAAGCTACCTGTCATATGCGATCTGGAGCTCTAGCACGCACCTGCTGGCCCAAATACAGCCTTGGCCACCAGCAGAGTGGGGGAGCCTGCATCTAGGGAGGTGACAGCAAGAAGCAGCTCTGATTCCATCTCGAAAGCCAGGAAGTCAGAGAGTGCATGCAGGCAAGGGGCAGCGTCTCCCCATCCCTGCTCCCCAGCTTGAAGGTGGGCCATACCTTTCTGGGAAATCAGGGCTTTTTGCTGCTGGGGACCAAGGGCAAGGCTCCTGTCTCTGCCAAGCCGTGGACAGAGGTGGCCCTGGTGAGCAAGTTATTTGAAGTAAATGGGAGTTGTCAGCGTTGAAACCTGGAGCCAGAGGACTCCATCCCACATTCCCATTGTCTGACCAGTTGTGGCTGTCCTTCATTCTCCATCAGTGAATGCTTGTGGAGCAGGTAGTAGGTGTCTGTCTCTGGGCCAACTCCAGGGACAGAAAGTAAACAAAACTAAGGGTGGCCCCTACCCCTGGTGGATAGCCATTCCCTCATCACTGATTCATCACTCACTGATTGATGCTCTGCCAGACGCCTCCGCCCGTTACTAAACAAATAACCGGTGCATGTGTGTTTCTAGGCCGTGATAAGCATATAAAGGAAACATCTGGGTGCTTCGGAGATGCATCATAGCATAACCTGACCTGGACTTGAGGGTCAGGAGGACTTCCCGGAGGAGGTGACACTTCAGCGGAGGTCTGAAGGAAGAAACCTGGAACTAAGAAGCAAGGAGGGGCAAGGCCAGAGGGAGGGAGAGAGCTTGCCTGGCACTGCGTGCACAGGAGTGAGAGGGAGTGTGGAGGGCCCATGTGGCTCACAGAGTGGAGGGGTTGATGCATTTGGAGACACAGCCAGAGCCCTGGCCATGTAGGGCCTTGAAGGCCAGGGAGAAACTTGGGACTTGGCCCTCCCAGCTGCTGTAGTGGAGGGAGCCCAGTGAGGAAGGAGCTGCAGTAATCCTGCAGGAAGGTGACCCAGGTCCTAAAAAGAGGAGCAGGCCGATGGGAATCTGCTGGGATTCTGCAGGGGCCTGGTGCTGGATTTAGTGCGGGTAGGGAGGTAGGGAGTGCCATTGGGACCCCAACTTCTGGAGCGCCACTGGGAGCTGTCAGTTCCCTGAGGCAACCTCCCCACCCCCACTCCGAGACCAGGAGTTCCAGACCCCTGTCCCCTCTGGTCAGGTCATGTGCTCCAGGCCTGGGGCTCAGGCAGCCGCCTCTGTGCCCCTGCCCACATGGCCCACCTTCTAGCTTTCCTCTAAGCTCTTGGGCTTTCTGCTACCTTCCCCCCAGCAGGGAGTGAGACTCAGTAAGTGACAGTCCAGCGTCCCATGCTCTCCAGTGAGGACAGGCAGTTCTGATGCCCACTGTCCTCTAGAGTTGATTGCCCGGAGGGCTGCTGGCCAGAGGTGGCCTTGGCCTGTGTGTCACCCACTTAGCTTCATGGGGCCCTGGTAGGTCCTTTACCTGCCACCTACTTGTACCTGACCTGGCAGCTGGCCAGCACTGGGAAGGACTCCCCTCCCGTGCCCTTCCCTTACTCCAGCCCTCTCTCCTCCCCTCCTTCCTGTGGGAGCCACTCTGGACCTCCTCGTGCCCTCTGCTGGGGGCTCTGCCCCAGGCTCACAGCTCCCCAACTCCCTCGGATGTCAGCGAGTTTCCCTGTGGCTGTCTGCAGCTTGGCTCGGCATCCCCACAATCAACTTGGTCCACCCAGCTCTGTCTTGCAGAGCCGGGGTGGGGGGAGCAGGTCTATGAGTCACCCCGCTTTCCGTTGTGCCCACGCTGCTGGCTGTGGGCCCTGAGCCGAGCGGCCGCTGAGCTGCAAGCAACAGCCCAGGTCGCTGTCACCTTGTCCTCACTCTGCCTGGGCCTGAGCCAGCTCCTTCCCGGCTGGGCCAGACTCGGGGACAGGAGAGATGAGAGCCAAGGAGAGGATGCTAGGAGGTAGAGATCACTCCTCTGGCCCCAGGTGTTTCGGGAGCTGATTCCTCCAGTGCCTGGACCCCTTGTGTGGAGGGCAGCCTCACCACACTGGCCCTCCTTTGTACCCTGGTAGCTGCCTCACCACCATACACCACCGGACGAGGTGCCCAGGTGCTCACCGGTGGGAAGGTGACACAGGGGAGCCCTCTACCAGCAGCCCCTAGTCCAGACTGACTCACACTTGGCCAACTAGTCATCCCCCCGCTCAAGGCTGCCTCTTCTTGGGGGCTGACTCATCTCCCTGGACAAGACCCATCTGCCCAAGCCTGTGAGCACAGAGACCCTCCAGCCCTGAGATGTGGGGGTTTTGCTTCCTATGCTCCTGAGGGGAACACCCCCAGCACCCAGCAAATACCGCAGTCCTTCCGTGTGTAGAGCCGCCTGCTAGGCCCAGAGGAGGCTGAGTGAATATACGAGCAGGTCTCAGGGCATATAGCAAATAGCGCTCGCTCTGGCTGTCTGGGCCATGATGAGCTCGGGAGAAGGGACTTGGTGATGGCTGCTGGCTGGCAGAGTGAGCTAAACTTCACAGTCTGTCTACACTGCGGGAGCCAGGGTGTAATGCAGGCACCCTGTCTATACCAGCGGAGCCAGTGCCTGGTGCAGGTGGTCTATCTATACCGGCTGAGTCTAGGGTGGGAGCACTGGGACTTTCCATTCAGTCTGGGCCAGCCCCACTCCTTGCAGGACTTTATACGAGGTTCAGAGCCCTCAAAAGTCTCCATGGCTTTGGGCACGGTCCCTGTCCCTGGGCTCTCCAACCCTTCCCCTGAGGACGTGGACCCTGTCCATCGGGCCCTGACTCCCAGAGCTGAGGGGGCTGAGCCCGCTGTGCAGGGCAATCCGTCTATACTAGTTGAGCCCAGTTCGTGATGCAGACAGTGTTTATATGGGCTGAGCTCAGCACACAGTTCAGGCAGTCTGTCTACACTGGTCAAGTCACTGCATTATGCAAACTCTCTGTCTACAGTGTTTGAGCCAGTGCTCAAAGCAGGTACTCTGTCTCTACTGGTTGAGCAGGAGGGGGTGCAGCCAGTCTGTTTTGGCTCCTTCTACTCCTTTACCAGGAATCCTCTTCTTAACCCCTTCCCTTATATACGTCTGGGTCCGATTTGAATGCTACGTCCAAGGAGCTTTTCTTCTCGGCTCCCTCCGCTTTCCCACATCTGATTCCAAACTCTTCAGCAGAGGCTGGGTGCCAGGCCCAGGAGCGGTGTGGATGTGGGGCCTGGTGATGCATCATGAGGTCCCCTGGATGTCCCCTCCCCCGTTGTGGTGCTCTGGGTACAGACGCTGCCTGTACTCAGTGGCCACTGCCTCGTCGCTGTCCTGCACCACAGCCACACATGTGCCTCTCTCTCACAGACGTCCTGTAGGTGCGGCTCACTCGGGTTGGGTCTGTCTTGCCATCTTCTGTTTAGATTTTGGGGGTCTTTGTCCCCTGATGTTATGTCACTTCCCGAGAGTTGGTCTCATCTGCACATTTAATTTACTGTCCGTTCATCCCTGTGAAGGCATGATCTAGGCCTCTTATTTATCTCTTCTCAGTTCTTCTGCCGTGAATTCAAGTGTCAAGGGACAGCCATGGCCACCAGCTCCACCCCTCGGCCCGCTCCGTGCAGCCAGCCCCGGGTTCTGAACGAAGCAGCACCTGGGGTCAGACCGTCTGGGTTCAAATCCCAGCTTCACCACTTGATCACCATGTGGGCTAGAGGCTCAGTTTCCTCATCTGTAAAATGGGGATGACAAGTAGAATCCACATCACAGTGGCCATATTATTATTCTTATTATTTCCTGTGTGTGGTCTGTTAGTCCCTTTATATCTCAGGTGCAAGGAAGCATGCTGATAGGGGCCTTGCCTGGTAATGTGACAAAGGCTTAGGGGGCATGTGGCCCCGCTGGCTTGTGCCCCCTTGAGTCTCTCCCCTTCTAGGCAGGCTCCCATCCACGCCTCTTCCCCATCCCGCGTTCAGTCCATTTGAAAACTTTTTACTCCAAGCAGAGTATGCATACAGAGATCGTGTGCACCATGCTGTGAGAACCCGCAAGCCAAACACACCCATGTCCAAACACACCAAGCACCAGAGCAGTGTCCCAGAGGTCCCTGGGTCCCCTTCCAGGCCCTTCCCCTCTACTGCGGGTAACTGCTGTCCTCCCTTGGAATGGCACTGATGGGTTATCCTTGTTTCAAAAACTTGATGTAAGTGGAATCAAGAGTCTGTACGCTTCGGGGTCTGGCTTTGCATCGTGTGTGAGATTCACCCATGTTGTTGGTTCATTCTTGTGACTGCACAGGATGCCGTTGTGTGAACGTACCCCAGTTTATGTCTCTATTCTCCAGCTGACCGACATTGGGGTTGCTCAGAGTCTGGGGTTGTGATGAAGAGTGCTGCTGCGGACTTACCCGCACGTGTCTCTTGCGCACAGGTGCACATCTTAACGAATGTCTGCCGAGAAGAGAATTGCTCGGTCTCAGGATGCGCACAGGTTCACCTGTGTGGGTGCTGTCGGTTTTCTGACGTGGTTGTAGTAACCATCCTGCGCTGACACCAGTTAGATGACAGTCCCCGATGCTCCACACCCTTGTCAACACTTGGTGTGGCCAGTGGTTCTCATTTTAGCCATTCCATGAGTATGTAGAGATATCACACTGTAGTTTTAATTTTATTTCCGAGATGACTAATACAGTTTATTATTTATTTCTTTTGCTAAGGATTTGTTGAACTTAACACTATTATTCATCAAATTTGAAGATTCATTTCCATCTCCTAAATTTTTATCTTAAATGTCTGTGGGTGAGTCCCTCTGTGGGGCGGGTCTGAATCCTCCCACTGGAGTGCAATGGGTGCCGTAGACAGGTGTTTCTCTGGATGAGGCTGGGGACCCAGGCACTGGCCTCAGAATCACCCCAGGAGCTGTCAGAGATGTGGGTTCTGGGCCCCTGCCCCAGCCTGCAATCACCGAATAAACCCTTGTGATCTAGCCATCTCTCTGTGGCTCATCTTGCTTTCCCTTCACACATTTCCATGAGCATGATCACCTGTCCATCCGTTCACTGCTGTAATCCTAGGACCTAAAACAGTCCTGGCATAGAGCGGGGCCCCATGAGTCCCCACTGACCTGCCTCTTGACCTCTGCCCTCTCCCACCCAGCTGCCTTGGTGGAGATTTGTCGGTAGCCTCGGCTGCTATGGGGAGGTCTCTGGAAGTCGGGCTCTTGGGCCTTGAGGGTGTCCCGTTCTGGTGCTCTGTCCCCTCTAAATGACCTTCTCATCTCCAGAGCCAGCTTCTGACCAAGGCCTTTGGGTCCTAGGCCCCAGGCTCTGTGCTGGTGCCCCCAAAGCCCTGTTCACCTCCAGAGCTCCAGGTATTGGCCATTTAGGAATAACCCCTGGGTGACCTTATCTCTGATGGTCTTCTCTGTCATTGGGTCCCTCTGGAGAAGCGTGAAGAGCCCCCCAAATGCAGCACTCCATCCCTGTGCCATCCTCTGTTTCACAGATGACACAGCCTTGAGTCAAGTGAAGGCAGGAGGGCCATGTCTATGACCACCGTATCCACTCCTTCCCATCACAGGAGTGGTTCTCATCAAAAGGGGATAAAGCCTCCTTTCTTTGGGTGTGGCTTGTCCCCTTTGTCCTCAAGTCTGACATACTTACTTGGAAGGCAGCATGGCCTGGGGGGTGAGAGCTCTGGATCAGACCCATTGGATTCAAATCAAGGTTCTGTTCTTGTTTGGTTTTGAGACTCAGCCCTTGCCCCCAGGGGAGAGAGGCTGATTCACACACAAGCCTGATGCCACCAGCAGGGTATGGCTAGGGTGGCCAAGATCTCTGAGGGTGAAGAGTGAGAACAAGGGATTCTGGCTGGGGCATGTGTAGGAGGGAGGCTTGGGCTGGTCCTCAAAGATGCTGACGTGAGAAATGACACCTCACGGACCACTCAGTGTGAGCCCCACCCCTGAGGGTCCACAGGGAAAGGAGTTCTCAGGGAAGGAAGTGCACTGAGCCCCCACGAGAACATAGTCTCATTTACCCAACACACAAGGGCACAGAGCAATGATCAGAGTTCACTGGTGAGTTATGGAAGGCTTCCTGGAGGAGGTGAGCTGGGGACTGCATGTCAAACACCAAGAGCAAAAACTTCCTCCTGGTGCCAGTAGAAATTCTCTCCAAACTGCAGGATCATGGGGCACGGGCAGTGGGAGCCACATACCATTGGCTTTAAAATAGGGCAAGAAAGAATCCATGACACACACATTGTTTATGCGGTGTGGAGGCAGTGTGCAAAATGGAAGAGCTAAAAGCAGTTTGGGAAAAACACCTTTTTGTTTTGTTTTGTTTTGGTGGAAAAACAGATCAGAAAGGTTTATGCTCTTCTGTGATAACTAATATGAAAGGTTTATCAAACTTAAAAAAAAAAACAAAAAACCTTGACACTTTCTCCAAAATTGATTTGAAGACTTGGCAGATTTGAAGAATCATTCAGTAGCGTTTTATGGGTCGATGCTAATTTGATGCAGCAGACCCGCACATCATGCCAATTTACTGCCAAACCAACATTAAGCACGGACCTTTCGTGCAAGGTTTATAGGCGGGCAGCTCATAAAGATGCATGCTTGACAAGTATTCTGCTTCTCTTAGGATGTGCAATATGAAGTGTTTATCAAAAACTAACTAAATCGCCCTCGCCTTTTACTCGTAAACAATCTTCAGGGACTTCAGGCCCCAATCACAGACGATAATTCCTGTGCAGTATCTCGCCACTCTGGGTACTGGTATGTGGGGAGTCTTTGTCTCCAAAAGCCACGGGTAGCAATCCTTTGGGGTGGAGGGTGCCCTGAGGGACCACTTTGGAAATAACCTGTAACCCAGGCCATGGGAAAGCCGGTGACGTTCTTTCTACCGGGGTCTCCTAAAACCAATCGAAGGTTGCACCTAAATGAGATCTGTGGCCCCAAGGAAATATATCTCCTGCTTTCGTTTTTGTTTCCCAGGCTGATGTGTCATGGATGATCACCGCATGTCTCTCTTGGTCCAAATACGCGTCAGAGCCTTGTCAGTAAGGAGATCACGGAGCTCTGTTTTGCTCGTCGGAAAGTGCTTAACAATAAAAGTTGCCGAAACTCCTGTCTTTCACCACTGAAAACCACAGCTCATGTTTTCCACAAAGGAAAAGTGGACTTCAGTGGTCCTCAGCTTCTCTGCCCTGCTCTAGTCCCCCAGTGCCTCCCAGCCCAGTGTTAATTACCCAGCCTCCAACGAAGCAGGTTCCTGCGGGGAGGGGGTGCGTGGTGTGCAGACCGCTGTCAGCCCAAGAGCCTCGTGGGTTTTCGCAGGGGGAAATTTGATCTTGGGCAAATGTCAAGACGTCTTTGAAATCTGTGTTATGATATCAGCTCATTGCCAGTGTAGGGCTTCATCTGGATTTCATAAATATTGTATGGACCTCAGCCAGCTGGAGAACACAACAGCTACCCCCCAATACACACACACACACACACACACACACACACACACACACACACACACACACACCATCGCAATTGCAATCTATTGCTGAGTTGTCATGAAAAGCCGATTGGTGATATTTCAATCACAATGTTCTTGTAACAAATTCCATTCAAATTCCTTCGGAAAGGGAGCTAAGCCTTCCTCCTGCTGCCGAGAGAATGATATGCTAAATGTAGCTTCCTAGGGCCCTGGCAGCCATCCAGGGCTTTGTAATTTATAGTTCTCCTTCGTGGTTCTCCGAGTGACCTTGGAACCTCCATACTGGTGGATTCCTTAGGTCCACACGTTGCCCTCCGTCATCCTTTCTTGTGAGACTGGTCCCCAGGCACGCTTCCAGCACCCATCAGCCTGGAGCTGGAGAGAAGGATGTGAGCAGGGGCACCCAGGGATTGGAAGATTGCTTGTTTGCTTGTGACCTTTCCTCTGAAATTGATGTCGGCCACGAGAAACAGTCCAATATTGTGTTTAAAGGCAGCTTGCAGGTGACAGGAGCCTCTCTCCAGCCCCAGCACACAGCAGGTAATCCTGGAAAAGAAGGGGAGGGACACTCCGTGCAATTACATTCATCAGCTATTTTTGGTTGGGGAATAAACAGAATGGCCCAAAGTGCGGCTGTTACAGATTCTAGCAGGGGAGTGGCGTGTAGGGAAGATTAATGTACAATTAAAGCCCGTGTGCAGGTAAATTACAGGGTGACAGCTATCTAGCGCAAACAGCGCAGACGTGTAATTAAGAGGAGTTACAGGCTCTCGAGGATGGATTTGCTGAGGAAAGTGTTAGGGAGCTGTCTGGGGAGCCGGCAGGACAGGGGCAGGCGCTGGGCCAGGGGGAGGAGGCAGCACGGCTGGGGAGGTGGTGACGGGGAGCCACACAGCCTGTGTGTGGGGGCAGCCCGGGGGCAGGGGGCACGCGGGCCCCACAGCTCCTTCAAGGTGGAGCAGCCTGCCTCCCCAGCCTCGGCTGGGTCTTGTTCCAAGCTTCCAGCCCTTTCAGGGGCCGACCTGCTCTCCCCACTCCTCACCTTTGGCTCTGTGGCCATGAGTGCCCATGGACGTCTTTTTTTTTTTTTTTTTTTTACGTTTTTAATTTCTCCTGCTTTGTCAGCTTTTTAAGGAATATGTTACATTATGTGGAAATTGGATGCTAACAAGATTTGTATGAATAAATTAGACTCTTAACTTTTTATGTTATTACAGAATTGAAATGGACTCTAATGACAGTCAGAATTAATGTTCTGTTTCAAATAAATGCCGGGGATGTGACGGAATTTTCAGTGTACTCTCCTGTCTTGAGCGTCTGGCCCCTTCCTGTGAGGCCTTTTGGGAGAGAGAGTGGGAGACACCTGGCCTTTTTCGTGGGATAGCCTGCTCGCCTGGCCTGCCCACCGTGGGGCTGCTGAGAAAATCTGCTGCCGCTGTTCCCAGAAGTAAACCGCTCTCCCCCCAACAAGAACAGCGCTTGGCCCGGGGAGGGCTCCTTGCCCAAGGTTATGTCCCCCACTGTGTCCTCCCAGCCCCAGAGCACCCTGTGGGACCAGCTGAGGCCTCACTGCATTTCCCTCTGCGGGCTCCTGCGTCCTCATTTCCTCACTGGGGTCTCCCAAGAAGCCTCCCCAGGGAACTCAGCCCACCACACTGGCTTTTAGGGATTTCAGATTTCCTACACCAGACCTCTGCCAGGTGAGTCTCTTCTGCTGGAATCAGAGTCCCCAAGGACCAGGCTCAGTCTTTCTGCTCTGTGTCCCCTTCTTGAACCCAGGGCTGGAGGAGGCGCTGACTGGGTCTTGGCCTCAGTTCTGGTCCCCCTGGTAGGGTTTGGACCGTAGCGGCGGGGCCAAAGGGCTCCCCTGGATCGGACTCCCCAAACTGCCTGGCTCTGAGGAGGGGGCAGACTTGGAGGGATTTTCTGTGATGAAAACTCCCATGTCCCAAAGGGGCGGGGTTGTACGGGGGCGGAGGACACTGGGTTGGGGACACCCGTTCCCACAGTTGATGGTGGGAGGCAGCTTATAATAAACCCAGCACTCCTCTGCTTCATCCCTCACCATGTGTCCTGGGCCTGCTCCCCAGAGGGGCCTGGTAAAGTGAGCAGAGAGCAGGAGACAGCCCAGACCCGGAGCAGCCTAGGTGGAGGATTCAGCCCGCACTTGGGACTCATGGCGACAGAGAAATGGGGTCTGGGATGCCGGGAACCTTATCCCTTGGAAGGAAGCAGCAGATCCTGGGCACCAGCTGTCCTAGCAGGAAGGGATGGGGGCCCAGGGTGGCCAGATATTCGAACATTCAAGAACAGGCAGATTTTTGTATGAAATCTATTCCTTTAGAGTATGGAGACTAATTCAGAATTTAAAATCCAAGTCTCACCCTGACCACACGATATGTCTGTGACCTGCATCTGGCTTCTGGGCTGGAAGAATTTGGAACCCCAATCTTTATTGGCAAGGTGGACAGTTTCCCACCTGGAAAGCGAAGGCCAGAGCCCCTGGAAAGGGGCAGTAACTGCCGAGACCACGGGCCATGGCTGTGCAGAGGGCAATGGTGGCCTGCCCAAATGTGTCCTCTGTCCTGCCTCCCCCCGCCATCTGCTGGGAAGGGGGTCCTAGCCAGTGGGGTTTGGGCATCCAGGCTGCTGGCCGGGCCTGAGTAAGGTTGGATTCTGGCAAGCTTAACCCTGCCCCGTCGGGCCACTCAGCTTGGGGTTCTGTGGCTGAGTGGGCAGCAGAAGAGCCCCTGTGGACCCCCATCCTACATCTGATGGACCTCACCTCAGCATTCCTGTCTCCTCCTTCACAAGTCCTAGAAAACCCCTGCAAAAGTGCTTTAACAAGAGTAAAAATAAGATAAGAAGAAAAAGAGTAAAAATAAGAAAATAAAAGTCTTACCACCCACTCGGTGTGTTTTCTAGAGCTGGGGTTCCCATACATTGTTACGGAGAGGGAATAGCTTATATTTATATCTCTTTATGTACATAAACTCATAAGCATATTCATTTTATAAAAATGTAATAATTTTTATGCCTCCTGCACATAACCTGTTTAATCACTTTATATATCACGAACGCCTTTCCAGGGTAATGGATCTATTTCCATCCCGTGTTTGACACCTGCACAGCATTGCTTCATGTGAATTTATCATAATTTATATAAACAGTTCCCTGTTGGACATTTTAGTGGTTTTCATTTTTGTTTTTCAGTTTGAAAGAATGGTGAAGCGCACATTCTTGCTGTATTCCTTTGTGTCACTTCAGGATAAATTTCTAGTAGTGGAATTGTTGGCTCAAAGGGTATGCATGGTTTTAAGACTTTTAATATTTCCCGACAAATCACCTTCCAGAAAGACCCAGCGGTGCATGAGTGTGCCTTTTTCACACGGGCGAATCTTCATTTTTTAAATCTTTGTCAATTTGATAGGTTAAAGAGGGGGCATGCTTAGTGCTTTTTTAAAACAACTTGAATTTTCATTAAAGTAATACATATATGTAGTTTAAAAAGCATAGGTAATAAAAGGCTTATAATAAACCCGGCAACTCCTCTGCTTCATCCCTCACCATGTGTCCTGGGCCTGCTCCCCAGAGGCAAGCACCTAGGACTCTTTGAGCAACTTGGCCGGTGTGTATTACTACCTCTATATTTCTGCATAGCGTGTATTCTGCAGGTGTAAAATGGCCAACCAACTATCACAGCACCATTTCTGAAGCACTCACCCTTTGCTGACTGATTTTCAGATGCCATCATCATCGTTTGCTTAATTCTTATATTTCCTGGGGCCATTTGTGGTCTTTTCTGGTTTAGTCTGCCTATGCTAAAACCAGAACCCACTATTTTAATTAATGTATCGCCTGAACACAGTTTTAATATTGTACAGGGCAAGTGTCTCTCGTTATTCTGTGTGATATCACATTTTTATTCTTTTAGGTGCCTTTTAGAAATCTTGGGTCAAGGGCGCCTGGGTGGCTCAGTTGGTTAAGCTACTGCCTTCGGCTCAGGTCATGATCCTGGAGTCCCTGGATCGAGTCCCGCATCAGGCTCCCTGCCCAGCAGGGAGTCTGCTTCTCCCTCTGACCCTCTTCCCTCTCGTGCTCTCTATCTCTCATTCTCTCTCTCTCAAATAAATAAATAAAATCGTTAAAAAAAAATCTTGGGTCAAGTTTCCAATGATATCCCATAGAGATTTGTGTTGGGATTGTGTTTCATTTCTAGATAAACTTAGGACAAATTTGTAGATAGATTGACCTTTTAATATATTTATTATGTTTTGCCATATTGAGTCTTGTGATCCATTTATTCAACAAATATTTATTGAGAGCCAACTATGTGCCAGACACTGTTCTGGGCATTGGGGGTTATACCAGGACACAAAACAGAGGAAGATCCCAGCTCCCATAAAACCAACATAATAATTACTTTGAAGAGCTAAGCAGGGTAAGGGGGATTGGAAGTGTGGGGTGGGGGTAGAACGGATGGAAGAACTGAGTGGGGTGGTCAGGGTGGGCGCCACTGAGAAGGTGTGAGACATGAGCAAACATGATATTTGAGGGGAATGTCGACATGGGCCATGCAAATGATCCAGACCAGTGGTTCTCCGCCTGGGGCAGTTGTGCCCCCAAGGGAATCTGGGGGTGCTACTGGCATCTAGTGGATACAGGCCAGGGATGCTGCTGAACATCCTACAATGCACAAGACAGTCCCCACAACAAAGAATTGTCTGGCCCCAAATGTTGATAGTGCCAAGGTTGAGAAATCTTGATCTAGGGGAGTATCTGCCAGGCAAGGGGACACTTAATAAAAGGTCTTAAGGCAGGAGTAAGGAGTAGCAAAGAAGTGGAGAGAGGGAGGGCGAGGGCAGCTGTGAATGAGGCCACAAAGTTGGGATTCGGAGGGAATGGGAAGAGGGCCAATGATCTGGGCCTTGTAGGGCAGGGCGAGGAATTTGACTTTACTGCCAGTGAGGTGGGGAGCAACTGTGGGGTGTTGAACAGAGGAGTGCCATGATAGAATTATGTTTTGAGAGGATCGCTCTTCTTGCTAACATGCTGAGGGGCAAAGAGCTGGTGGGTTCTTACACTGAAAGATGATGGTCTGAGCCAAGAAGGTAGCGGTAAGGTGGAGTGAATAGGTCAGATTCCAGATCGGTTTTGAAGGCAGAACCAACAGGATTTCCTCATGGATTGAATGGGGTGTGAGGAAAGGAAAGCTTTAGTCTGAGCACCTGGAAGGATGGAGTTACCCCCAACTGAGTTGGGAAAGACAGTGGGCACAGCAGGTGTTGGAGGGGCTTAGACCAGAAGTTAAGTTAACAGATACTGTATTTGAGATGTCCAACACACATGCAACTGCAGATGTTGGACGTTTGGTTGGATATACAAGTGTGGAGTAATGGAGAGAGGTTAGTGCTGGAGATATAAATTTGAGAGTCAGCACGTGGTTTCTGAAACCATAAGACTGATTGAGGTCTGTAAAGGAGTGAGCGTAGAAAGTGAAGAAAAGAAGACCAATGGCTGACACGTAGACTATTCCAACAGGAAGAAGTCAGGGAGATGAGGAGGGACCAAGAACATAGGCCAGGAAGTGACCAGTGAGGTAGGAAGAAACCAGCGGAATATAGTATCCTAGAGGCCAAGGGAAGAAAGTGCCTCAGGGAGGGCATTGGTCACCTGGGTCAACGCTGGTGGAGGACCAGTGATTGACCAATGGATTCGGCAGTGTGCCCTAGGAAGAGTGGCTTTGGTGGAGTGGAGGGAACGATGTTCTGATTTAAGTGGGGCTATAGACAACAGGAAGAGTTGAGAATATGGGTAAAGAGATGCTTTGCTGCAGGGGAGAGCAAAGAAATGGGACGGTTGCTGCTGAGGGAAGAGGGTTGAGAAGGTTTCTGTTTTTGCTTTTAGGTAAATGGGAGAAATAACACGTTTTTATGTTGGTGGGAATGATCCAATAGAAGGTGGAAAATTCTGTAGGTAGAAGAGAGAATTGCTGGAGCAAAGTCCAGGAGAAGGTAAGAGAGAATTGAAGTTGGTGGAAGTAGAGGGACTGGCCCTAGGAGCACAGACACTTCAGCTCTGGTGAGAGCTAAGAAGGCAGAATAGCGGGTGCAAATATAGCGACTGGGATCTGGAAGTTCTCTCCCTCTCCACGCCCCCCACCGCATATATATAATCACATACCATTCACCCATTTAAAGTGAATAATTCAGTGGTTTTCACTATGTTCACAGAGTTGTGAACCCATATTCTCATCACCACAAAAAGAAACCCTGTCCATGTTAGCAGTCACTCCCTATTTATACCTCCCCAGTCCTAGGCAACCCCTAATCTACTTTGTGTCCCTATAAATTTGTCTATTCTGGATTTCATGAAAATAAGTCATGTAATAGGTGATCCTTTTTTTTGGTTTTGTTTTGTTTTCACTAAGCGTAATGGTTTCTATGTTCATCCCTGTTGTGGTTGATTAATGTTCCATTGTATGGATATACCACATTTACTACTGTATCCTTTCATGCATTGATGGACATTTGGGTTGTTCCCACTTTTTGGCTATTATTAATAAAACTGCCAGGTGCACATTTGTGTACAAGGTTTTTGGGAATGTATGTTTTAATTTCTCTTGGATATATACAGAGGGGTGGAAATCCTGGGTCCTTTGATAACTCTGTGCTTAACCTTGTGAAGAACTGCCAGATTGTTTTCCAAAATGTCTGCACCATTTGACATTCCCACCAGCAATGTTTGGGTGCTCTAATTTCTTCATCTCCTCAGCAATACTTGTTACTGTCTATTCTTTGGTTCATAGCCATCGTTGAGAGTGCAAAGTAGTCTATGATTTGCACTTAGTGTTTGATTTCAGTATAGTTTTGATTTGCATTTCCCTAATGACTCATGATGTAGAGCTTTTCATGTGCTTATTGGTCATTTGTACCTCTTTGGAAAATATCTATTCAGATCCTTTGCCTATAAATTAATTTTGTTTTGTGTATTATGGAATTGTAAGAGTTTTTTATATATTCTGGGTATAAGTTCCTGATCAGATATATGATTTGCATGTATTTTATCCTATTTTGTGTATTATCTTATCACTTTCTTGATGGCATCATTCGCAGTGCAAAAGTTTTTAATTCCGATGAAGTCTGCCTTACCTATTTTTTTTTTCTTTTGTTGTTTGTTTCTTTGGTATTGTGTCCAAAAAGGCCTAACCCAAGGTCATGAAGATTTACTCTTTTCTTTTTTTTTCCTTAAGATTTATGTATTTATTTGAGACAGAGAGAGAGCGAGCATGTGCATGTGCACACTCCCACAAGGGGAAGAGGAGGGGCAGAGGGAGAGGGAGAGAGAGAGTCTCAAGCAGACTCCCCCCTGAGCACAGAGCCCAACATGCCGCTCTGTCTCATGACCCTGAAATCCTGACCTGCGCTGAAATCAAGAGTCAGATGCTTAACTGACTGAGCCACCCAGGTGCCCCAAGATTTACCCCTTTCTGCTTTTTTGTTTATTCATGTTTTTTATTTAATTTTCCTTTCTCTTTGTATTGGCAGGTGTTCCCAGGATAATATTAAGTACTAGCAGGCTTTCTTTGATCTATTCCTGACACTAATGTTTCACTATTTATCATGATGCTGTCAAAGGAGTAAGATTTTTAGAACTTAAGAAAACAAAGTATCCCACATACATTTGTGTTTATAAATAATCAAGGACTTCTTCTCCCCAAATTTATTTGATCTCTCTATGGAGATAAACGTGGTTTTTCTCCTTTGACCTATTGATGTAATAAGTTATATTAATAGATGTCTAATATCTATTAATTATTGAGCAATTCTGTAATGTGTTTCTGGATTAATCTTAATTTGTTGGGAGTACATAATTATTTTATTATACTACTGTTTAATAGCCAGAAGTTTTATAATTTCCTTTGTGATTCTTTGACTCATGAATTATTGAGACTCTTAAACATTTCAAGGGCATTTTTTTCTTTTCTGCTTTTCAGTTATTACACTGTAGTCAGAGATTGTGGTTTGCATGCTATTGATTCTTTAATTTTAATTGAGAACTGCTTTGTGTCCTGGTTGGTATATGGTCTTTTTTTTTTCCCCATTATACTTGAAATGATACATACCCTCTAATTGTTGGGTGCAGAATTCTACCTATATCATCTATATCATCTATATCTATCTATATACAATCTTTAGCTCAGTTTTGTTACTTGTATTGTTTGTATCTTTTATATCCTTAAATTTTTTGATGCTTAATTTATCAATTTCAGAGTGAGATGTATTAAAATCTCCCAATATGATTATGAATTTATTTTTTCTTTATAATCTTATCAATGTTTTGATCTTTATAATCATCAATATTTTTTAAAAACCATATCATTAGGTGCATATAAGTTCAAGATTATTATATCTTCTTGGTGAATTACTCCTTTTTTCTTTATGTAATGACTCTTTTAATCCCTATTGATGTTTGTTTGCCTTCCATTCTATTTTGCCTTATATTACTATTATAAAAACGACCTTTGCTTTGTTATTTACTTGATATATCTTTTTAGTATCTCTTGACTTTCAGCATTTTTGCATCATGCTTTGGAAGGGTCTCTCAAAACAAGTTAATCTTTTTTTGTGTGGTTACTGCTGTATTTGCATTCTTTTGTTTTGCTTTATTTTGTGTTTTCTACTTTCCTTGGTTTTTCACTGTTTCTTCTTTTTTCAAAAAATATTTTCTGAGTAATATTCCATTTTATATATATATTCCACATCTTCTTTATCCATTCATCAGTTGATGGACATAATATTACTCAGCCATCAAAAAGAATGAAATCCATCCTTCCATTTGGAATCATGTGGATGGAGCTAGAGTGTATTATGAGAAGGGAAATAAATAAGTCAAAGAAAGACAAATACCATATGATTTCACTCATATGCGGAAGTTAAGAAACAAAACAAATGAGCACAGGGGAAAAAGACAGAGAGGCAAACCAAGAAACAGAGTCAACCATAGAGAACGAACTGATGGTTATCAGAGGGGGGGTGGGCAGGGGATGGGTTAAATAGGTATAGGGATTAAGGAGGGCCCTTGTGATGAGCACTGGGTGTTGTATGGAAGTGTCGCATCACTAAATTGTACACCTGAAACTAAGATTACACAGTATGTTAACTGACTGGAATTTAAATAAAAACTTAAAAAATATTTTCTGCTTTCTACAGGATTGATTGTACTTTCTTTTTTTCCTATTTTGCTCCCTCTCCTGATTTGGAAACTACGTATTCTACTGTTTATTCTTTCCATGATTACTTTCACATTTTTAGTGTGCACACTTGGCTTACTACAGTATGAATGTCACCAGGATTTCTGCCTTCCTCCAAAACAACACCATGATGACGGAACACTTCAGTTCTTCTTCTTCTTCTTCTTCTTTTTTAAGATTTTATTTATTTATCTGAGAGAGAATGAGAGACAGAGAGCATGAGAGGGAGGAGGGTCAGAGGGAGAAGCAGACTCCTTGCTGAGCAGAGAGCCCGATGCTGGACTCGATCTCGGGACTCCAGGATCATGACCTGAGCTGAAGACAGTCGCTCAACCAACTGAGCCACCCAGGTGACCCCGGAACACTTCAGTTTTGATCATATTCTCATCTCATATCTTTTGTCTAATTTTAGTACTATATGGTTAATAAGCTCCCTAATTTTTTAAATCAGTATTACTGTCATTAATATTTACAATTAATGGTTATTTCAGTTGATAGCTGTTTTCCAAGTTCTTTGCTCACTCCTGCTTCTTGCATCCTTCTCTCTGGGTTCTAATTCCTACTGCTTCACATAACAACTCTCCTTAGTTCTTCCAGGGAAAGCTTGTGGAAACTCTCTTGGATTTTGTTCATTTAAGTATGATTTTGCCCTGAATGGTTGAGCTGGGTCTAGAATTCTGGGAAAATAGATGTTTTCCTTTAGCCCTTCGAAGACCTAGTTCATTATTTTCTGGCCTCTACTATTCATCAGAGGAGCCTGGAGTTAGTCTGCCATTCCTTTGTGGATAATATCTTTCTCTCTAGTTGTTTTTGTGATTTTCTCTTTGCTTTGATATTCCTCAGCTTCACTCAGGGTATCCCTAGGTATATAATTTTATTTCCCCCGCTTGGAAGTTGAACACTTATTTACTCAGTCTTATGGCTGTCTCAAGTTCTGAAAAGTCTTCAGTCGTCATCTCTTCAATAGGTCCTTTCCTTATTAGCCTTTGAAATTTTTTATTTATTTAACATTATATATTAGCCTTTGAAATGCCAGCCACATGTGTGAGGGACAGCATGGCATTGTGGGTAAGAAAATGGACTCTGGGGATAGCTACATGGATATGACTGTACTTCAGGGCCTAAGAGTTGAGGACAATCACTTAAACTCTGTTTCTCAGTTTTCTCATCTATAAATTGGGCATAATAATAAACTCTTAGGTTGTTGTAATAACTTAATGAGTTAATATATGTAGAGTGATTAAAATGGCTCCTGGCATATGGTTGGCGCTATGTGAGTCTTAGTGACTAGTGTTCCCTGAAATGCTCCAGAGACCCTACACTCACACTTAACGTGATTGTAAGTTTTCTAGATGGATCTGACTTTGTTTCAGTCCCTGGGGATGCATTTCTGCCAGTCTCCATGATTATTAGTATCGTTTTGGACCTTCTTATTTTATTCTCTTCCTTGTAACCCCCATCTCCTATTTTCCATGGATGTGTGCTGGGTGGTTATGTCAGGTTTATCTCCTGGTCACTGCATCTCCTGGCTTAACTAATCAATCTGTTATTAAACTCTCGTATTGCGTTTTGAATTTCAATCACGCTATTTTTTTTATTTCTAGGAAGTCCGTGGAGATTTTTAAGATTTTTGCGCTATGTGTTTTAGTAATTTCCTGTTCTTTCATTATTTTTAGTCCTTTTGCTCACTTAATAATTTAGAACATAATTATATTATCTTTTTCAGGTTTTTCCTTATTGAGGTTCATAGAGTACTAGTCATTCTGTTTGTTTGTCAGCTGATTTTTTTCCTCCTGGTGAATCATTTCCTTGAGCAGATTATAATTTTTTTTTAAATATTTTATTTATTTATTTTAGAGAGGGGAGAGGGGCAGAGGGAGAAGAGAATCTTAAGTAGATTCCGTGCTGAGCTCAGAGGCAGATGCAGGGCTCTGTCTCACGACCCTGAGATCACTACCTGAGCCAAAACCAAGAGTTGGATGCTTAACCGACTGTGCCACCCAGGCACCCCCAGATTATAATTTCTATATGATATTCTAGGAAAACAAAAATTATCCAAACTAATTTAAGATTGGTGATTTTTTTTTAAAACTTTTTTATGGTAGCCCTGTGCTTCCTGGGTTGTACAAGTGTTGCTTCGGAACATTTCAAAAATTGTTTCTGCCGGTAGTCCCATGGATGCATCAGTTGGGACCTGTTTTTTCCATTATTTCTGTATGTGGGGATTCTACACCACCTAGATGGTGTACATTTGGACTTCCACGGCCATGGTGCTTCCTTTCTTTCTGGAAACTGCCCATCCCCCAAGATTCTTTGTATTTCCCCAGACTGGGGTTGAGTGTCCCAGCCCCCATTTCACTGAATGAGATGCTTTCTAGAGCCTGAGTTTTTGTGCAGGACCTCAGATCCAGCTCCTTGTCACAGGAGGGATGAGAGCCCAGGCTGGATCCCTGCCCCTTGTGGACACCGGCGTCCCTGTCCTGGCCTCTGGGGTCTGCCATCTGTCGCTCAAGGCCTCTGGGGTACCAGCTGACAATTTATGGCTCTGCTCTCACATCTCTTCATTTTGTGCACCTGAGGATTTCCTTTTCTTTCCTTCAAGCTCAAGTATGTATTTAATTATTTTATATTGTCTTTTATCCAGCATTTCCATGCATTTGGAGCTGGGGGTGGTAGTGGGGGTTGGGGGGGCATGCTGTGCATGTCGGCCATAATCTTTTATTTAGGATTTTTACATCTAGAGTGACAAGCAAGATTAGCCTGCGATTTTATTTTTGTTTCATCTTTGGCAGGTTTTGGTACCAGGGTTATGCGTTATTCATAAAATTAATTAGGAAGTTTTCCTCCTTTCTTTATCCTCTGGAACATTTTAAATAGCATAGAAAATTTCTGTTCCTTGAAGGTTTGAAATTTTCCAGTGAAATCTGAGGACTACGCCTCTGGGGGTGGGAATGATTGTTTTCCATACTTATTTTCTGGTCGGCTTTTCTACTTCTTAAATCAGTTTGTATAACTTCTGCTTCCCTAGACTATCATACATTTAATCAAGATTTGAAAATTTATTAGCATAAAGATTCCACGTGGTATTCTTATGCTTTAATAATTTTTTTTTTTTGCATCTCTGGCTACATCTCTTTCACATTAATGTTGTTTTTACCTCTCTTTCTTTTCTCGATTGGACTTTGCCAGAGATTTATATATTTTATTGACCCTTTCTGAGAAACAGCTGTTGAGTTTATTTATTCATCCTACTATTGAATTCCTAAAAATCAGTACTTCCTCCTGTCATCTTTAATCTCTTTTTAAGGCTTCTTATCTTGCTCTTTTTCTAATTTTTTAAGTTGAATGTCTAGGCCATTTATTTTTTTTTCTTTGAGAATAAAACACTTAAGGCAATAAAATTTCCTCTGAGTACAGTTCTGGCCACATTCCATAGTTTTGGTGTGCATAAGTTGTCACCGTCATAATTTTTGATAGCCAAAAATTGCTATTTTTATCTCCTCTTTGAGTATTTCATAGCATCTAAGTTTCCCTCTTGTTGTTAATTTCTAGTTAGGTAGTATTGCATCCCATACATTTTATCAAAACTACCGTATTTTTTCATGAAATTAGAATGATCTTGATTGTAACACATACCATTATTTTCTGTACCATGAAGAAAGAAAAGAAAATCCACCGCTAAATTCTAACATCCCGTCATTCGTAAAATGTATCTTGGTTTCAGAGATGATGTGAAAAAAGTACATCTTAGAATGTCTGAAAGGTGGAGTTTATTGTTCATTTTTCTTTCTTTTTTTAAAGTAGGCTTCATGCCCAGTGTGGAGCCCACCCCGGGGCTTGAACTCAGCACCCTGAGATCAAGACCCGAGCTGAGATCAATAGTCAGATGCTCAACTGACTGAGCCACCCAGGCGCCCCTGATTTGTTTTAAATTTAAGTACATTGTGGTTTGAGAATGTGACCTGTATTGTATTAGTTCCTTGCAATAGATTTTAACCTGGTATGTGGTCAGTCTTTTATAAATGTTTTACAGATATTTGAAAATAATGTACCTTCTCGATCTGCTGGCTCTAGGAATACACACACATATATATTTCTGTACATTCCATATATATATACACATTCACACACATGCATATATAAAATCAATCTTGAAACAGTGCTTTTCGAATTTTCCGTATCCTTGCTAGTTTTTTCTAGTCACTTGATCTTTTCCATTTCTAAATGACACCTGTTAAAATCTTCCACCCTGGTGGTAGATTTGTTTGTTTTCCTTGTGATTCCCACTTTTTGCTTTACAGTTGACTCTTGAACAACGTGGGAGTTGGGGCACCCATCCCCATTCAGTTGAACATTATGGTAACACTTTTGACTCTCCCCAAACTCTACTAGCAGCTTACTGTTGACTGGTCAGATGATGACATAAACAGTCGATGGACATATTTTGTACGTGTATTATATACTGTATTCTTACAAGGGTCGCTAACTTTTCCCTGATGTTTTTGCTATTTCTAGGCTGTGTGGTTCATCTGTGAGTTATTTCAAATTGTCACAGATCTCTAAAGATTTCCTAATAGACTATTTGCAACATATTAGTGTGTGAGGGGCCCTGCATAGTTCAGACGTCCATTGCCTATATTTTGAAGTGCTTCTGTTAGATGCTTACAAGTTCCTAATTGCTACGTCTTCTTTTTCAGACTGTCCTTTCCTTCATTATGTTGCGCCAACTCCTTATCCCCCAGCCCCCCGCCAATTCCTTTTGGCCTTGAAATCAACTTGATCTGATAATAACATCACAATGTCAACTTTCCTTCGGTTATTATTTCCTGGCATTCCACTTAACATGGACTTATTTCTGTTGCGTTTGAAAGGCTTTTCCACCAAGATTGATGGCCTTCATCTGGCTGGCAGTAGGCTCTCTCTGTGTCTAAGCACGTGTTTCTGAAGGCAGCAGAGAGCACGGGGAAATGTACACGCTGGAGAACCCGCATGCCTGAGTCTGGATCCTGGCTCTGCTCGGCCAGTGGTAGGCACTTGCGCACATTCCTTCACCTTCCAGGGCCTTAGTTACCCCATTTGGAAAATGTGATCATAACAGTACCTCGCTCATGGGCTTGTTTTGAGCATTCAATATGACAATACATGGAAAACGCTTAGACCATGGCTTCACCTAGAGCGAGCATCGCTGAATGTTAGATGAACTTAATCCCTAACCATTTATTGTTGTCACTGATATTTTGGATTTCTTCTTTTTTTTTTTTTTAAGATTTTTTATTTATCAGAGAGAGAGAGACAGAGGCAGGCAGAGGGAGAAGCAGGCTCCTTGCTTAGCAAGGAGCCTGATCTGGGACGCGATCCCAGGACCCTGGGATCATGACCTGAGCCGGTTAAGCTGACACTTAACCAACTGAGCCACCCAGGCGTCCCTTTGGATTTATTTCTATCACCTCATTTGTGGCTTCTGTTTACTACTCTCCTCTCTTATGCTCAGTCTAATCGATTAACATTTTCTTTTTTTCCTCTGTTGATTTGAAAATGGTAGATATTTTCCCCTTTCCTTTGAGTACCCTTAAAATGTTAACATACATATTTAACTATAAACTTTTAGCATGTCTAAAGTTATTATCACGGTCATCCTTCAAACAGTCAAGGATCTTCACACATGAGGACTGCACACTGAATAGTCTCTCCCTCCATCTTCCCTCTTATTAGAGATGAGGGGTTTTTTTTTGACCTTAATACGAAACTGGTATTATCAATACGTAGAGTCAATGGTTAATTCAACTTGCTAACAAATTTTTATCAATGCTTTTGTTTTTAAAATCCTGCTCGTTTTTCTCTGGGTTCATTTCTCTTGCAGAAATGTATCCTTTTGTTGTTTTTTCATTTTTCTTGTTTTTCATTAAAAACTAGAATGACCCCTATTTACCTATAGCACTTGGAAAAAAATGTATACTTCACTGTCTGCTGTTGTTCAAACCATTGGTGGGTAATCTGTCTTTTCTTTTTGGTAAACTTTAAGATTTTTCTTTTTGCTTTTTATTGTGAAGTTTTACCAAGATGGGTGAATTTTTTTAACTTTACCCTGCTTAGCACTGTGTATATACTTTCTGCCTAAGAAATCATGTGTTTCTTCAATTCCAGAACATTCTTAGCCATATCTCCTCAGTTTATTGCTTTTCTTACCTGTGCCCCATTCTCTTCTTTGGAAACTCTGTATTCAGTGAATGGGGTGATTTTTCCAACAATTGATTGATTAGGATTCCAGAGTTTGGATGGACCAAAACTTTTTTTTTTAAGATCGTATTTATTTATTACAGAGAGAGAGAAAGAAAGAGGGAGAGCACAGAGGGAGAAACAGACTCCCCTCTGAGCAGGGAGCCCAATGGGGGGCTCGATCCTAGGAACCTGAGATCATGACCTGAGCTGAAGGCAGACGCTTAACCTACTGAGCCACCCAGGCACCCCGCGATGGACCAAAACTTAATTAAACTTTCAGCTACTGATGGGAATTTATATTTTTCCACCTTTTTTTGCTATTAAAAACAATGCTGTAGCCAACATTTTAATCTTTCTTTTTTCTTAGATTCTTTTTTTTTTTTTTTTTTGCATTCTGTTAGATAATGACTTCTATTGAGTTTTTTTTTTTTCTTGTAGGGTAATATAAGCCCATTTTTCTGAATTTTCTATGAGTGATTGAGAAAACTGTATTCTGTTTGCTGAGTGCAAAGGTGTAAGAGGGAGTGCCAGAGTTTTATTAGTCAGATCTTTAATCTTCTCACTTAATTTTGCTTGCATAATTTGTTCATTATAAAGTGTTAAAACCTTTATGACTGGGGATTTATTAAGTCTCCTTTTGCCCTAATCATTTGCTTTATAGACTCTATAGACATTGTGAGATGTATCAGTGCCTGTCTGGAGAGGTCACTCCACAGGGTTGACCCCCGAGTGTCCCCCTGAAGCCTTCTTTTTTTTTTTCCAAGTTTATTTATTTATTATTTTAGAGAGGGAGGAAGGGCAGAGGGAGAGAATCTCCAACAGGCTCCCCGCTGAGCGGGGAGCCCACCCCAGGGCTCAGTCTCATGACCCTGAGATCATGAGTTGAGCTGAAACCAAGAGTCAGACGCTTAACCCACTGAGCCACCCAGGCGCCCCTCTCTTGAAGCCTTCTTGGACCTCCTTCATGGGTGCTCAGGCTCTGCCAGGCGCCCTGACCTCCCAGTGGCTGCCCAGTCACCCATCCTGCGCCTGCCGCTCTAGGTCTGCAGGAATTCCTGGTGGCACCTGCTTCCCTGATGTACCCTGCGCAGCTTTTCTCCAGGAATATAGGCTCCATGCCCTCACCCCGTTTTTATATTGATTGGGTCCTTTCACAGGAAACTGGGTGGGAAATGAATTAGGCTATTTGTGCCTGCTGCCATCCCCCTTTCCTCCTGACTGCTGCTTTCCAAGCATGAAAGTTCTTTCCCTTACTCAGCTTGACCTCCTGCCCGGGCTCCAGTCTACCTGCGCGTCCAGGTGAACGCTGTCCACGTGTGCACGTGTTCGTGGCAGGAAAGAAGGGTTCCAGCAGCCCTGGCTGCAGCGTGGGGACACAGAAGCTGTGTAGGGCGGACAGCCTCGGCTTGATTCCGGGAGAGAGGCCTGTTAACAAGGCCCGGGAACTCGTTCTGCTGATGGGAAGTTAGCACACGTGGCATCCGCTGAATACCTCCGGTCAGGCCCAGCACTTGGTTGGATACAGTACTGTGTGACCTCACCTTGTTCGAACAGCAAAGCCTTGAGAACCGCTAATGCGGAGGAACGCAAGGTTAACGTGTGTGTGGTCTTCCAGCCAGCCAGGGGTCTGGTGGGATTTTCACCAGGGGCCTCCATTCCTGGCCACCTCGTGAATTTCAGCTCTGTCAGAGCTCAGTTCCCCTCAGCCCCGCCTTCTCTCCCAAAGGGAGGGTCCTTGGAGCCCTTTGCCATGGCTGGACCCTCAGGGAAGAGGCAATGCCTATGCCCAGCCACACTGCCCTGCAGCCCACACAGCCCCTGCCCCAGCCGCATGTGGGAACCCCCGCTTTGGCCAGGTTGTTTACCCATCGCTACTCAGGCTGCCTGTGGGTGGGGAGGAATGGACAGGTGGACAGCTGCCCTCCCCTCCCCAGATCTCTTCTCTACCACCAGCCAGAGTGGGTCTTTTGAACAAGAAAATTGCATCCATCTGGTGGAAGAGGGGCATGCCCCTGCTACCAGACCTTTGCTTGGGGGTGCCCCCATCCTTTACCTGGCCCTCCTTCAGTCCTCACCTCCCACATCCTAGGCACAGGTGCCTTCCTTTGCCCAGACCAGGGCTGCACACCATGGGGCCTTGCTTCAGGACTGTCTGCATCCCTAGGAACCCCATGAGGGAGGGATGTACGGGCCTGCACCCAGCGGGAGCGGTGCTCAGTGAGGGTGGTGCAGCAAAGAGATGAGAGGAAGGTGGGGGAGCCAGTGAAGGCAGGGGGAAGAGAAGGAGATAAAAAGGTGGGGGAGGATGCTCTTGAGCCAAGCTCCAGGCTCTGCCTGTTCCGAACGCCTGCCGCCTTTGCTGCTCCATTCCCAGAGGGTGCCAGCTCTGGATGCCTGTTTAAGTCACTCCATGAAGCTCAGCTTCTCAATCTGTTTTTTATTTGCAAGGGCCAGATTCATCTTCCTTTTTAAAAAGTCAAGCTTCTGAGAAAGTCATTTAAATTCACAGTGATTCTCCTTTCAAATAGCTTCTTTGAATGGGGTTTTTGGAGTCCTGGATCTTAGGGGCTCTGCCAGGAGAGGCTGAGGGTCGCACAAAGACTCATTGACAGGATGCTCATTGTGGACAAGGACCCAGGGACCCCCAGGATGGGGGGTATCTTTCCATAAATGGGGTGGGCACCAGGCATCTGCAGGCCATCCGCTGAAGGTCGCTTTCCAAGGTGACCGGTGGTTATTGATTCTCCTAGGAAGGAGAGCTGGTGCTGCCACCTCTAAATGTTTGTGTGCGTTGAGATTGGAGTTTGCAACACTTGCACGTTGGAGTATTCTGGACCATTAAAAAGCATGACGTAGATCTGTATGAACGGCCTGGGAAACACATCCAAAATATATTAAGTGAAAAAGCCAAGTGAGAACAATGCATACACATATAACATGTATGGCTAAAAAGCCACAAGAATATATTCATTATTTACATATTTGTAAGTACGTATCTAGAGAGGAGTCTGGAAGCGATTACACCAAATTTCCCCCCGGGGTGGAGTGGACTGGATTGGGGTGGCTTTCGAAGGGATCTTTCATTTTACCGTTTGAGGTTTTTTTCCTGTGAGAATGTATTCCTGTGTGTGTGTGTGTAATTTAAAGAGATGTGTGGTTTTGGAGTTGGGGCTCTTCATGATTTACCCTGAGCTTCTGGGATTTTCATTTTTATTTCTTCAAGTGATGGTCTTGAATGGCATACCCAAAGTTTATTGGGCATCCCCAAGGTTTATTTGATGATTGATAAAGAAATCACATTTATAGTGTAGGTCAGAGGTCAGCAAACTTTTTTCCTAATGGGTCAGATAGTAAATATTTTAGGCTTCGTGATCCAAAAAGTCTCTTGCTGAAACTGCTCAGCTCTGCCACCTTCATGTGAGGCAGCCATGATGATATGAGGTTGATGGACATGGCTGTGTCCCAGTAAAACTTTATTTATAGAAACCAGTGGCAGGGGGCGCCTGGGTGGCTTAGTCGTTAGGCATCTGCCTTCAACTCAGGTCATGATCCCGGGGTCCTGGGATCAAGCTCCGTGTCGGCCTTCCTGCTCCGTGGGAGGCCTGCTTCTCCCTCTCCCACTCCCCCTGCTTGTGTTCCCTCTCTCGCTGTGTCTCTCTCTGTCAAATAAATAAGCAAAACCTATTAAAAAAAAAAGAAAGAAAGAAACCAATGGCAGGTAGGTTTTGGCCTGTGGACTGAAAGTGGCTGACCCCTAGAGGTTTAATTGAATCTTAAGACACAGATAGGTATGAAAATAGAGAAAAATGGCAAATGGAAGTATTTTAGGAGTTTAGTCAGAACTATCATGTTGAAAGCATTGTTTGAGGGGCCACAAAGTTTAAAAAAAAAAAAAGTATTGCTTTTCTCAAGTGCTGTCCTGCAGCCTCTCCAGCCGGACCAGGGTGAAGGTAGGGCTGCCAGAACCCAGGAGAAAGGCCCCCATGAGTGTATTTGCTGTGGCTCTGTGGGGAGCAGGCCCTCTGGAAAATGTTCCAACAGTTGTCTGATCCTGTGCGAGTCTGTGAGTGCCTGATCTTGCACGTGGCTGGTCCTCAGTAAGCTTTGCTAATGTGAACAGGGTTCCAAGTGGCCCAGGCCCTCCCCCACCCCGCCAACCCTGAGAAGGTGGTGGACAGGGTCAGACTTGGGGCAGATGAGCAGCATCGCCACAGTTAGAGGCTGAGAGCCAGGCCTCTCCCAGGCTAGCCTTCACCGTCCTGGATGGGGTGTCAGAACCCTTCTGCCTCAGCTTTCCCCAGGGTCAGAGGGCTGAGGTTAAGCACCGTGGGCTACCGGACAGGAAGGACTCATTAGCACCCAGCTGTGTAGGCCACGCTCATTAGACTTGCTAGAGATGGAACACTTGTGTGTCCGGCATTGAGCAATTCACACCCCACGTGACTTGGAAGGTCAGGGGACCCCTACGGAGTGTGTTTCCTCTTGTCCACACCCTCTGCAGCCTTTCCAGGGTGAAGGAGTATGTGTATGTGCACACATGTGTGCACATTCACGTGCAGGTGGGTGTGACAGTGAAATAATCACTAACAGGCCAGGACCTGCACATCCCCTCCTCCCAGCCTCACGAGGAGAATTCTGCCTGCCTGGCATTTCCTGGGCCTCTGTGTCGTTAGGGTAGTAAGAAAAACAAATCCTGCTGGTCCTGGAAGGAAGAAGGAGGCTGAAAGCTGGGTCTGGGAGCAGAAGGGATTTGGGGTTGGCTGTTGTGCATACACAGGAGATTTCGAGGCAAGATGGGGACAGGGCTCTAACGGGCAGCTGAGCATTACCAATGGGAATCCCTTTTGTTACCTTAGTGAGCTTTGGGGGATAGATTTAATTAGAGGTTGGTTGTTAAATGGGTATTTTTAAAATTCAATTTGTTTAAATTACAAAAACAGAAACAGTTCATTTCTTCCACACACACCCCCCAACACCCCCACCTCTGGCAACCACCAATCTGTTCTCCGTATCTATGAGCTTGTTTTTAAAAAATAGATAGATAGATGATAGATTCCACATATAGGAGAGATCATATGGTATTTGTCTTTCTCTGATTTATTTATTCAGCATTATGCCCTTGAGGTCCATCCTTGTTGTCATG
Organism: Callorhinus ursinus; assembly: GCF_003265705.2. NCBI lineage: Eukaryota > Metazoa > Chordata > Mammalia > Carnivora > Otariidae > Callorhinus > Callorhinus ursinus. The sequence goes on along the minus strand of NW_027397123.1, from coordinate 5,565,137 downwards.
AATAGCAAGATTTCATTCTTTGTTATGGCTGAAAAATATTCCACTGTGTGTATGTGTGTGTGTGTGTGTGTGTATCACATCTTCTTTATCCATTCACCCATCGATGGACACTTAGGTTGTTTCCATATCTTGACTATTATAAAAAATGCCGCTGTGAACATGGGGTGCAGATATCTTTACAAGTTAGTGTTTTCATTTTCTTTGGATAAATACCCGGAAGTGGAGTTGCTGGATCATAGGGTAGTTCTATTTTTAATTTTTTGAAGAATCTTCATACTGTCTTCCATAGTGGCTGCACCAGTTTGCGTTCCCACCAAGAGTATATGAGGGCTCCCTTTTCTCCACATCCTTGCCAACACTCGTTATTTCTTATCTTCTTGAAAATATCCATTCTAATAGGTGTGAGGTGATATCTCATTCTGGTTTTGATTGGCATCTCCCCGATGATGAGTGATGTTGAGCATCTTGTCATGTACCCGTGTGTCTTTGGAAAAATGTCTATTTGGATCTCCTGCCCATTTTTTAATTGAATTATTTGGGTGGGGTTTTGCAATTGAGTTGTATGAGTTTTTTACATGTTTTGGGCGTTAGCCCCTTATCAGATACATGATTTGAAAATATTTTCTCCCATTCAGTGGGTTGCCTTTTCATTTTGATGATGGTTTCCTTTGTTGTGCAGAAACTTTTTACGTGATGTAATCCCACTTGTTTGTTTTTTGCTTTTGGTGTCAGATTCAAAAAATCATTGCCAAGACCAATGTCAAGAAGTTTACCACCTATGTTTTTTCCTAGGAGTTTCATGGTTTCAAGACTTTCATTCAAGTCTTCAATCCACATTGAGTTATTTTTTGTGTATGGTATAAAAAAGTGGTCCAGTTTCGTTCTTTGCATATGGCTGTCCAGTTTTCCCAACTCCATTTATTGAAGAGACTGTCTTGTCCCCATTGTATGTTCTTGGGTCCTTTGTCATAAATTAATTGACCATATATGTGTGGGTTAAATTCTGGAATCTCCATTGATGTACGTGTCTGTTTTTATGCCAATACCATAATGTTTTAATTACGATAGTTTTGTAATATAGCTTGAAATCAGGGAGGATGATACCTCCAACTTTGTCCTTCTTTCTCAAGATTGCTTTGGTTATTTGGGGTGTTTTTATAGTTCAATACAAATTATAGGATTGTTTGTTCTGTTTCTGGGAAAAATGCCATTGGGATTTTTATAGAGATTGCATTGAATCTATGTATTACCGTGGCTGATATGGACATTTTAACAATATTAATTCTTTCAATCCATGAGGATAGAATATCTTTCCATTTATTTGTGTCTTCTTCAATTTCTTTTCATTATTGTCTTATAGTTTTCAATATACAAGTCTATAACCTATTGGTTAAATTTATTCCTAGGTATTTCATTCTTTTTGATGCAATTGTAAATGGGCTTGTTCTTTTAATTTCTCTTTCTGATAGCTCATTATTAGTGTATAGAAATGCATCAGATTTTTGTGTATTGATTTTGTATCTTGCCACTTCACTGAATTTATTAGCTCTAACCATTTTTTGATGAAGTCTTCAGGGTTTTCTGTATATAAAACATATGCCACCTACAAAGAGTGACAGTTTTACTTCTTCCTTTCCAATTTGCCTGCCTTTCATTTCTTTTTCTTGCCTAATTATTCTGGCTAGGACTTCCAATACTATGTTGAATAAAAGTGGCAAGAGTGGACATCCTTATCTTGTTCCAAATTTTAGCGAAAAGGCTTTCAGCATTTCACTGTTGAGTATGATGTTAGTTGTGGGCTTGTCATATGCAGTCTTTGTTATGCATAGATACATTCCTTCTACACTTGCTTTGTTGAGAGTCTTTTAAATCATAAATAGATGTTGAACCTTATCCATTTCTTTTTCTGCATCTATTGAGATGATTATATCATTTTCCTCCTTTGTTTTGTTAATGTGATATATTACATTAACTGATTTGTGAATGTTTTTTTTTTTTAAAGATTTTATTTATTTATTTGAGAGAGAGAGAATGAGAGATAGAGAGCACGGGAGGGAAGAGGGCCAGAGGGAGAAGCAGACTCCCTGCTGAGCAGGGAGCCCGATGTGGGACTCGATCCCGGGACTCCAGGATCATGACCTGAGCCGAAGGCAGTCGCTTAACCAACTGAGCCACCCAGGCGCCCCTGATTTGTGAATGTTGAATCACCCTTGCATCTCTGGAATAAATCCCCCTTGATCATAGTGTATGATCCTTTTAATGTATGTTGAATTCAGTTTGCTAATATTTTCTTGAGGATTTTTGCATCCGTGTTCCTCAAGGATATTGGTTTGTAATTTTCTTTTCTTGTGCCATTCTTGTCCATTTTGGTATCAGAGTATTGCTGGCCTTGTAAAAAGAGTTTGAAAGAGTTCCTTACTCTTCTATTTTTTGGAAGAGTTTGACAAGGATTAGTATTAATTCTTCTTGGAATGTTTGGTAGAATTCGCCAGTGAAGACATTCGGTTCTGGACTTTTGTTTGTTGGGAAGGTTTCCATTACGGATTGAATCTCTCCTTACTCGCTATTGGTCTGTTCAGATTTTCTGTTTCATTGTGATTCAGTCTGGGTAGCTTTATGTTTCTAGGAATTTATCCATTTCTTCTAGGTCGTCAAATTTGTTAACACATAATTGTTCATAGTAGTTTCTTAAGATCCTTTGATTTCTGTGGTAAGGTTGTAGCATCTCCTCTTTCATTTCTGATTTTATTTATTTAAGTCCTCTTTATTTTTTATTTTTTTCGTCTTTATTTTTTTCTTGGTGAGTCTAGCTAAAGGTTCGTCAATTTATTTTTGTTTTATCCTCAAAGAACTGGCTCTTAGTTGATCTTTCCCATTGTCTTTTTAGTCTCTTATTTATTTCTGCTTTAATCTTTGTTGTTTCCTTTCTTCTACTAACTCTGGGTTTCACTTTTTCTAGTTCCTTGTATAACAGTAGGTTATTTATTTGAGACTTTTCTTGTTTCTTGAGGTAGGCATTTATTGCTATTAACTGCTCTCTTATACCTGCTTTTGCTGCTTTCCATTTATTTTAGTATGTTATATTTCCATTTTCATTTATCTCAAGGCATTTTTTAAAATTTCTCCTTTTATTTCTTCTTTGACGCATTGGTTGTTCCATGGCATATTGTTTAATCTCCACATATTTGTGAATTTTCCAGTTTTATTCATGTTAATTTCTAGTTTCCTGTGATTGTGGTCAGAAAGATGTGTGATATGATTTTAGTCTTCTAAAATGTATTAAGACTTGTTTTCTGACCCAGCACATGATCTATCCTAGAAAATGTTCCATGTGCATTTGGGAAGAATGTCTATTCTGTTGCTTTGGGGTGGAATGTTCTATAAATATCTAAGTCTATCAGGCTTAATGTGCACTTAAAGCTGATGTTTCCTTATTGATTTTCTGTCTGGAAAACCTAATCCATTTATGTGAGTAGGGTATTAAAGTCCCCTACTATTATTGTATTGCTGTCTATTTCTCCCTTTAGGTCTGTTAATATTTGCTTTATATATTTAGGTACTTCTGTGTTGGGTACATAAATATTTACAAATGTTATATCTTCTTATTGGATTGACCTCTTTATCATTATGTAATGCCCTTCTTTCTCTTACTACTGCTTTTATTTTAAAGTATATTTTGTCAGGTGTAAGTATAACTACTCTGGCTTTCTTTTGGTTTCCATAGAATATCTTTTTTCACCCCTTTATCTTCAGCCTACATGTGTCCTTACATCTGAAGTGAGTCTCTTGTAGGTAGCATATAAATGTGTCTTTTTTGTTTTAAATCCATTCAGCCACTCTATGTCTTTTGATTGGAGAATTTAGTCCATTTACATTTAAAGTAATTATTGACAGGTACATGCTTATTGACATTTTGTTCACTGGTTTCTGATTGTTTTTGGAGTTCTTCTTTGTTCTTCTTACTCTCTTCCTTTGTGGTTTGATGACTTCCTTAAGTGGGATGTTTATATTCCTTTCTCATTATCTTTTGTGTATTTCCTATAGATTTTTGCTTTTTGGTTACCATGAGGCTTACATATAGAAACTTATATCTATAATCGTCTACTTTAAGTTGATAACAACTTAAGTTTGATCCCATTGTAAGCTCATCATTATTATTCTCCCTACCCCAGTGTTTTATGTTTTACATCTTTTTTTATGTACCCCTTAACTAATTGCTGTAATCATACTTATTTTTACTACTTTTGTCTTTTAACCTTCATACTAGCTTTATGAGTGATTAAAGTGGATTAAGTGGGTATTTTTCTGAAAGGAAACATGGACTAAGCCCTATGTGGTCACAGTCGTGCTTGCGTGCATGTGTGCGTGTGTGTATATAGGTTTGGACATACTGATGTTAGCCCAAATGGGTATAGCTGGCATCATTTCACCTTGAAATGGTGTTCACAGAAGGAGGGTGAAGAGTACCTTCATTTTTTCTGAGTCCTGGCAGGCAATGGCCATCCTCATGTGGATGTTGCCCAGAGCCCTGGGTCTGGACTTGGCTGTGGGAAGGGCGGTGGGAGAAATGACATAGGAGAAAGCCTTAATGCAGCACCCAAACGGAATTTCCTCCCCTGCTAGAAGTTAGATCCAATTCACACCCTCGCGCAGCTTGAAGGCTGGCGCTGGCTCTGTTTGGTAACATCACAGCAAACGGCTGCTTCGTTGCTATTTTGGTTCTTGCCACTGCAGCTTCTTTCTGCACCTTTCAAGAAGTGTTCCTTCCTACTGGAAGACTGGGGTGCCAAGCTCCCCCAGCTCCTTCCCATTTTGGTAAATTAAGGAACAAATGGTGCCAAATTGTCCTCGTCTCTTTCACAAGATTATTCGTAACCAGCTTATTTTCTTTCCCTCTATTGAGTGAACGCATTAAAACTAAAATTAAATCATTACCCGAAGCACAGACTACGATCCTTTTCATAATTACATCCTCTTAATTGGCATCTGAGAGCCCAGCTCATTTTAATGTTTGCAGGAAAATGTCTCAGACACGTTTAATTTTTTTTTTTTTTAGGTTTAAAGGTCAACAAGAATATCTTACCTTAATTTGACAAGTGTGTAAGAAATAAGGTAAGACCAGTTTATGTTCTGGTAATGCACAAAGAAATCTATAAATCAAGCTGGGCGAATATTAGATGATGCCATATCGGAACCATCTGCCTTCATTCTCAAAAGAATCGATACCACAAAGAACGCACCGAAGATATAGTGATTTATGCCCTTGTGTCAGAGGAGAAATATTGGCCATTTTTCGAGTCACTTCATATGATCCTAAAACAACAGGGCCTGAGGGAAAGAATGAGAGTGACCATAACCCCACGCGTGTCGAGGAGCAAATCTGCTGCTTGGTGTTTGATTATCTCCGCTTGAGAAAGGGTGAGTCTGAGGTCCCTTCATGCCCTTGACTCTGCCGCCTCTGCTATTGTGTGTGGGAAGGCTGCCATGAGCGTTGAGGTGGCGTGGAAGGGAATTAACTGAATTGCATCTGGGTGATTGTTGCCAGGGGATGGAGGCTTAGAGCTTGGGGACCCTGGGTTTTCCATGTTAGCACGCTGCTTCAAACCCTGCCTTCCTTTTGAGAGCCTTCCCTGGTCTCCTTCATCACTGGCCTGGGAGGACATATAGCCTCCAGGAACTCCACCTTCTGGTATATTGGATGTTGGGGCCGGGTTCCCACCAAGATGTCTGCAAGGGGAACAGGGTGCTGTGGCTCTCGGTGGTGGGAAGAAAAGTCTCCGAGCAATTAGGGCTTGGAAAAACAAGTGACGTTGTCTTAACCACCTTCCCCAGAGGTGCTGGTCGACAGCAGGACTTCTCCAGGGAGACAGAGGAGGAGGAACAGGTCAGGTGAGCCTCAGGCAGGTGTATCCATCTCTGGCGAAGGAGAGGAGCCTTTATAAGGCTTGAAAAAGAACACTTCATGATTGGAGACATTTCCTTGCAGGAGGGGTGGTTCAAAGCATAAAAGTTTATTCTCATACTCCAGCTACAAGAAAACAAAGCTTTTCACAATTTTCCTGTTGGTTGGCTTCTGCAGAATGTCAAAGAAAAGAGAGTTGGCAGTGTCGCTCTCTGACACCCATGGTAGGTACATTGTGGACTGCCATTGTGTTTGCGTTGCCACATGTCCATGTCACGAACATCAGAAGCGGTTCCTGTTTTACCGTGAGGATGGGCTTTGAGGGAGTGTTTGATTTTTCTGTTTACTACAGAGCAGCCCAGAAGAGGGACTGTGAGCCTCTTACACCTCCGGTTTTATCCTTTCCAAGAGGCAAAGTTGGTCCTAACACTACAAGCTGGAAATCAAAGTCGGATCATTTCCATTGCCACAGGCACCAGTACACTGTGCTCATGACTTTTTTTGTGTGAAACAAACCCACAGACACATCATGCTTCTTGGAGCCTGGGCATGGCTAGATGCCTGGCCTGCCACACCACCCTCTGGCCGCCGGCCATGGAGGTCACATTGCCGTCTGTAGACCAAAATCGAGCACCAGGACTCCTGATTTTGCTTTTTTGTCTCTTTTGGGGTAGCTGATGATACTCGAGGCTCAGATCAAGGGCAGTTTATATCTATTGCAAAGATGGGGCACACCTTCCTTGAGGTGTTGGCAAACTCTGGGCAGGGATGCCAAACCGCCCCCATTCCTTAAATAGTGTTGGACCAAGGTGACATGAAATTTATTCTAAAACCTGTGGGTTTCATTTTTGCCTACAAAACATCGTTCTCTGCTTCACATGAAAGAAACTTGCAGTGTAACACATCATCAGGATCTGAAATGCTTGTCACCTGTGGGTACAAGCCCCTTGGTATCCTTAAGGACACAGACCCTTGCCTTATTGGAAACTCCCACAAAACCTACACCGAGGGCTGCCAGACCTTGCCTTGGAGAAGAAACAGAAACACAGCCTGGTGAAGTTCATTGCAAAGGCCAAACCAGCGACTTAGGGAGGGCAGCAGGTTGAAAGTTTTGCCAAAAGTCAAATGTATTATTTGGCTAGTAGTTGTTATGAATGGATGACAAAGGACCCCCTGCACACTACCTGGGTAGAGGTGACCTGTGGCTAAAAAGGTGGATCAGAGGAACTGTGGTTTTCCTGAGCCTTCGAGACCACTGATAGAATTGATTATTGTCTGAAGTGGAGTCAGATTTCTTCAAAGCAAATGAGCTTAATTGGAAAGTAATATTAGACTTCCATGATAGGTGTTCTTGCAATGCCAAACTCAAGACAAGGACTGTGTGTGTGTCTATGTGTCTGTTTGTGTGAATATAGAGAAAAACCTCACAAATATTTTCAGAATATGCTCCATCATTCCTTGGCAAGCTTCAGCTTCTGACAATTTTGCCAGTTTTTTAAAGAAGACTTCAACCTTGCTTGCAAAGTAATTAATTATGTACAGAAAGAAAAGGAAAGAAAAAAAAGAAACCAACCAAAAAAAAAAAAATCACCCACCGAAACCCAAGACCTCAAATGCCATGCTATTTTCCTAATTCTGCGACCATCTGACCGCCAGTGAGCTCACAGCACATCCTGAACTCTGGTCTGAACTGAAGTCGTCGGAGTACATGGTGAGCACATGGGCCAAAGACAGAAGGTACCATATTTTTTTAATCATCAGGGAAAAGACCAATTGCATTCAACTTTCAAAATTGATCATTCTGACATGCTTGGCATACTTAGCAGACAAGACTGAAATAGTTTAGCAAACACGGAATGTCAAAATAAATACTAACCCTTTTCCTGGGCATGACACGCACTAGCGGAGATAGCCCAAGGCCGGCGCTGGGGGCAGAGGCGGATGTGCCAAGAAAGGCTGCTCGATTTCCCTTCTTGATGAAGTGCTCAAGGGCCAGTTTCATGGAAGCCCTTCCCAGAAAGGTCACCGTCCTCTTTGGGGCTGCCTGTAGCCTGAGCTCCTGAGATATTCCCTGGAGAGCCCCGTTAGGAGCCTCCACGGCTCCTGTTTCTTGTTGACCTTCAGGCTTTGCTAGGCGATGTCCAAGAGTGGGTTGTTGCCTCCAGCTCCAGGTTGACAGACTTGCCTGGGAGAGAAGCACTTTGAGGAGCTCTGGTCATTTTCCCAAAGTAGTCACTAACACGATGGAGCAGTCCCTGTGTGCCAGGTACTCCTCCTTATTGCTCCGATAGTCCTTAGGACAATTTGCGAGGTAGCCATTATTACCCCCATTCTGCAGGTGGGGAAACTGAGGCACAAGAGCTGAAGCAGCTTGCCCAGAGTGACATGGTCAATGCCTCATGGAGCCAGGATTTGGAACCCAGGGTGCCAGACGACTCCAGAGCCCTCTTCCCAGTCCTCGCCGATTGTCTATATCCCATGTCCATTTCACCCACGTGTACCAAGCCGCTGACTTCCCTTGCACTTCTGGCTCTGGAAATGAGTGACTTACAGGGGTGCCTGGGTGGCTCAGATGGTTGAGTGTTTGCCTTCAACTCAGGTCATGATCTCCAGGTCCTGGGATCGAGCCCCATCTCGGGCTCCCAGCTCAGCAGGGAGTCTGCTTCTCCCTCTCCCACTCCCCCTGCTTGTGTTCGCTCTCTCTGTGTGTCTCTCTCTCTCAAATAAATAAATAAATCTTAAAAACAAAACAAAACTCCCTGGGCACCTGCATGGCTCAGATGGTTGAGCATCTGACTTCAGCTCAGGTCATGATCTCCATCCAGGTCCTGGGATCGAGTCCCATATTAGACTCCCTGCTCAGTGGAGAGTCTGCTTCTCCCTCTCTCTCTGCTGCTCCCCCTGCTTGTGCTCTCTCTGTCTCTGTCTCTCTCTCAAATGAATAAATGAAATCTTAAAAAAAAAAAAAAAGAGTGACTTACAGATTTTTCAGGATCCAGAACACTCACGTCAGAAAATCTCATGGCCAGCAAGTAGACCGAAGACACATACTGATATCAGAGCATTAAAGTAAAAACATGTAATTTTCAATGTCAAAATAAAGTCCTCTGGTAAAAGTGCCAATTCTCATAAGAATGGCAGACCCGCATGTTCACATCACAGCTGAAATCTCTCACCCAGACTAATTTCTTCCCTGGCATTCCTGCTTTTGCCCTTGTCTACCTATGTGGCCAGAGGGGTTCTGCTGCAATCCAAGCCAGATAATGCACCCATTTTACTCACAGTAAAAGTCAACTTCTTTTCAGTGGCCCACCTGACAGGCCCTGCATTACTTCTCTGTGTCTCCTTTCCCTCTTTTTTATGCTCACTCCTCTGCAGACACACTGGGTGTCAGGAATGCTCCCACCCCAGGGACTTTGCACAGGTTGTTCCCTAGATATCCACATGGTTCAAATATCACCTTCTCGGTGAGGCCTCCTTCTACACGCTTAGGTCTTGAGACCTGCCTCTAGCCTCCAGCCCCCCAGTCCCCCTCATTCTGCTCTGTTTTTCTTTTCTTCATAGCATTTATCACCTGTCATGTTAAAATAATTTGCTAATTTGTTTATAGTACTTATAGTACTGTCTCTCTGCTGGTTGGAATTTAATTCTATGAGGGCAGGATCTTTGTTCTGTTGACGATGGATCCCAATTGCTTAGAACAGTGCCAGGCACCTAGTAGGTGCTCATTAAATGTTTACCACACGTCTGGTTACCTCTGGAGGGAGGGGAGGGGTAAGTAACAAGAAGGGGTGCAAAGGAGACTCCACCTATTGGTCCTTATTTTATTCTTTAAGTTGACAGTGCACTGGTGGTTTTTTTTTTTTTTAAAGATTTTATTTATTTATTTGAGAGAGAGAATGAGAGCGAAAGCACATGAGATGGGGGGAGGGTCAGAGGGAGAAGCAGGGAGCCCCATGCGGGACTCGATCCAGGGACTCCAGGATCATGACCTGAGCCGAAGGCAGTCGCTTAACCAATTGAGCCACCCAGGCGCCCGGTTCTTTTTTTTTTTTTTTTGAAAGAGAGAGTGCACACACGCGTGCGAGCAGGATTGGGGATGGGGAGAGGGAGAGAGAGAATCTTAAGCAGGCTCCATGCCCAGCACAGAGCCAACACGGGGCTCGATCTCACGACCCTAAAATCATGACCTGAGCAGAAATCAAGAGTCCGACGCCCAACTGACTGAGCCCCCCAGGCGCCCCCTTCAGATTCTTTATATTTTTATATCTCTGAAATGTTTCATTTTGAAGAATCAAACAGGGTCAAAAAGGCTTGCGCCCCCTCTGTTTGCCAGGGGAGAGCTGGAAAGAGGAATGCTGTTGCCCGAGCCACCAGGAAGGGTGACGCCAGAACGGGAAAGTGTCGGTTTCAGGAATCTGGCCAAAGACATCAGATGGAGGGCTCCTCTGGGTCGGCATTCACCTGAGCAGGACAGAACTCAGAGCTTGGCTCAGTGACATCCTGTGGCCCCATCAGATCCCCACATCCTCAAAAGGAAAGCCAGTTTCCGGATTTGTCTTTCATCACGTTTGGCTTACGTCCGTGACACTGAAGGAGTGAGCGTCTCGGCTGCAGGGGAAACTGGCCCAGCGCAGGGCCTGTGGTGTACGGGTGTACGAGCCTGGCGAGTTTGTCCAGGCTCTCAGCGGGGCGGACACATCTCATCCCCACACACACCGGGCAGCCTTAGGGCCCCTGGGGAGTGCGGTTCCTTCAGAGGAGCACCAATGATCAGGCCAGACAGGAAAACAAGTGGCCAGGACTGGGATGAGTGAATATTCATTTGGAAATGTCAGTGCACAAGGGGAGATTATGTCTGCGGGTGACTTGCCTGGCAGGATCGATTCAGGACCTGAGGTGAATCCGATGTCTCCAAGGGCTGAGGGCTCGGGCCTGGGATCCTGGGGAGCGTGGGGGAAAGGGGGCCTGAGAACATCTGGAGCAGCGAGGTCAGACATTTCCCGGCTGTCCCGCCCCTCCTCACAGATCTTGAGATGCTGATTGAAGCTGGGGCTGCCTGTGTTTATGGGGTGTGTGGGTATCCTGCCGCACAGTGGCCATCAGGCCTGGGGACACCTGTATGCATGGCTAGGGGTTGAAGGACCTCAGAACACACGGTTGCTGGGGGCGAAGGGGCCTGCTGAGCTTGCCTCAGTGCGAGGGTCCACCTCCCTCCTGGGCGCACTGCGGGCCTGGGGCCAGGGGAGGCTGGGAGATTGGGACCAGGATCCTGTCTCCTCACCTTGCGGTGGGTTGGATGGATGTTTAGATGCACCCACTTCACCCCAGGAGCCCTGGTCCCCGGCTGGAAGCATCCTAAGCAGAGGTGAGAGGTCATTGCCACTGGCCTGGGAAGCCAGGACCCCTGCCAGCCTGTTGTCAGGTGCACTGTCCCCTGGGTGTGTTCTGCCCCTCCCCCCCCAGCCAATTAACCATCTGCAGGAGCTGCTATCGGCATGGGGGAGGGCCGCAGTCCCACTTTTCTGTGCAGACTGCTTAGCTAATGAGGGGGTTTGTGAAATTTTTAATTATGGCTTCCATGCCTGGCTTAATTATTTGCATATGGCTTTTACAAGTGAGAAGAGGGTGCCTGCGTGCAGTGCTTCTCCTCAGCCCCACATTTGACTTTAATTAAAGGCAGAACCTGAGGTCTTTCCATCACTAATGATCGTGGAAAATTAGCTTCCAATTCCCAGGGGTCGCCAGAGTGCTGCACCCTGAGGCGGAGAGGGGACGGAGGGGGAAGCAGAGCGGGAGGTACAGATGGCAGATGGCCCTGCTGGCCTGCCACTTTGGACCCCCTCTCCAGCCTACCTGCCCCCACCCCCGCCTGCCCTCCAACACCCCCTCCCCTGTGGAAAAGGGGGCCTTGCTCGCCCCTGCCAGGAAGGAGGGCTGACCCCAGGCAGCAGCTGGTGGGGGGGAGCGCCTCTGAGCTGGGGGTGACGGTCATTGGTGATCATCCTTGTGACCACAGGGCAAAGGGATGGGAACTCCTGAAATGCCCACAAGCTTGTGCACGTGCGAGAACACATGTCCCCGCACACTCATGCTCACCCAGACACACAGACATGAGCCCTCACTCTCTTCATTCGCAGGACGGGGTCACAGGTGCGTCTGCATGCTCCCACACGCATGTGCTCACAGGTGAGCTGAGGGCTCTCGCAGAGGCCGGGGTCCGCATGGGAGCCAGCAGGCTACTGCTGCGGGCAGGACATGGCTGTGTTGGGAGGCCAGGCCAACCGAGTGGGCTCAGGGAGGGCTTCCGAGAGGGACGGAGTGGCCCTGAGCCCTTGCCCGCTGACAGACTGGGTCTGTGCCATCACAGGTCCAAAGTGCGGCTCCCCCGGTCACAGGCGGCAGGGTTAATCCTGGGACGCAGGGCGGCGAGTGGCAGACAGCACTTCTCGGACCTAGACCTGAATTCAAATGTGCCTTCTTCACTTCCCCACAGTGTGGCCTTGAGCAAGTTACTCAGCCTCCCTGAGCCTGTTTCCTCATCTGTAAAATGGGGGTCCTAGTTTTTCATGCAGCTTTTGTCCATAGGGGACTCGGTGGCCAACTCCGTGTCACGCCTTCCCCTTGTCTCCTGGGCTTTGAGTTTGGAGGCGCTGACCCCACCCCCGGCTCCAAGAAGGGCAGTTTCATCCCACTGGTCCCAGGCCTGCACCCACCAGTGTGGGGCATTCCCCCAACCCCAGGCACTGAGTCAGGGAGGTGCCATCGGCTCAGGGTCCAGGAGCTTTGTTCCACGGTTAGGGACCAGGGCTCCCCCTCTCCTGCCGGATGTAGCGAGGATGCCCATAGGCCGGACTATGGTTGCAGCCATCAAACTACCGTGCAGAAGCCATCCGAGGATAAGAGCTGCCCGAGGACAGAGGAATGGAGCCTCAGGAAGGATCTGGGTCCCAGTGGCTCTGGGGAGCTACAGGATTCCCACTGAGATAGGGTTTCTGTTATTCATCTCCCAGCACAAACAACCTGCTTGTCACAGGCCTTGTGTCAAATGCTGGCCTGACACTGTCTACACAGTTGATGAGAACCACTGAGGCAGGCAGGAGCTGGGCTCCTGGCAGCAGGCTCGCTATGTTCCCCACCCCACCGCCCAGGATGGTGCCGTGCACGACAGGGCTGAGCATTCTCCACAGGGTCGGGTAGGTTTTAAAAATGTGTATTGCTTGCCAGTTTGAGAATCAAGAAATTCCAAGTGGTACTTGGCTTGGGCTGCTGTAACAGCATACCACAAACGAGGGGGGTTCAGCAGCCGAAATGTGTTGCCTTTCAGTCCTGGAGGCTGGAAGTCTGGCCCCGTCTGAGGGTGGTGAAGGGAGAGATCTGTTCCAGGCCTCTCCCCTAGATTCGGGGGGGGGGTGTGTGTGCAGGTAATCTTTGGCATTCTTTGGCTTGTAGATCTCTGCCTTTACCCTCATGTGGCATTCTCCCTGTGTGCATGTCTGTGCAGATTTCCCCTTTTTGTAACACCACCGGTCATATTAGGTTAGGGGTTCAGCCCACTCCAGTGTGACCTCCTCTTAGCTCGTTACCTCTGATAACCCTTTTCCCAAATGAGGTCATAGTCTGAGGTACCAGGGGTTAGGACTCCATCGTGTGAATTTGGCAGGGGCGACACAGTTCAACCCATAACAGGTGCATAGGAGTGTGACTGTGCATGCGTGCGTGTATCCTGTGCCACTGCAGTGACTGTCCTCCAGGCAGGGGCAGATGTCCTGTGCTGGAAGCCCGTGTTTCTGCGTGAGCGCCATCCTATTACAGAGCTGTAGGGAGCAGCTCCTGACCAGTGAGGTTGCTGCAGCCTCCCTCCACACCAGCTGACTCACAGGCTTTTTCTCCTCTCAGCTGCTTTTGCACAAAATTCCTTGAATCATTTTTATCCAGAGGTCAGGTGCCTTTCTCCAGTCTGGGCAATGCTTTTTGTGGCTGCAGTGGCAATGGGTGGAGCCCTGGCCAAATGCAGCTTGGACATGAGTTTATATTGGCTCGGGTAGGTTTGAAAAATGTGTGTTGCTTGCCGGTTTGAGAATTGAGAAATTTCAAGTTAAAAATCCAGGTTTCCAGGGAGCCTGGGTAGCTCAGTCCTTTAAACATCCAACTCTTGATTTCAGCTCAGGTCAGGATCTCAGGGTCACGAGATCAAGCCCTGTGTTGGGTTCTCCCTGCTCAGCAGGAAATCTGCTTGAGATTCTCTCCCTCTCCCCCCTTCAAATAAATAAATAAATAAAAATCTTTTTAAGAATCTGGGTTTCCAAATTGGATGATCTGAAGACCTGAAGGCTACCAAGGGTCATTGGCTATGTCATTCTGAAAATAGTTTTCATTATAAAAGTGTCATATAGTTAGTATAGGAAATGGACTGCTTCCAACAAGTGCGTTCACTGAAGACCAATGATTGGCCACTCCGGATCTCATCATGAAAATGTGTATTTCTACCTGTGTCTTTCTCCTTGAAGCAACCATGCAAGAAATTAGGGCTTAAGTGCCCCTTCATTGACACGGTGACAAAAGACCATGGGTAGGACCTTCATGGATGCCATTCTGCTGTAGGGTGCTCCCAGTCAGCTGAGTGCTGCCTACATCCTTGGCCCAGCAAACATACCATAGAATAGCATGTCCAGGGACCGTAAAGACTTAGCACCTTTTTTATCTGTGTCCTTGAGGTCGAGAGATGAGAACTCAGGGACATGGGACAGCAGAAAAGAGGCGGAAGGTTCAGGGAAAGAAAAACCAGACCCCCTTTTGTGTTGTTCAAGGTAAGCAATGAAGTCAGCAAAACTGTTTGGAGATCAGAGCAAGACTACCTGTAGAGGAGTATGTGCCCTGCTGGGAGAGGACTGGGACCCAGTGGCCCACCCCACCCATCCTGAACCTCTTCCCTCTACCAAGGACAGCAAGAAAGAGCCCAGAGCTCTTTTCCTTTACACTAGCCTCTCACCTGTGTTAGAGGAAAGCTCAGGGGCTCTGGGAACACACAGGAGGGTGCCTCACCTGGCCTGGGGGCCATCAGGAAATGATGAGAAATGAGGCTGAAGATAGGAGAACAGCAGACACTGGATACTCAGTGGGCCTTGTGGGATATGCTAAGACATTCCAACTTGGACCACTGGGCAACTGGGGGCCCTCAGACCCTTTGGAACAAGGGAGTGACAGCAACTGTCCTATGGGGACTGGAGTGGAGATTGGGAGCTGTCCAGGCCTCCGGTGCTGAATCAGCCTCACTGAGGGGCTGGGGAAAAAAAGATGAACAGGAAATACCCAAGAGGCCAAGTCTACAGCTGGAGTGGGTGGGCCCAAATTTCTGGCTTTCCAACACCCTGTAGTGAAAGAGCGGGAAAGCACTGGAGGGTCAGTGGGGTACTCGAAGCACAGGATGTCCGCTGGAGGGAGACATGAGGCAGAGCTTCAGGGAGAAGACAGGCTCCTGTCATGCATAGCCACTCATTAGAACTTCCAGGTTACTCACAGCTCTAGCCCCCTCCTGGCCGCCTGAGGGAGACCCAATTCTCCACAACCAGGATAGGGCCCAGATCGCTTTGCCATATTCTTAGTCTTTGAGCCCTCAGGATGGAAGACACCAGGTGTTCTGAGGAGAGCTCCAGGGAAAATCATGCTGGACTAGTGAGGACCAAGAATGTGATGGCTAGCCATGGATCTTAAAGAGGCCAGCCCACTCCCAAAGAGGATGGCCATGCATGCACACTGTGCGGACACACAGGGCACACCTGCTGGACTCCACATGACCTCAACCCAAAGGACTGAACTGGTCCCAATGTGCAAGCATCCCTTCCCCTTCTCCCTCCTCTTCCTAGCTCTGTCCTTGCTCACCACACATTGCCTGAGCACCTACTCTGTCCCAGGCATTCTTGGCAGCTGGGAACACAAAGGCAAGTCCTCTGGGGCCTCCCTGTGCCAGCCACAAGGAGAGGGATTCCGTGGAAGAAAGCCAAACCTCCTTGCCATTCTCTCTTCCTCTGGAGTCTATGGATTGCCGTTTGCAGCTTGGAGGCAGCTACACCCTGCCAGGGGCCAGGGCATTCTGGGTTTACTCATACACTCCTTTCTGTCCATATTATACCCCAACTTTCAATTTTGAGAAGTAAATATGCAATTTTTTCCTCCCTGTAATTTTCCCTGCTGTGGCTGTGGATGTCAAAGCAGCTGGAAAATGTGAATAGCTTAGTGCTTTCTAAAAGTAAAAGGAGGCTGTGTGGCATCATACATCGTCTTCTGCTCTTGGCAAGATCCAGCAGCTCTGCTTGGTGGCGGCGACGGGGGGAGATGCTCTCCAGGCTGTACTGTCAGGGGGACTTTTAACCCAAATAATCCATGCCCCCGCCTTCCATTAGCAATGAGATAATCGCCAAGAACTAAGCATGTGTGTGCACACACGTGTGTGTGTTGCAGGGGTATTGGCAGAGGTGAGGTGAGGGTATCTGCTTACGCGGTCAGACTTTCCATGTGTTCCTCTGGAGACTTTCAGACCTTCATGTCTCAATACCTGAAGGTCAGGACAGTCTGACCTATGCTTTTGTTTGGGAGAAGGCATGAATGGGGTGCGGAGAGGCAAGATTTGAGTCAGGTAGATCTGGGATGGCGTATGTGGAATGTAACCTTAGTCATGTTTAGTCTCTCTGGGTCTTAATTTCATCGTCTGTAAAATGGTGGTAGACTTGGAGATGTGCTGTCCAGATCCCCTCCGGAAAGGACTCACTGACCACCCACAGGACATGTGGTCAGCAGCCATCTCCCAGCTGTCAGCTACTTCAGGATCTGCTTTGGCTGCAACAAAGTGTCCTTTCTGGGGTCGTGCCTTTCCCTGGGCATGCCACATCCAGGGACTAAGTAGGGTGATGCATGAAGGTGCAGCCATTTCTGCCTGCTAGGGGGACACTCCCGTGGGCTACACCTACTTCAGTGTTCCCCACCCAGCCTGGGTTGGACCTGCATCCCTGTCTAGCCTCTTCTGCTTGCTCTGGCTTCCTCCCTTTTCCCTTCACAGATTTTGATCCTGAATAAACGTTTTGTACCCTAAACTCCATCTCCACATCTCCTTACAGAGAACCAAACCTGTGTCGAATAGGGATAATGATTTTACTTCAAGAGGTTATTGTTCAAAAGCTAAATGGGATGTTTATATAGTATCCAGCATGCTACCTGGAAAGTTAACAAAGCATGATATATATCTATGCCTTTTCCCTGCCCTAAAAACTATGACACTAAATCCCATCCAGGCCTTGAGCAGTCGTTCATAGCCTATGCTCTGTAATATTGGCTTGGAGAAAGTGCCCCTGAAAGTCTGTGCTGCCTAAGTTTGAGGGCCTGGCAGAGGACTCTGGAGCCAGTCTTGTCCCTGTGAAGTTCATTATCCATGGATCACATCAGCCCTCTTCAAGGTTCCTTATTGAAAAGAAATTGAGCATGCAAATGCTCTTTTATCATAATCACCATGTATCCACAGGGTAATTCATAAAAGAGCTGGAAATATATTGAAATTCAATATTGTTTGAGTCCAAATCAATATTAATAATTGTTTGCATTTTTAAAGTGCAATTTGCAATTGAAAAATGCACAAAGATCAACCAGTAGTTGCTAACACATCAAATTTTCCTATTAAAGGCATAGTCTCTTAACTTTAAAATGTTTCTTATACACAAAGGATGGTGCTGATCCATGAAAATGGTTATCTATTATTTACGTGCACAACATTAGAATTTGCTTCCATTATGCATGAGTTGAAAGATCAGTTACTTTTAAGTTCTTGATTTTTAAGAAATTAAACCGTTCATTTTGAGATAATTTTAGATTCACGTAACAGTTGTAAGAAATAATACGGAGTAATCTCAATGTGCCCTTTTTCCTGTTTTCCCCAGTACATCTTGTAAAACTATAGTACAGTATCACAATGAGGATATTGACATTGATAGTCAAGATAGAGGACATCTCCGTCACCACAAGGATTCCTCATGTTGCCCTTTTAAGTTCTTTAAAAATTGAAGATATTTATTTATTTATATTTATTTATTTATTTATTTGAGAGAGAGAGAGAGAGAGAGCGCATGTGAGTGGGGGGAGGGGCAGAGAGAGAATCTCAAGCAGACTCCCCGTGGAGCACAGAGTCCAACATGGGGCTTAGTCCCACGAACTATGAGATCAAGACCTGAGCTGAAACCAAGAGTCAGATGCTTAACTGGTTGAGCCATCCAGGTGCCCCCCAAATTGAAGATTTTTAAATGACAAAGGTGACTGTGGGTACATTGGGATCCCCGTCATTAGCCCTATGGTTGATTTCTGCCTTGAAATGAATTGTATCACTAAATGAGGCACGGTCTCAGCTGGGCTCAGTGTAGATGTTGAAACAGAGAGCAATGGTCATGTAGGGAGGGAGTGGCCTCAGGGGGGCTCACCTCAGCCCAACAGGCCTCAGGGGAGCAAGGCTTTGTGGCTCAGAAAGAACCTGAGAACACAATTTCCAGTTTTACACTTGCATCAGAGGCCTTTGCTTCCTCCACAAGGACAGAGTTGTCTTAAAGGGAAAGAGCTTGACGGCTTTGGTCTGTAGGAGCCCAGCAGTGATCCAGATTTGTGGCAAGGGATGGGTGGTAGGTGTGCATAAGGGATGTCTTAGCTGAAAGGCCTCCTGCTCTGCCTGAAAATGGCCTTGTGCAAATGAAATTCACAAAAACACCTTTCTGTTTTGACATTTGTCTCACACCAGACTGCAAGGAACTTGGGAACCCATCTACAATGGATATTTTCGGTGCAGGCTGATTCTGAGATTAGGAAATCAAGTCGTGAGGGTCCCACAGCTTTGAGGTACAGCCAGGCTAGAACCTGGGCTCCCCACTCTGAGCCTGGTGTCCATCTCATGACATCTGACTACTTTGTTCAGGCTGCCTGGGCCACAAACCCAGCTCTCCTGTGTCATGGTCACGTGTCACACGGGCGTGAACTTGACCCCTCTCTGGTCCTCAGCTCCTGGACCCACTTGCAGTCGTCTGTGTGATGAGAGAAACTAACAGGCAGAGGGTGGCTTCTGCTCAGTTTCAACCTTTAGTTTGCTTTTGTTGATTTTTTTTTACTGTGGTAAAATATATATAATATAAATTTACTGTTTTTTTTTAAGTTTTTATTTATTTATTCATTTAAGTAATCTGTATACCCAACCTGGGGCTCGAACTCACAACTCCAAGATCAGGAGTCACATGCACCTTTGACTGAGCCAGCCATGCACCCCTAAAATATACTATTTTAATCATTTTAAGTCCAGAGGCATGAAATACATTCACATTGTTGTGCAGCCATCACCACCACCCATCTTCAGAACCTCCTTCAACTTCCCCAGCTGAAACTCTGTACCCATTAATTAATAACGCCCTATCCCTCCTCCCCTGGTAACACAATTCTACATTCTGCCTCTGAATCTGACTGTGTGGAATCATACGGTGTTTGTCCCACTGCACTTGGCTAGTTTCACATAACACAATGTCCTCAGTGCTCATCTATGTTGTAGCATGTGTTGTGTTTGACTTGTTTGTGTGTTCATTTGTTTTGTTTTTAGATTCCACATGTAAGTGAAATCATATGGTATTTGTCTTTCTTAGCCTGCATTATTTCACTTAACATAATATCCTGTAGTTGCATCCCTGTTACAAATGGCAAGATCTCATTCTTTTTTATAGATGAATAACATTCCATTGTGTGCTTGTGTGTGTGTTTATGTGTGTATACACAATATCTTTATCCATTCATCTATTGATGGACACTTGGGTTACTTCCGCATCTTGGTTATTGCAAAAAATGCTGTCATGAACATAGGGATGCATATTATCTTTTTGAATGACTTGTTTTCATTTTCTTTGGGCAAATACCAAGAAGCAGAAGTGCTAGGTCATATAGTATTTCTATTTTTAATTTTTTGAGGAAACTCCATACTGTTTCAAATAGTGGCTGCACCAATTTACATTCCTACCAACCGTGCATGAGGGTTCCTTTTTCTCCACATCCTTGCCAGCATTTGCTGTTTCTTGTGTTTTTTATTTTAGCCATTGTGACAGGTGTGAGGTGATATCTCATTATGGTTTTGATTTGCATTTCCCTGCTGATTACTGATGTTGAGCATCTTTTCATGTGTCTGTTGGCCATCTGTATGTCTTCTTTGGAAAAATGTCTATGTGGGTCCTCTGCCCATTTTTAAATTGAATTATTTGTGGGTTTTTGTATTGAGTTGTATGAGAGCTTTATATATTTTTGATACTAACCCCTTATCAGATATATCATTTGCAAAGATCTTCTCTCATTCAGTAGGTCGCCTTTTCATTTTGTTGATGGTTTCCTTCATTGTACAAAAGCTTTTTCATTTGATGTAGTCCCAGTTGTTTGTTTTGCTTTTGTTTCCTTTGACTGGGGAAACATATCTAGAAAAATATTGCTAAGTGGTGCCTAAGTGGCTCAGTTGGTTTAGCATCTGTCTTTGGCTCAGATCATGGTGCCAGGGTCCTGGGATCGAGCCCCCACATTGGGCTCCCTGCTCAGCAGGGAATCTGCTTCTCCCTCTCCCTTTGCCACTTCCCCTGGTCATGCTCTCTCGCACTCTCTATCAAATAAATAAATATTTAGGGGCGCCTGGGTGGCTCAGTCATTAAGTGTCTGCCTTCAGCTCGGGTCATGATCCCAGGGTCCTGGGATCGAGCCCTGCATCGGGCTCCCTGCTCCGCAGGAAGCCTGCTTCTCCCTCTCCCACTCCCCCTGCTTGTGTTCCTGCTCTTGCTATCTCTCTCTGTCAAATAAATAAATAAAATCTTTAAAAAATAAAAAAAATTTAAAAGAAAAATATTGCTAAGGCCCAAGAATTTACTGCTTATGTTTTCTTTTAGGATTTTTATGGCTTCAGGACTTACATTTAGGTCTTTAACCCATTTTGAGTTTATTTTTGTGTATAGTGAAAGTGGTCCAGTTTCATTCTTTTGCATGTGGCTCTCCAGTTGCCCCAACACCATTTATTGAAAGATGATCTTTTTGCTGTTGTTTATTTTTGCCTTTTTTGTTGAAGATTAATTGACTATATAATTGTGGATTTATTTCTGGGCTCTCTATTTTGTTCTATTGATCTATGTGTCTATGTGCCAGAAACATCCTGTTTTGATTACTATAGCTTTGTAGTATAGTTTGGAATCTGAGATTGTGATACTTCCTGCTTTGTTATTTTCCAAGATGGCTTTGACTGTTTGGGGTCTTTTGGGTTCCATATAAATTTTAGGGTATTTGTTCTAGTTCTGTGGAAAATAATATTGGCATTTTGATAGGGATTGCATTGCATCTGTAAATTGCTTTGGGTAGTATGGACATTTTAACTATTTTAATTCTTTCAATCCATAGGCATCGTATATCTTCCTATTTATCATTGTCAGTTTCTTTCATCAATGTCTTATAGTTTTCAGAATATAAGTCTTTCACCTTCTTGGTTAAATCTATTCCTAGGTATCCTATTCTTTTTGATGCAATTATAAATGAGATTGTTTTCTTAATTTCTCCTCCTGTGAGTTATTAGTGTATAGAAACACTCAGATTTCTGTATCTTGATTTCATATCCAACACCTGTACTGAATTCCTTTATTAGATCTAATAGTTTTTTGGTGGAGTCTTTAGGGTTATATATGTATACTTCTATATATAGTATTGTCTGCATATCATTTGCATATAGTGACATTTTGCTTCTTTCTCACCAGTTTGGATGCTTTTTATTTCTTTTTCTTCCTGATTGCTGTGGCTTGGACTTCCAATACTAAGCTGAATAAAAGTGGCGAGAGGAGCATCTTTGTCTTGTTCCTGGTTTTAGAGGAAAAGCTTTTGGCTTTTCATCGTTGAGTATGATGTTAGCTGTGGGTTTGACATATATGACTTTTATTATGCAAAGGTATGTTCTCTCTATACCCACTTTGTTGAGAGTTTATCATGAATGCTGAATTTTGTCAAATGATTTTTCTGCATCTCTTGAGATGATCATATGAATTTACCCTTCATTTTGTTTATGTTGTGTATTGTGTTGACTGATTTGTGAGTGTTGAACAACTATCCTGCATCCTTGGAATAAATCTCACTTGATATGTTGAATGATGCTTTTCATGCATTTTCAAATTCAGTATTTTGTTGAGGATTTTTGCATCTGTGTTCATCAGAGATATCGGTCTGTTATTTTTGTTTTTTGTCATGTCTTTTGTCTGGCTTGGGTATCAGGGTAATGCTGTCCTCATAGAATTAATTTGGAAACATTTCTTCCTCTTCTATTTTTGGGAATAGTTTGAGAAGGATAGGTATTAACTCTTCCTTAATTGGTAAAATTCACTTGTGAAGCCATCTGCTTCTGGACTTTTGCTTGTTGGGAGTTTTTTGATTACTCATTTAATTTCATTACTAGTAATTAGTTCAAATTTCCTGTTTCTCCCTGATTCAGTTGTGGAAGATTGTATATGTCTAACAGTCTATCCATCTGTTCTAAGTTGTCCAATTTGTTGGCATTTTTTTTGTAGTAGTCCCTCATAATCCTTTATATTTCTATGCTCTCTGTTGTAACGTCTCTTTCGTTTCTGATTTTATTTATGTCAGTCCTCTCTTTTTCTCAATGAGTCTAGTTAAAAGTTTATCAATTTTATCTTTTCACCAAAGAACCAGCTAATAGTTTCATTGATCCTCTCTATGGTTTGTTTGTTTGTTTGCTTTTTGGTCTCTATTTCATTTATTACTGCTCTGCCTGATCTTTATTATTTCCTTCCTTCTACTGGGCTTTGTTTGTTCTTTTTCTAGTTCCTTTAGGTGTAAGGTTAGATTGTTTGAGATTCTTCTTGCTTTTTGAGGTAGGCCTATATCACTATAAACTGCCCTCTTAGAACTGCTTTTGCTGTGTCCCAGAGATTTTGAACCATTGTGTTTTCGTTTTTATTGTCTCCATGTGTTTTTTGTTTCCTCTTTGATCTCTCGGTTGTTTAGTAGCATGTTGTTTAGCTTCCACACATCTGCATTTTTTCCAGTTTTTTCTTGTAATTGATTTCTAGTTTTACACCACTGTAGTCGGAAAAGATGCTTGATATGATTTCAATCTTAAATTTATTGAGACTTGTTTTGTGGCCTAACATATGATCTATCCTGGAAAATGTTTTATGTGCACTTGAAAGGAATGTATATTCTGCTGTTTTTAGATGGAATGTTCTGCATATATCTGTTAAACCCATCTGGTGTAATGTGTCATTCAAAACTGCTGTTTCCTTATTGATTTTCTGTCTAGATGATCTATCCATTGATGTAAGTGGGGTGTTAAAGTCCCCCACTGTTATTGTATTACTCTCAATTTCTCTCTTTATGTCCGTTAATATTTGCTTTATATATTTAGGTGCTCCTATGTTAGGTGCATAGATATTTATAATTATTATATCCTCTTGTTGGATTGATCCTTTAATCATTATACAATGCCCTTCTTTGTCTCTTGCTACAGTCTTTGTTATAAAGTCCATTTTCTGTGATTGTTTGCTACCCTTGCTTTTTTTTTTTTTTGCTTCCATTTGCATGGAATATCTTTTTTTCATCCCCTCAGTTTCAGTCTGTTTGTGTCCTAGGTCTGAAGTGAGTCTCTTGTGGGCAGCATATAGATGGGTTTGTTTTTCTGTATATTTAGTCACCTGTGTCTTTTGATTGCAGCATTTAGCCCAGTTACATTTAAAGTAATTATTGATAGGTATGTATTTATTGTCATTTGTTAATTATTTTTGTGATTGTTTTTATAGTTCTCTGTTCCTTTCTTCTTCTCTTGCTCTCTTCCCTTGTGTTTAATGACTTTTAGTATTATACTTGCATTCCTTTCTCTTCATTTTTGGTGTATCTATTATAGGTTTTTGGTTTCTGGTTACTATGAAGTTCATACATAACATCCTATGTATATAGCAGTTTATATTAAGTTGATGGTCACTTAAGTTTGGACACATTCTAAAAGCACTAAATTTTTACTCCTCCCTCCACATTTTATGTAGTCATATTTTACATCTTTTTACTTTATGTATCCCTTGACTAATTTTTGTAGATATGGTTGATTTTACTGCTTCTATGTTTTAACCTTCATCCTAGCTTTATAAGCGATTGATCTGTTACCTTTACTGTATGTTTGCTTTTACCAGTTAAATTTTTTTCTTTTCATTAATTTTCTTACTTCTAGTTACGGGTCTTTTCTTTTACCTGAAGAATTCCCTTAAACATTTCTTATAGGGCCCAGTTTAGTGGTGATGCACTCCTTTAACTTTTGTCTGGGAAACACTTTATCTCTCTTTCAATTCTGAACATTGCTGGGTAGAGTATTCTTGGTTATACGTTTCTTCCTTTCAATACTTGGAATACATCATGCCACTTTCTTCTGGCCTGCAAAGTTTCTGTTGAAAAATCAGCTGATAGCCTTACGGGGTTTCCCTTGTATGCAACTGTTTTTCTCTTGCTGCTTTTAAGGTTCTCTCTTTATCTTTAGTTTTTGCCATTTCAATTATTATGTGTCTTGATGTGGACCTCCTTGGGTTCATCTTGTTTGGAGCTCTCTAGGATTCCTGGACCTAGATATCTGTTTCCTTCCCAGGTTAGGGAAGTTTTCAGTTATTATTGCTTCAAATAAGTTTTCTATCCCCTTTTCTCTCTCTTCTCCATCTGGGACTCCTGTAATGTGAATGTTATTTTGCTTGATGTTGTCACAGAAGCCCCTTAACTTATTTTCATTTTTTTAAAAAACCTTTTTTCTTATTTCAGTTTAATTGTTTTTTACTACCCTGACTTCCAAGTCACTGATTTGTTCTTCTGCATCCTCTAATTTGCTGTTGATTCTTCTAGTGTATTTTTCATTTCACTTACTGTATTCTTCAGCTCTGACTGGTTCTTTTTTTATACTTTCTATCTCTTTGTTAAAGTTCTTTCTGAGTTCTTCCAGTCTTGTCTCAAGTCTGGTGAGTGTCTATAACCATTAATTTGAATTCTTTATCAGATAGATTCCTTATCTGTGTTTTGTTTAGCTTGTTTTCTAGGGTTTTATCTTGTTCTTGTGTTTGAATCATACACTTCTGCCTCCTCACTTTGTCTGACTCTGTGTTTGTTCCGTATGTATATATTTGGTGCTCCACTATGTGGGCTGGGAGCACCCTCCAGTTATGACTGGCCTGAGTGCTGAGGGTGCACTGGTGGGTGGAGCCAGTTCTCAGCCTGACTTGTCGGTAGGCACACTGGTGGGCTGGGCTTGCCTCACATGCAGTTGGCTAAAAGGGCCAACTAGCTACAGCATGTGCTGGTTGTAGGGCTCATTCCCCAACTCCCTGGGTCAGGATTTGTTCTGGAGATGTGCCAGTTCTTACCAGAGCTGCCTGTTGGGTATGGGAGCTGATAGTCACTCTGGCAGGGCATAGGTCCTGGCTTGGACTGCCCAGTGTGGGAGCCACTTTGGAGGGGTGCCTGCTGGTGGGTTGGTTTGGGTGGGGCTAGTCTTCAGAGGAATTATGGGGCAGAGCAAGGTAGATGGAGAGTGTCAGAACTGGCTCCCCCAAAAGAATCTGGCCAAGGCAGAAGGAGGGCTAGAGAAATAGCACCTGCCAACATTTCCCATTCCTGGAAAAAACTCCTGCAAATCCCTAACCTTCCAACACGTATCCTAGAATTAGTCAATAAATCCCCTTCAGGTATACCCCAGACACTTTTTAAACTGCTGCTTCTGTGCTGGCTCTTGGGCCCAATGATGGAGACTCAGTTTCTCTCCTTGCAGAATTACTCTCCCCTACCCTGCCTCCTAAAATGCCCTGAAAATGAAGTCCTGGGCAGAGATGGTATCCATGGTATGGTCCTACCCCTGAAAGCAATCAAGGGCATTATAGCTTATGGCACCTTGGCCAGGCTCTCAGGAACCCCTTACTGCAACTGTGTGTTTGCAGGCTTCTCCTCAGCCTCTTTGTGTAAGCAGTGGTGGGAAGCTGGGCTGTAGCCTAGTGCATCTGTGGGGACAAGGCTTCAGGGCTGTTTAAGCCTGATTTATGCCTTGGCCTCTGCCTTGGGGCTCCCTTTCTCCCACCCAGCAGAAAGCATGGGGAATTGGAGGGAGTCCCTGCCTTGTAATGGGGAGGAGTATGGCAGGTGGGGCGTACCCATGCTGGCTAGGGTGTGCTGAGGCTGGGCCCTGGGCATTTCAGGACCCAGGTCAGCGCTCTCCCACATCAGGCGCAGCCCCGCCTCAGTGAGCACTTGCAGCCATTTGTCACCCTCACAGAGCACTGCAACTTTATGCCTACGCATAAAAACTGGAGGGACTCATCCCAGAGTTTGCTGCCACCGCCGCCGCCGCTGTTAGAACCGGTTTTAATTAGCTGCAAGATTTTAATGAGCTGAAATCAAGAAGAACCCCATCTCAGAAGCAAGCAGGAGCCAGACACACGGAAGAACTCGTCTGACAAAACAGATGGAGGTGATGTTCTCTGGGGACCGGGCTGTGTGCTCCGTTTCAGTGAGGAGTAAATGAGTTACTGAGGCCAGGAGGCTGAGCAGGGAAGGCAGGAGGTCAGCGCCATCGCAGGAGCCTCGGCAGGGGCTGAGTAGAGGTGCAGCCCCCTCTGCCGCCACGGTGGAATGCTTGGTGCCGGATTCAAGGTGACGGCAGTGCCTGGCTCCATTCTCCTCAAGTTGCCATAGCAGCCTCTCTCCCGATGAGCAGCTCCTCCTGGAGCCCTCAGCCGGGAGGGACGTCATTGTTCGCTCCTGCCCGTGCAAGGAGGAGACTGGCTGGACAGAGAACTTTCTGGGGCCCGGGGTCCACACGCCAAGTGGGTGCTCCCATGGGCACGTGGCCGGATGCCTCCAGCTGCCTCCAGTGGGGCATGGGAGTGGGTCCTCACAGCCAGAGGGGTCCTCTGGGTGATTGGGGGAAGCATCCAGGCCTTGCAGCAGCTGCAGCCAAGCGTGACCTTGGAGCCATCCGTCCATCCGCCTGCCGGCCTGTCGCCACTGGAGGTGCGTGCATTTTGGCTGAATTCCCAAGTACTTGCTTGTGCCCTAAAATGAATTTTCCCAAGAGACAAATTTTTAAATCAGATAAATAAGAAAATGGGAGGAATCCTTGGCTCTGACCTGTGTCCCAGGAGGTGTTTACAAGATTAATTGCATTTTTTTTTTCTTATAGTAAAAATTGGTGATACCATTCAGGCCTCAGGGAGAGCAAGCCACTGGGAAAACTAGGGCTTGTGAGGACAGGACCTTCTGGAAACTAAGTGGGCTGTTCATTTTTGTTGCCTGACTCCTCCTGGCTCGGCCCCCGGTTATTTGAATTTTCATATTGCCTGTTGGTCCTGGAAGGGAGGCAGGGAGGCAAGGGGGGGCCCCCTCTTGTCAGTGGAGCTGAGTGTGATGCAGCATGCAGTGAGGATGCAACAGTCCCAAGTGGGAGCGGAGACCCATGAGTGTGTTTACGGGGCCTTGGGCAGCCTGGCCCTGGCCTGTGAAAGGTCATAGAGTCCACTCCCCGGGCAGCAGCTCGACTCCCAGGAGACAGAGACAAGCAGCCTTTGGACCAGCATCTCCCTGTTGTCTTGAAAATAACATGTGACTTTGAAGACAAGGGCCCTCACGGGAACAATAGGGGATCAGATGCACACACTGCCTGGAGTGTCGGGTGATCTCTTATCTATCCTCCACCTCTAAAGGAAGGCGGTTCCTACGGGTTCTGTGATGTTGGCCCCCTCCTGAGGGGAACCCAGCCAGACTGCCAGCCAGTTACCCAGGACGGGAGGCACGCTTACCTTTTGATTCCATTTGCACATAGCAGGGAGTTGGCTGGTTAGATGGTCTGCAGTGAGAACAAACACTGAACGGGGGGCGTCCGAGGGGAAGGCTGGGGTCTGATACTTAGGAGGGTCAGGGAGAGCCACGCAGGACTCTAACACCAGCTTCCCTGGACATGGAGAATGGAGACGGTGCTGTTCTCTTGGGGGTCAACAAAAAGGAGTGTCTCTGAGAGCAGACACTTAAATGGTTGATGCTCCTACTGCAGTGAAGGTGCAGGTCCTAGGGCTGGTTTTCTCCCCCTGCCCCCGCCCCCAGATTTGGGGGCAAGGATGTGGTCCTCATCCTGGCTCCCAGGCACAAGGGCTAATGGAGCCTGGCTGCACCTGGGGGGTTGGGTTTGGGGTAGGTTCAGAAGCAAGTGAGGACTGGTCATTGCTGCAGGACAGGGGAAGTCTGTACTGGCTTGGATGGTGACAGTGGAGAGGAGGGGACTGGATTGCATGTGCTTCTGAGCCCCCCTGTTTTTTTCATCCAATAGAGCCTTTGGGCCGAGAGCAGGTGGCACTTTATTAGCTGTTTTACTGGACAGCGGTGGGCCGTAGCCATAAACTTGCTTCTCTCTTTCCCCTCCTTCCTCTCTCTTTCCGTCACCCTAGGTCAGATTGGCCTGCTGGCCTCAGGTCTGACCCAGGAGGCCGGTGAGGCTGTAGGCAGTGTGCGACCACCACAGCCCGCATATCAGGGCTTTGTGGCACTTTCTTTACAGCTGGGGCCTTGCTGGGGACTGTCGATGGTATATGTGTGCTGTGTGTGCATCCATGTGTGTATGCATGTTAGAGCCTGTGCATCTGCTCTGGAAGGGCCCCGAGCTGCCTTCCCTGCTCCCTGAGGGTCTCGTCCCTGCTGAATCCGTGTACGTGACACTCTTTCCACTCTCCTGACTCCTTTCCGTGATTGTCTGGACACCCCTGGGGGTTAAGCCAACTGCTTTGGGGCAGGAGGACCTCTATGGCACCCCCCTGCACCTTCCCTCAGACCTCGAGACTGGCCCTGGCAGCCCCTGCACACAACTCCTGTCATCATGGAGGGAAGGGCTTGGGAGACCAAAGGACACAGTGTTGAGAGTGACCTTGTCCTTCAATGGGGCCTGGTGCCTGCACCACTGTGTCTGTGTCTTTGCAGGATGATGAGCCAGGCCCCCAGGACAGTCCCATCCCGGGCAGCCATGGTGGGGTGTGGGAGGTGCATTCAAGAGGAGGGAGAAGCCACAGGGTCCCACGAGAGACTTCAGGGTCTGAGCCTTTGGGGACATGCAGCTGCCTATTTTTACCCACTGCAAGCCCTATGCAGGGGTGTCCCCGGCAATGGCAGGAACAGCTGTCTTTCTTGGGGCGGGGGCCATTGCAGTGAGGTTGGGGCCGATGGCAAACTGAGCCAGCTCGAGACAAAACAGCCCTGCTCCGTGCTGCCTCCCAAACATAAAAGCTGGGAGGTCGTGGGAACCACCTGCTCAGCACAACCCAGAGAACCCTGTGCTCAGGTGTGTTCCCATGCATAGAGGCCTGGGGCAGGTTAATTCAAGTTAACTGAGTGAAAACATAATTACAGAGACTGCAGAGGGGAGAAACCCAAACCTGCAATTTAACACTCTTCAGCCCCAGAGCTTTGCTGCGAACAGTCTAGACCTTGGGAATTTTTGTCTGGGCTGGGGAGGGAAGGACGTGTCTTACCACTTCCTGCCTCGTGCCCCCAGGAGCATGAGGACACAGAGGGAGGGGAGCTGGGGTTTCCTCCCCCACCGCCTGGGTGGCTGGTCAGGAATGGGTTCCCCGACCAAAGTACTGTGCCCAAGAAGACCCCAGGCAGGGAAATGTCCTTGTGCCAAGCAGTGCATCTGATCTGGGGTCCCAGCCACCCACCTGTGATCTCAGAGGCTACTGGAAGCTGCCCACCTGGCCTCAGCCTCCCTCAGTGCTGTCCTATGTCAGGGCTGGGGAAGCTCCCGCAAGGCCTTTTGGGTAGAGAGAGGGTGGTATCTCTGCGCCCGGACTAGTAGGAATGGGTGAAGCCAAGGGGACAGAGCAGCCTTCCTCTAAAAGGGGGAGTTCTGGAATCCCTGCCCGTCTAGCTGTGTAGATCCCTCTTCAGCGCCTGTCCCATTCCACCCATGCCTCATCCCACTGTAGGAACTTACATCCTTCCTGTGAGCAAATGGCCTCGGGGTGCCCCCATCTTGACCCACAGCTTGGCCCAGTTGGAGTCACTCATTGGTATTTGGGGTGTTTGGCATTTCTTGCTCTGCCCTTCAGGAGGAACCAGGGTGAGGGGCAAGTCACCTGGGCATACTCTGGGGAGGCAGTGACCAGAGCAACAGGTGTCCATCCACAGGAACACAAGGGATGCTGTCACCAGCCTCAGCCTGGAATCTGTCAAATGCAGGTCTGGCTACCTCCGTCCAAGCCTGAGGTCCTCAAGAGTGGGAATAGGCCAGAGCTTCTGTTCCCCCTGATGCCGCTGACTAGCCAGTGGGGTCTCTATTCCGCTAGCCCACCCATTTGTCAGGGAGACACAGCTCTGGCTGGAGAGAGGAGCCACCAGGTGGGGGATTCTCTGTCCCTGGTAGCCACTGGGCCTAGGAGACTCCTTCCCAAAGCATCTTGCTCTGTGGAGACACTTGTCCCCAACATTCTGTAGAGAGGAGCCAGGGCAGAGGGATCCAAGAACTTCTCTGTCCACCAGGCCAGTTGTAAGGGACAAGGACCCAAATTGCTGGCCCTGTACCTAGGCCCCCTATAGGGAGCACACCAGTTCTTCTGGAAGCTCGGAGGGCCTGCACAGTGCAGGGGCTGTTACTGGCTGTGGGTCTCTGGGGCTCCACCTTGGGCTCCCCCAGGCAGAGTCCAGAGAGTGTTTGTCTCCATGGTTTTTCCGGGGGTGCAAATAGAGGAACCCCTGCTGGGAAGCTGGTGTCCCAGCTACAGGTGGTGACTAGACTTCCCTCAGCCTCCTTGGGCTTGGAAAGGTTGAACGGACATACCTGAGTAAGTTCTAGAGGATGGAGGGATCGGGGATTATGCTTGGTCGCAGGCAGTGACTGGGGCCTCAGCCCGCACAGGATGTTGTGTGCCTCAGTGATGGACCCCCTTTCTCCCCATCTGCCCTGCAGACCGTGGCCTGATGGATGCTTGGTGTGGATGATGAGGGAAGAACGCACCTCCCACACCCGAGAGGTGACCCCGGAGCAAGCCCCGGATGACCCCGCGAGCCGGAACCATGCGGCTAGCCTGCATGTTCTCATCCATCCTGCTGTTTGGAGCCGCAGGCCTCCTCCTCTTCATCAGCCTGCAGGACCCCACGGAGCTCGCCCCTCGACAGCTGCCAGGTGAGCCCTTGCGCTCGGCCCTGATGCCCACTTGCCCCAGCTTTCCTGTCCGAAGTGCAGGCCTCCGTGGCTGCCCTGGTGCCAAGTCTGTGCCGAGAGCCTCGGCAGGCAGAGGAGGGGGCCTGGCCTTCTCCTGGCGGGCATCAGCCTCTGGCCTCTGACCTCTGGCCTGTGGTCTCTGGCCCATGCCCTCCTCTTGAAATGATAGCCAGGCTCTCATCCACTTGTTGCCTTTGGTGAAGCTGAGGCTTAAGGAGGATTCTGCCATCTCGTGGGGCCTCTCCCACATGGTCTGGGGTATCAGAGGGTGAATGACTTCTCCTTGAGCCCATGCCCCCCCCGCCATGGGACTCTGCTTCTCTGCCAGAGAGACTGGCAGACTGGGACTCCTCGAATCCAGGCCCTCTGGCCTGGGCAGAGGGGGTCAAGGTACCTCCTGTCTCTGCGAAGCTGAGATTGCTCCTGCTGGCCCCCACCTGCTGCCTGTATCCCATGTGTCCCTTGTGAGCCACGGAGGGGAGCACCCTTCCTGACTTGCAGAGAGATCTGCTGAGGACAGGTGGGATCCAGCAAGGGGAAAGTGGGAAGGATGGTTCTGGAGCCTCAGGCAGGCAGAATATGGAGAGGGGGAACTCAGGCAGAATGCCTGCTGCTGAGACACAGCCCCCATTCATCTCTCAGCGGTGGGCCTGGGGGCTTTTAGCGGGGAAGTCTGTGAAGACAGCCATGAGCTCCAGGACACGGACAATATGGAGGAGTGGAGGCTATGGGTTTAGGGAGAGAAATTCCTGTACCACCCTACAGAAGAGCAGGGCCCAGCGTAAGGCACCTGGCCCTCAGGGAGGGGACCCCGGGTACTTGGGCCTGCAGCCCCCTCCCCAGCCCCACCCTCGGCTCTGGCTGGCTTAGTCATCCCACGCATAGACTGAAGGCCTGGAGGCATCAGGTAGAAAGTCGGAAGGAGCATCAGGAGGCTAGAATGAGGACTGTTGGCCTGGCAGCTCCTACCAGAGGCCCTGGGCGGGGAGGCCAATGAGTTCATTCTTTCATCAAGAATCAGCAAGAGGCAGCCAGGTGGTGGGACCCCAGGAGACAACAGGGGAGTTACTGGTACTGACTCACGCCTGGGCCGCCAGGGCCGGGCCCTCAGGGGTAGTGGCTGTCAGAGGTGGGTCTGGCTACTCCCTGGCTTCTGGAGAAGCGAGGATATGTGACTGAGCTGGCTCCTCTGTGGGGACTTGCAGCCCCATGTGAGCTTTAGAGGGGCTGGCGGCCTTCTGTCAGCAGAACCCGGCCCCGGAGGGTAGGGCTGTCAGGCGGGCTGAGATTGCCCACCCCCCCACGTGTGCGGTGTCTGTGTGGAAATGAGGTCCTGAACAAGGGCCCCTAAATGTGGCTTGGGGTGAATGGTGTATCCTCGGGGTGACCCATGGATCTTTGGTGCCCATTTTGGTGTGTGTGTGTGGCTGAGGTGCACGCCATGGGCAGAGGGTCCTTGTGTCCAGGGTCTGCGTTCCGTGGGACGAGCCTGGGAGAGAAGGCAGGAGTTTGTGTCCGTCTGGGCAGGGGCCATGCACTCATCCGTGGTACACTGCAGGGACAGATGCTATATACGTGGGTAGAGTTGGGACCTGAAGGCCAGGACGTGCGCCCCGCCATGCCGCAGTCAGCCAGCACAGCGGATCGCTTGCGCTTCGTGTCTTCCTGCCCCTCACACCAGCCAGTTGCTACTGCGCATGCGCCCCTGCCCAGCTGCCCCCGCGCATGCGCATGTGGATCTTTTCCATTACCAGTAGGGCCAGACCCCACAGGACGGCTGGGATTTCCAGGATGGAGTGGCGAGCTGGGGAAGGAGCTCCGAGCCTCCGAAGGGCGTAGAGGATGACACGAAGCTTAGGCACGTATCCCCCTGCAGGGGGGACGGCGTGGACCTGGCTGACCCGTGCGATGGGCACACTTGAGGCTTGAGCCGTGTTCTTCTGGCTGTAAATGGAGCTGGACCCCCTTCACCACGTGGCCGGGTTTGGGCAACCTTGACGTTCTGCGTAAATCACATGGAACACAGTCATAAAACTTTAAGTAATGCTTATGTTACTTTCCCTGAGCAAAGTGTTCCTGACACAGGCTGTTTGTGTTGATTTGTTACTATTCATTTATTCTTTCCCTGTACTTCTCACAGCAGCCTAATTGTGATTCGGTACCAAGAAAGCAATATCAAAGTAATTTTCCACAACATTAGTTACAATTTTCTTCTGATCTTTCAAGTGAAACAATCCCATCCTGTTGGCTTCTCTGAGCATATAAACCTTGATTACATTTATCTGTTGGAAACCAGTTCTTACAAAGTGTATGTATCCAGTTGCATGGGTGGGTGGCCCCAAGGGCCTGGACAAGCCTTCTCGCTGTGGATTTCTGCTGGTGGGAGGTACAAAGTCAGGAGGCTGCCCTGTCATCCGGATTGGGTAAGGCCATTGGGGATGCCGCCTAGAGAGGAAATTCCACACAGGCTCCTGTGGCTTTCACAGTGCAGCAACTTCTCTGGGAACTCAGTGTCTGAGAGCCACTGTTGGTGGCCTTGACCAAGGTGGGAGGGGGAGGGTGGGCAGGTGAAGATCCAGAAACAAGCCTGAGAGTGGGAGAAGGAGCCTTCAGTTGCTTGTGGTCCCTCAGGGTTCAGGGTGTTGCTCAGATTTCTCCCGTGCAGTTAAGTTATTAGGTGTTAACAGCATGTGCACCTCTCAGGGACCAGTCAGCAAACCTCACCTGACTTGTGCATCAGATGGAATCTTAAGGGTTTGCCAAGATTGGATGGAAATCTTGCCATTTAAACAAAATCAGGCCATTTAAACAAAAATGTTTGCTATATTTTAAATCAGTCAAACCTTTTGAAATGTGAATAGCTGCTGGTTAACGTATCTTTCACCTAAGATGAGATTTTGGTGTGTAGTGTGTATCGGAGAATTCACCTATCCAATTATTTTCCAGTTTCCAATATTGCCAGGCCCTGTGGACTCAGGAAACTCATTCCTTGACCCAAGAGACTAGGCTTGCCCCTTCTCTAGGTGGAAGATGCAGAGAAGAGGCCAGAACCAGGAATAACACATCCTAGCCTGCTGGCCCTGGGGATACAGAAGACAGACTCCAGACATGTGGCTGGGCAAACTGAAATGTTATGAGTGGCCTTTCTTTATGAACTTTTTATTTTGGAGGGTTTGGAACACACACAAAGGAGATGAGACTAGCACAGTGACTCCAGGCACCTGGTACCAGGGGGCTCCGTCATGGTCAGGCCGGCCCCACCCACAGCCACTGGCACCTCCCTCCTTTGACTTTCCCAGATCGCATATCAATTCAGCCATAAATATTAAATGTATTGCTCGATTTAAGAGATAAGAACTCTTTTTTTAAAACATCCAACGATTCTTTAATAACATCCAATATCCAGTGTTCAAATTTCTGGTTGAATCACAAATATTATCAATACCTTTATTTCCACTTTGTTTTATCCAGGATCCAGATTAAGCCCACACATTGCAGTTGGTGATTGAGTCTTTAAGTCTCTCTCAATCTGTAAGATTCTCTCCTCATCTTTATTTTTCTCTTGCTCTTTATCGGAGGAAACTGGGTCCCAGGTCCTGCCGAGTTTCTCACCGTTGGGGTTTTTGTCGATTGTGTGTGTTTAGTGTATTTCAACATTGTTTTCTGCTCTTCGTATTTCTTGTAAATTAAGTAAATCTAGCAGCTTGATCAGATATAGGTTTGGGGGGTTTTATTTTTTTTTTGAAGATTTTATTTATTAGAGAGAGAAAAAATGCGCATGTGTGCGCACGCATGAGTAGAGGGAAAGGGCAGAGGGAAAGGGAGAAACAGACTCCCTGCTAAGGAGGGAGCCTGACGGGGGTCTCGATCCCAGGACCCCAGGATCATGACCTGAGCCAAAGGCAGATGCTTAACCAACTGAGCCACCCAGGTGCTCCTCTTTTCTTTTTGGGGGACAAGCATGCATATGTGATTCTATGTTCTTCCATCAGGAGGCGCACATCTGCCTGGCTCTCTCTTATGATGCCAGTTAGCCACTGAGGATGCACGTGGATCCGTCCATTCATTCAGGGCTGCACAATGCAGTGTTCTGAGTTTACCTTTCCTCCTTCATTCTTTTAAGTGGGATTTTGTTTTAATGGGGTGAGGTGAGTCGTTAGTGACCCAAGCAGCCAAAGTGATGGTGGATTGATTGGTTTATTCATTGGCAAATAAAAAACCATGACCTTATGATACAGATTCTATTGCTAACACACTATAAATAGTTCTTTTTTCTTTCCTTTTTTTTTTTTTTTTTGATTTTGGATATTTGGTTTCTAGAGTGAGTTTTCTTAAAGCGGGACCACCCCATGTTTCAGAGAAGTAAGTTCTTGGCTTTCCTGAAGCCGTGGAGCTGGGGTTGGGGCTGCTGCTGGGGTGTTGAAGATGGAGGCAGCCACAATGACAGCAGGGGTTCGTGCTCAGGGGCCCCTAGTGCAGACAAAGGGACTGTACAGCCCCTGGTGACTTCCTGGTCTGGAACAATCTGCCCCAGCACAAAGGCATTCAAGGATGGTGGTAATAATCCGCTTTTACCATGTGCCAGATCCTGTGCCAAGCACTTTACATGTTTCAATACATATAATTCTTTTTTGTTTGTGTTTTTTGTTTTGCTTTGTTTTCTAAAGATTTATTTATTTATTTGAGAGACAGAGCGTGAGTGGAGGGAGGGAGAGAGGAAAAGGGAGAGTTAGAGAAGCAGACTCCCCACTGAGCATGGAGCCCTACCCGGGGCTCGATCTCACAACCCTGAGATCACGACCTGAGCCAAAATCAAGAGTTGGACACTTAACCGACTGCACCACCAGGTGCCCCAGTACATATAATTCTGCTAATAACTGAATATTCCTGTTTACGGATGAAGTGCTGAGTAGTGGCTGGGTGAGCACACAGCAGCACTGTTCTTGCTGCGTTATTCGCTGCATGCTGGGCACAGTGCCAGGCCCTTTACAGGTACTTAGTACTCATTGAATACCTTCAAACCCCCATGAGTTAAGCACTCTTACGCCGTCTGGCAGAAGAGACTACTGAGATAAGAGAGGTGAAGAGCTGGGCCTGAGACCACACAACTTTGGGTTTCAGAGCCGGGATCTGTCCTTGGGCAAAAGGCTGTTGCCACGTACCTGCTCCCCTCCTAACAACAGAGCAGAGCCTGGGCAGAGAGAGCCTGGATCAAGATTTGGAGGCGTGCGGGAGTTTGGCATGGGAGGAACTCCCAGTGGATTAGGGGCTGGAGTGTGACCTGTGGGTCTAGACTCTTGCTGCAAATACAGCCAGTCCCGGGGCCCACAAGCCCTTCCTTGGAGCATCTCAGAAGAGCGAGCCTTCGCTACAGGCTGAGGGGAGCTCCCAGATCCTGAGGTGGGGGTGGCCGTTAGAAGGCACAGGTCTGGAGCTGTGGGCAGGAGCATGGGAGGGGACAAGGGCACAAGGAACCCAGCGGGGAGGTGCAGATTGGTGCAGGAGAGAAGGCAGGACCTGGGGAGGCAGAGATTGGAGAGGGTGGATTCAGGGGGTCGGGGCAGAGACCCATGTGGCCAGAAGACCAGGGACGATGATGAGGGTGAGGAGGGCTGCTGGCTCTGACAGATTGGGACGAGGGTACCACTCACTGAGGCAGACACACCAGATGGGGAGTGGTTTGGGGGAGGGGGCTGGAGACCACGTGTTCTATTTTAGGCAGATGGCATCTGAGTTGCTGGGCAGAGTTGCTCTGTAAGTCTCCACCCGGGACTCCAGACTCGCAGACTGCAGGAACAAGCGAGAGAAGCAGAAAGCCCCCACCCCTCCCAACCCCTCCTCCATCTGCCTCTCTGCTCTCAGGCCGCACACTCACTTCTTCCGTCTCCTGCACCTGAGGGCAGAGTCGTGGCTGGAGGAGCCAGGAGGGCTGCCTGGAGGAGAAGAGCTGTGGGTGACTTCTTTGTCTTCTGTAGCACACAAGAGGTGACCAGGTGCTGACCTACCGTGGAAGCAGCGAAGTAGGTTTGGGTGAGACTTCTTGGAGCCTGGGGCCTCTCTCCAGAGTGCATGCCCCTGAGCATCTTGCCTAGTCTCTCACAGTTAGAAATCCATGGAGCCAGAATTCCACTGCCAAGGGGCCCCACCAGCTCGAGGGCTCCTGCTTTTGTCCCCTGGGGGCAGGGCTGTGTTGGCCGGAGAAAATATGGCCCTCACTCTTGGTCCCATGGTTACCAGGGACACACACAGCCCTGCCTGCGCCAGTGCTGAGCCTACACTTGGCTCATGTGTCTTGTTTCTACAGCAACTCTTTGCCCCGAGATGTCCACTTGGAGCCCTGAGAACTGCCAGGCCAGAGGAGATGAGAATAGCACAGTGACTCCAGGGGCTTTCAGTAGCTCACCCGGGTGGCGCTGATGGAGTAACCAGAGGCGTGGTGGCTGTCCCTCTGCCCCCACTGGCCCCGGGAGAGGGACAGCCTGCTGGCCCCAGGGTGTATATGCTCATGCTCCTTCTGGGCCAGGGGAGCCAGCCCCTCTTCCCCCCAGTTTCTGTGGAGCCATCTGCTTTCCCCGGGCAGGTGGGTTTTATTGGAATCCTCTTGAGTCTGTTTCCTGAAACCATTTTCCACCAGCATTGCAGAGCACCATATATATTTTCTACAAACCTTGCGAGGCTGACACATCCTTGTTGTGACTGTGAATATCAGAAGTGACATGTAATTGCAGTGATCCATCCTGTTAAGTAGCTGGCAATATATCATTGCGGAATCAGCAGGGCTGGGACTCTCAGAACCTGGTGTTTCTGAACAATGCACCTGCAGCGTGTTCAAACTCTCCAAACACCCGCTGAGGGCTCACGAGGGCCGCCTCACCCTCCCGTACCTCGCTTTTCTGTGACCACAGCAAAGAAAGTTCTACTGTAGGTAAAACTACCCACTGAGTTTCCTACTAGTTTTTGGAGAGCCCTCTCCTTGTCACAGAATGCACTGGGCTCCAAGTGAGGGCCGTGGGTCAGGATCCTTGTAATGGTCCCCCTTACCTTGGGGGCTTCCTGGCCTCCTTCATCCTTGTAATCTGCAGAGCGGCTCTGGGGGGTTCCTTCTGGGGCCACGAGGTGGGCAGTGAGCTGGGGTCGCCCAGTTATCACTGTGCCGGCAGAGAGAAGGAAACCCGTGGGTTTAACAATTGCGGGATTGGAGACCCATGTGGCCAGAAGCCGAGGGGCATGATGGCTGAGCCCGCCTTGATGGGTGGGTGCACTGAGGCAGAGGCTGCATATTTCGGGGGCACCACTCACACTGGGTTCTGTGCTAGTTCGGAGTAGTGTTGACTTAGACTCTAGGGTAAAAGGGTGCCCCCTGGAAGTGCAGAGGGCAATACGGATGAAGGGACAGACATGGGTTCCCCACATGGTAGTCAGGCAAAAGGTGCCAAAAATGGAGACTGGTGTCAGAACACACAGCCCTCGAGTGTGGGGGGCCCTGGTTTGGTGGGCCCTGGGGTGCTGGCTTTGGAGCCTTGTCTGGAGTCTGCTTTGGGAGGTGGGGTTCGTGAAGGACCCTCACCGCTGCCTTCCCTGGGAGGCCCTGTGGGCCCTGTCTCTACAGCGGGAATTTCCCTGTCCCTACCCTGTCTCACTGCAACCGGGCCATTCCAAGTGGCACCCCTGATCCTCAGCTCCCCAGCATCTGCTTCTCTGATTCGGGCCTCAAACATTCCCCCCATCCCTGCAGAAGACACCCCGGGGGTCTCCAGCCAGAATCTCACTTTCCTTTGGTGCATTAAAATATGCTAAATGAAAAATAATGAACATGTAGGAACTAATAACAGGAATCACCTAATTAAATTAGGAAACAGACATCATATCGCTGTAATCTGGAAATTGATATTAATAGAAAATGGTCCCAGAATTGTTATGCTAAAGGTTCCTAGGGGTGGGGGAAATTAAAAAGGAGAGCAGAACAGAACACTGGGGCACCGGATCCAGTAAGAGCAAGACTTCAGTTTTAAAGGAACTAAAGGGAAACGGTAAAAATAGGAGATGGGGTCACTGCATGGATCTAACCGAGTCCTGGACGAACATGGCTCAGAAAGCCACAGAACCCCACACGCGTGTTCGATAGTTCTTTAAACAAGACAATGTAATTAAGCTTCAGTGTGCTTGACACGTCGTGAGAGTCATGTTCCTTGACGTCTGGCACCAACCCCGGCGCCTTCCCTTTTTCCTCTATCCTGGGAGGCAGGTACAATTATCCTCAGCTCGGACTCCAGAGGGGGTAAGTTGGTGACCCAAAGTCCTGCGGCCAGAGTGGCCCGAGCCGGGATTCGAACCCGGATGGGCCTGACTGCAAAGCCCCTCCTTGGCTCACCCTGCCCTCCTTCCCTGTTGCTACTGGTTGATGTCATGGTCTGCATTTCTTGTACATTCTGATGTTTTTCTGCCATTTCCTCAAAGTGCATTTCTTGCCGATGCCCAGCAGCAGCCGGACACCCTGACCCCAGCCCCAAGGCTCGTCTGGCGGTGTGGCTAATAAAGCCCACACAAAGCCCCCTTCTGAAATTACAGTCCGGCTGGAAAACTGAGTCTCCTATTGTGTCCGGGCCTAGGCGGGGGCCAAGCGGGGCCGCCAGTTCCAATACCTGTGCCGGCTCGCGGAAGTCCCGGTTTCAGGTTGTGTGGCCACGGCCGCCTACTGTTCCCCCAGGCCCCTCACTTGGCGGGTGAATTGGGCTCTGTTCATCCGTGATGTGAGTCACAGCTTGGCGGGCCCAGAGTGGGGCTCAGGTGTGGGGTGACCCCTTTCCCACTCTGCCAGGCTCAGAATGAACTGGAGAGACCCACGGAGGAGGGGCTCAGATCAGCATGGGCGATGCCCCAGAATCACATCTGGTCTGGGAGGCTGTGACTGCCCCTGGGCCATGGTTGGGCCCCAGGAGGGCTTAGGCCTGGGTGTCGGGGAGGGGTTACTCCCAGGCCTGAGATTTCTCTCCCTCCACGTGGGCCCTACCCCGACCCCCTTCACCACCCAGGCATCTTTAGTGGGGGGGGGGGGTCACCAACATCAGAGCCAAGCCCCCCACTCGACTCATGAGATCCGCCAGCAGGAGCAGGAGGGCAAAGCAGAACTCCAATCCCAAAGTGGCAGGGGGGTCGGCAGGGCGGCCCCCTCTGCCTGGCTTGTCTCCCCCTGAGCCACATTTGGCCTGGAGAGTCTGTGTTGTGGCAGGAGATGGGGAGCTCAGGACACACAGTGAATCAGAATGCTGTATTCACTGCCAGTGTGGGGAAGAGCCCAGTGGGGTCCTAACATGTGCTTTTGGAGGGCCCTCTAGCCTTTCTGAAGGCCTAAGTTGCTAATGTGGGCAGCGGAGAAATGGTTCTGTGCCAGAAGAGGGTCTAAGGACAGGCCTGTTGCTATGGTTGCTGTCCTTCTCCATGGCCACTGGGTGGTTCTTGGTTTTTTAAACCCCAAAAAGGTCATGGTAGTAGTTATGACAACAGCAGTGCTAGAGAGTTGGTTCTGAAAGTCGATGCAGGTTGGCGGTGCAGTGAGCCCATCAGGGGTGCCCTGGCAGGGGGCTGAGGCCTGCGTGCCTTGTGTCAGGCCTCGGTGGGGCTCTCACCAGGCCTGCTGGCCCCTCCTGTTTATGGTGACTCCTTTCTTGTGGCTTGAGGGTCAGTGTGTGTCTTCTCCCTCCTGAAATATTTGCAGCAAGTTAGGAGCTCAGGCAGACCCAATCTAAGCCAGAAGCTCACCATTACCTATGTGCTGGTGTTTTCATTATAAAGCTTATTTCTGGGATTTGTAGTTCTGCAGTTTTAACTTGAATCATGGTGAAACTCAGTGGACAGTTCTCTCATTGAAAATGTTTTATTTATATGGGAAAAATAGCCCAGCTGCAATGGGTTCCATTGCCCCCCCCCCAATAGCTGCTGCTTGGGAGCCCCTGCACAGCCATTGGCCCTTAATGGAAGGATAAGAAGCCCCTGGGGAGGTCTTCCCATTCTCCCGATCTGGGGTCCAGACAGGAAGTTGAG
The DNA here is from genome assembly GCF_003265705.2 of Callorhinus ursinus. Classification (NCBI taxonomy): domain Eukaryota; kingdom Metazoa; phylum Chordata; class Mammalia; order Carnivora; family Otariidae; genus Callorhinus; species Callorhinus ursinus. Next base: position 5,523,936 of record NW_027397123.1, on the reverse strand, counting down.
GGCTGCTTCTCACCAAGCCTTGAGGCCTGGCCATGGCATTCCCAGCTCTCCTCAGAGGTTCTGAGACCACCTATAGCGTAGACTAGCCCCCATCCAAGTTCCCCTTTCCCCCTAGCTTGGTTGTACCCAAAGCAGGTCAAGTAAGGGTCCAGTCCCTGGCCAAGTGGTTCTCAGCCCAGGTGCTTCCCAACCTGGGTTGGCCTGAGGCGGTGGTCTGTGAACTTTTCTCCACAATTTGGTTGTGAGTCCAGATGTGTTTCATCCTGGGAAGGAGAAGGCTACAAACATTTGTGAATGCATTCGACCTTTGCCCTCAGGGTCTGGCCTGCCCCAGCAGGAGGGAAATGGGGAGGGAAAGGGACAAAGTGGGATGTCAGTGAAAACTGTGTGCAGGGTCACCAGGTTGATCAGAAGATGCGTCCAGGGCAGGGAGACCATAGGGAACCGGGAGGGGGTCGGGGGGGAGGGAGGAGGAAAGCAGACAGGCCTGGGTCACTCCTTAGCTCTAGCCAAGAGTTCTGTGCAGTGTGGGCCCAGAGTGCCCAGACCTTCCCTTTTATTTATTTTTCTCCAAAGAAGCTGGGGTCTGTAATATATTTCTGTGAATTCTCCTGACTGGCTCAATTTTTGAAACTTAGAATACGGTTTCAGAGTCGGACAACAGTTCACATGGGTACCTCCTATCGGTTGGATGGACAGGAAAGAGAGGGTCTGTCCCATATCCCAAAGCTCCCTCAGGCTGAGAACTGCCCCCTCCTGCCCTCCTTGTACAGCCCCCACCACCCAGGACAGAGAGGTGGTGGGTCTCCCTGGTGGGGAGGGGACTCGTGAACTCTTTCCATCCCTGGCAGGACTGCGTCAAGCCAGACACCAAGTGAGTCATGAGCGGAGCCTCTCCAGGTGCCTACTGCCCGACAGTGGCCTTCTGGAGCCCCAAGAGACCCTTGTCTGGTTCAGGAGGCCAGGAGCCCTGCCAGAGAGCTGTCATGATTTCAGCATGGGGCCTGGGGGGCCCAGAAAGTGACTAGTCAGCAGAAGCATGGGGGAGACAAGGGCCAGGGGTCGGGGTCTGGGGAGGCACACAGTGAAAACCTTCCTTCATTCACACACAATTACTCATATGCAAATATTTGCACCCCTAGCTGCAGCAAGCTTTGGTTGCTATGAATAAAGGAAGGATCATTTCTGGACAAACCTTCCTGCAAGGGTGGGCCCTTTAACCAAAGGCCTGGGAGTGGGCTGTGGGCTCCCTGTGGGGTGAGCTTGGGTTAAAATGGAGATCCCAGTTCCCATAGGGATGGCAAGGTTGGCCACACTGGTCTTCTTTCTTCCCCGCCTGGGATACTGTCTGTGGTTGTCACATCTGTCCGGGGTCTCCTGGGTGAGGGACCAAGCCTGGCCCAGCAAGGGACACTGAACTCTTCCTTCCCTGCTGTCTCCTTGGCAAGAATGGTGCCATCAGGGCTGTGAGTGAGACCAGAGAGTTCTAGAGAATCCTAACAGCATCCAGGGAGGTAACACCGGGGAATGTGGTCTGAGCAGTGATGAGTGATGACCATATGAGTGCTGAGTGCCTGCTGTATACCAGTACCCTCTCCCTGAAGCCTCACAGCACGAGGTCTCTGTTGTAACAGATGGGGAAACTGAGGCACAGAGCGGCAGAGTCATGGGTCCAAGGTTACACAGTCGGGAAGTGGCGGTATCTAAATGAGATCGCAAACGAGGATCTCGTTTGGGCAGTACCTAAACGAGATGATTTGTGACCTCACTGGTGACTCTGACAGCCATTCAGAGCTGAGACCCCGTGCTGGAGGGCCAGCCTGGGGGCCTGTGCCACATTGCCATGCTGATGTTGGGGCGTGCTTCCTTCCTGTCTGTCGCAGACACATTCTGGTCTGTGCATACGTCTACGCTGGTGCAGGGATGGGACCTCTTGTGAATGTGTGTGCATGGCTGGCTCCCGTCCACAAGAGCATGTCCAAGTGTGTTTGTGCACAACGCTGAGGTCCACGAATGTGTGCTTGGGGCTCACCACTCACGTGGGAAACATTTGCACGTGGGACAGTTTGGGGCTGGCTGCTTTGAGGGCACACTGAGGCTCCCTGCTGCCCTGAGCCGGTGGGGCCCCAGGCTGGGGCAAGTCAGCCACAGAAGTGGGTGAGGAATGGCCATTCCAGCAGGAACTCGGCGAAACCAGTTATTGTAACCCTCTTGCCCGATGCAACCTGGGTAGACCAAATAATGAAATTACGTTCATAATATCTCAAGTTGAATGATCACTGCTCGAATTAGTTCCTTCCCAGAACCAAGCCAGAAGGAGCGGTGGTAATTAAAGGATTTGTGGGCTTATACCAAGTCTGCTCATCAGGCATGTACAATATACTATACGGGGCTGGCAAGATGGGGCTGGGCCTTGCCCCTTCCCGGGGAGCACGAGCCAGCATAAGAAGCCTACAGGCCAGCAGGAGAGGGGGTTCTTAATGGCTGGGGGCACTTTTCCACTTTCACTCAGTTACTTCAGAAATATTTACTGAGCCCCAGCCTGGCTGAGCACTGGGATTCTGCAAAGAGCAGGACCAGGAGGTCTCAGCGGGAACAGAACTCACAGTGAGTAGGGCAATGGGGAGCTCCTGGTGTCCGCACCCCGCCCCCCGACTCCTTCTCAGGCTGGCCCTTCCTTCAGCAGTGTCCCAGGAGTGCTGGGATGCCTGATCCTTGTTCTACTTCAGGGCTTGCAAATTAAGGTCTGAGGCTGGGACTCTCTAGGATTCCTGCTGATCAGAGAAAGAACAGGAAGGGCGATGGTGTGGCTCGACCCCCACTTAACCCGTCCTGTGTCCTAGAGAGAGGGCCAGGGGAGCCAGACCCAACAGCAGAATCACACCCAAGACCAGAACATCCCTCCATCCAGCCAGTTTTTGTGTTTGTTTGTTTTTTAATTTCTTCCATTTGCTTCACTGAGGGGAGCAAATGCATACAGCCCTCCTCGGGGAGCAGAAAATGCCAGAATCCCATGAAAGTAAATACCAACCGTGTGGTCAGCCTCGGCAGTGTGGCCACTGCCCTGGATAAAATAGCACCTAAAACTTGTTTAAAACCCAAGAAGGAGAGAGAAATCCCAGGATCCAGGAAATGAGAGGGATTCAGGAGAAACTGTGAGCCCCAGGGGTGCCTGCCATGGCTCCTGGGGCTAGCTCAGGCTTTCCCCAAAACTGCTTTATTCACGTATAATTCATGTGCCTTAACATTTGCCTATTCAAGTGTACACTTCAGCGATTTTTAATAAATTTACAGAGCTGTGCAACCATCCCCACAATCCAATTTTAGGATCCTTCCATTCACCCCCCCCCGCCAAAATCTCTTATGCCCATTTATGGTCACCCCCCATTGCCCGCATGCAACCACAGATCTGCTTTCTGTCTTTCTAGATTTGCCTTTTCTGAACATTTCACGTAAATGTAATCCTACGACATGTAGTCTTTTACATCTGCCTTCTTTTGCTGAGCTAATGTTTTTGAGATTCATCCATGTTGTGGCATCTATCAGTAGTTTATTCCTCTTTATCCCTGACTAATATTCCGTCACATGGCATCGTGGTTTATCTATTCAGCAGTGGATGGGCATTTGGGTTGTTTATATTTTTTTGGCAATTATGAATAATGCTGCTATGAATGCTCTCGAGTCTCTGTGTGAACACGTCTTCATTTCTTTTGGACGGATGCATAGGAGTAGAATTGCTAGGCTGTATCGTAAATTTATGTTGAATTTTTAAAGAAACTGCCAGCCTGTTGTCAAAATGGCACCATTTCCATTCCCACCAGCCATGCACGAGGGCTCCAATTTCTTCACATCCTCATCAACACTGGTTATGATCTGTCTTTTTAATTATAGCCAATCTAGTGGGTGTGAAGTGATATCTCATTGTGGCTTTAATTTGCACTCACTAAAGACTAATGATATTGAGCATATTTTCATGTGCTTATTAGCCATTTGAATATCTTCTTTAGAGAAATGTCTATTCGAATCTTTGCTCATCTTTTAAATTGAGTTATTTGTCTTTTTACTGAGTTGTTATTCTTTATTTTGTAGACCCAAGGACTTATTAAATATGCAAGGAATTTCTCCCATCTGTGGTTTGTCTTTTCATTTTCTTGATGGTGTCTTTTGAAGTGCAAAAGTTTTTTAATTTGGAGAAGTTCATTCCATCAATTTGTTTTCTTTTGGGTAATCATGCCTTTGATGTTGTGGTCTAAGAAATCTTTGCTTAGCCCTAACGTCATAAAGACTTTCTCCTATGATTTCCATTAAAAGTTGTATAGTTTTAGCTCTTATATCTATGTCCACAATTCATTTTGAGTTAATTTTTGTGTTTTGTGTGAGCTAATGTTCTAACTTCCTCTTTTTGCTGTGGATATCCAATTGTCCCAACACCACTTATTGAAGACTATCTTTTTCCCATTGTACTGCCTTGGTGCTTTGGCCAAAAATAAATTGCCCAAATATAAGAGTTTATCTCCAGGGTCTCAATTCTATTCTGTGGAGCCTTATGTCCATCCTATGCCAATAGTACAATATCTTGATTACCTGTAACTTTATAAGTTTTGAAATCAGGAAATATAAGTCTTCCTCTTTGTACTTCTTTTTCAAGATCATTTTGGTTATCCTGGGTCTTTGTAAAGCCTGTGTAAATTTCCATGTAAATTTTAGGATTCGTCCATTTCTGCCAACAAAAAGCTTATTAGGATTTTGATGGGTGTTGCATTGAATCCATCAATCAACTTAACAATACTGAGTCTTCCAATCCATGAACATGGAATGCCTCTCCATTTATTTAGGTTTCCTTAGTTCCGATTAGCAATATTTTATAGCTTTCAGTAGACAAGTCTCATCCTTCTTTTGTTAAATTTATTCATGTATGGTGACTAACATAACATAATAAAATAAAATTTTGAAAAAAAGAAAAAAAATTTATTTCTAAGTATTTTATTCTTTCCAGTGCCAATATGAATGAAATTGTTTTCTTAATTTCATTTCTAGTATCTTAGATATTATTGCTAATATATAGAAATGTTCATTGCTAGTATATAGAAATACAATAGATTTCTCTATATTAATCTTACACCCTGCAACATATTAATTCTAATAGTTTAATTGTGTGTGACTTCTCCAGGATGCTTAAAATACAGGGTCATGTTGTCTGCAAATTTTACTTCATCTTCCATCTGAATGCCTTTTTTTCCCTTGCTTATTTGTACAGGCTACAACCTCTAGTACAATAAGAAATAGAAATGGTGAGAGTGGACTTCCTTGCCTTGTTTCCAATCTTGGGAGGAAAGCTTTCAGTTTTTCACCATTAATTATAACGGTATGTGTAGGATTTTTTTAAATTTTATTTATTTATTTGAGAGAGTGAGAATGGAGAGAGAGCACATGAGAGGGGGGAGGGTCAGAGGGAGAAGCAGACTCCCTGCCAAACAGGGAGCCCGATGTGGGACTCGATCCCGGGACTCCAGGATCATGACCTGAGCTGAAGGCAGTCGCTTAACAAACTGAGCCACCCAGGCGCCCTAGCTGTAGGATTTTTGTAGACCTTTACCAATTTGAGAAAGTTTTTTTCTACTGCTAGTTTGTTGAAAAAAAAAATTTTTTTTTTTTACCATGAATGTAGGTTTTGTCAAATGCTTGTTCTGTATCTATTGTGTTGCTTATGTGGTTTTATCCTTTATTCTGTAAATATGGTGTATTACAGTACTACATCAACCTCACATTCTTGAGATAAATCCCACAGGCTCATGGTATATAATCCGTTTTATACGTTGCTGGATTCAGTTTACTAGGGTTGTGTTGTGGGATTTTTTGAGGAATAGTTGTCTGTAGTTTTCTTGCGATGGCTTCATCTGGCTTTGGTATCGGATTAATGTAGGTCTCAGCATGAGTTGGGAGGTATTTCCTCCCCCTCTTCTGTTTTTCTGGAAGAGTTTGTGTAGGACTGGCATTATTTCTTCTTTAAATGTTGGGTAGAATTTGCCATTGAAGCCATCTGGGACTGGACTTTCCTTTGTGGGAAGATTTTTAAATTACTAATTCAAATCCTTTACTATAGGTCTATTCAGATTTTCTACTTCTTAAGTCAGCTTCAGTAATTTATGTCTTTTAAAGACTTTATTCATTTCATTGAAGTTGTTTCATTCACTGGCAAAAAGGTGCTGTTAGTATTCTCCTGTATTTGTTAGTGACGTTCCTTCTTTCCCTCCTGATTTTAGTAATTTGTGTGTTCTCTTTTTTGTTTGCAAGTCAAACTAAAAGTTTATCCATTTTGTCACTCTTTTCAAAGAACCAACTCTTAATTGCTTTTGTCTTTTATTTTCTATTTCTCTGATTTCTATTCTTTTTTATTTATTTATTTATTTATTTATTTATTTATTTGAGAGAGCGAGAATGAGAGAGAGAGAGAGAGAGAGAGTACATGAGAGGGGGGAGGGTTAGAGGGAGAAGCAGGCTCCTCACTGAGCAGGGAGCCCAATGTGGGACTCGATCCCGGGACTCCAGAATCATGACCTGAGCCGAAGGCAGTCGCTTAACCAACTGAGCCACCCAGGAGCCCCTCTTTGATTTCTATTCTTATTTCATTGCTTTTGTCTCTTCTAGTTTCTGTTTCTCTGATTTCTATTCTAATATTCATCATTTCCTTCTTTTTGCTTGCTTTGAGTTTTTTCTTTTTCTAGTTTCTTAAGTTTCTAGTTTCTTAAGTGACTGATTGGGTTTACTTCTTTTTGAAGAGACATTGCCGCTATAATTTCCCTCAAGCACTGCTTTATCCATATCCCACTTTAGTGATCTCCGGTCCCAGAGCTCTCTTTAAATATCTGTCTGGTCTGCTGGTCTGTTGCTCCCACCAACCTGTATCACAACCTCAGAGAGCTGAGATTTGGGAATTATTGTTTTCAACAACATTCCTGGACATGGGATTTTTCAATCTTCGTGGCCTGCCCTACATTTTGGTAGAACTTCAGTCAATGGGGGAACTGGGTGGGGGTGACAGAAGCCGACAACAGGCTAACACATCATAGGCTTACTTTCTTCCTCCTGAGGTTCAGTAGAATTTCTTGACTAAATGCTTCTTCTTATATTCTGTGCCTCTGGCCAATTTCAGAATTCTTAAGTGGTGGGGTTTTAAAATTTTTTATTCTGATTTTTTTCCTGTTCTGTCATTTCTTTTTTGGGGAAAGAATTTGCCAACCTCTTCAATCAGTCGTTGTAGAAGCCCTACGTTCCGGACCGAGTCGTGATGTCTACACAGATAGGAAATGAGGTCTCCGGCCTGACCAAGGTGCTGAGCTGGACTGCAGTCGCTCTGTAAATAGCACCTGCCGGAGGCATCAAAATCCCTGCCCACTGGCCCAGTTTGCTTGAGATGGTCCCAGTTTACACCCGTGGTCAGGGGTAATTATGTTATCAGTGCCCCTCCCACTCTTAGAGGTGGCTTAATTTCGATGACAAACCATAGCGTAGACGTAATCCTGTAAGAGGAAAATGTAACCAGGAGTGGGAGGCAAGAAATAACGGTAAGATAATACCATTATGGTAAGATTATACCATTGTCAGTAGGTAGATAAATATAAATAAGTCTTTAAAATAATCAGAAGCATTCATTTTTGCGGGGGTTTCAGGACTGCGATGATGTGGAAGTTCAGATGGGGGCAGTAATTGGGGTCGAGAAGTCTAAGGGAGGGCTCCTGGGTGGCTCGGTCGTTAGGCGTCTGCCTTCGGCTCAGGTCATGATCCCAGGGTCCTGGGATCGAGTCCTGCATCGGGCTCCCTGCTCCGCGGGAGGCCTGCTTCTCCCTCTCCCACTCCCCCTGCTTGTGTTCCTGCTCTCGCTGTCTCTCTCTCTGTCAAATAAATAAATAAAATCTTTAAAAAAAAAAAAAAAGAAGTCTAAGGGAGCTTAAGTCTGTCAGGTGATGGGCCTGGGCCAGGTGCTTGGGGTTACCTATGACCGGGAGGGGGTGTTAGTGCCGGAAACACTGGAACGCTGGGATCGTAATAAACTTTGGACTTTATTTTAAAATATGGCTAACCCCTAGAAGTATAACGTATATCCCCTGAGTCTCTGCCCTGGCCCCTTTCAGGGTAGCCCCACTCCTAGGGCTGGGTGCTTATTTAATCACCTCCTGTTTGCCTCACTGGTGACAGAGGGGTTCCCAGCCTGTGCTTATGGGGATAGCCAACAACCCAACATTGGACCGATGAACCACATGTGCTCACAGCCTAGGGAGGAGGAGGGCCATAGCACGCAGGGTCACAGGGGGAGTGAACAGCAGGGGCTGTCGGAGGCAGACCAGTAGTATGGAGTGGGGGTGCTCCCCAGTTCTCTCAGGAAGATGTCACTGGCTTATTTGAATAATTCCATGGGCTGGTAGGGCATCAACACCTGTGCTCAGGTCAGTGGGAACTGTGGTTGGTCCCCTTGATGAGGATGGTTGTTTGGCTACTGGACCTCACGTGCAGGAGCAGCTTGGAGAGAGAACTTACATTGGCACCCTTTGAGGGCCTCCCAATTCTACCAGATATCAAGGGCCTTACTTTTAGGCCTTACAGCATGGTGGCAGGCTGTCCCTCAGCAGCCCGAGTGAAAACATGTCATTCTGAGTGGGGGCTGCCTTGAGGCAAAGGAAGCTGGAGAGAGGAGCTCCTTGCCCCAGTCTCAGGACTCCCGCAGCCGCAGCGAGGGTGCTGGGACCCGGCCCGGCTCCTGCCCTGGTCACCCTTTGCCCCTCCACCTTGCCTGTCTGCATATCCATCTGTCTCTCTACTAGCTGTCTGTCTATTTTTGTTCATAGGGACATGCTATAAACCCATACCCCTGGGGCCTAGTTTGTGTCTCCTTCAAAAACAGCATCGATGGAGACTGGCCAGCCATGTGACCTGAGCCCAGCACTGGTGTTTCCGGTAACCTGTCATAGGTCACCCCAGGGCACCTGGCCCAGGCCCCATCACCCCTGCCCCACGCAGGGGGCCTGGAGCCTGGCAGTGCTCACTGCAGTTTCCAGAACCACAGTGGAGTTCGGCGGGTGGGTGAAGTGAGGTTCCACGGGCCACTTGTGGCTTCTCCCCAGCCCATGGCTCTGCAGACGTGCCACGTCTAGTATCTGCTCCCCCCCTTGTAGGAATGATGACTGGGCCCCGCTGGCAGGCACCAGTGCTTGGGAGCCGCCCTGGCATACAGGTCAGCAGTAAAAAGTATCGGCGCCCCCCCCTCCCCGCCCCAGCCGTCTCTGAGGCACTGTCTCAAATGGCACCTTGCGGGTAGGGGCAGATGTGCGGACAAAGCAGTTGCTTGCTCTCCCTCTCCCCACTCCCTCCCTTGGGGTCTCCATTCCTCAGGGCATGCAGCGACCAGGCAAAACCCAGACAGTTCAGGTTATTACTGCTGGAGAGGCTGGGACTGGGGTTTTGAACCTGCCAGTTATTTTGAACCACATAATCCCCACAGAGCCTGGCTGGGGAGTGCAGAGCCAGATGAGGGCATTTGGCTTCCATCTACCTGGAACCTGGAGGGGCAGCTGCTACTTATATAGTGCTTCTTAATCAGGCCATCGGAGCCTGATGGATGAGCTGCCCCCTGGACCAAGCAAATCTGAATCTCTGGGAGAGCCCCTCAGGCAACGCCATTGCACAAGCAAGTGTGAAAGCCATTGGATTTGGGAGTGTTTCTCCAGCTTCAGTGTAACTATAGATCACTTGGATCCCCTGTGAAGATCCAGATTCTGATTCTGTAGATCTGGGTGGGACCCCAAATCCCTGCATTTCTCTTTCTTTCTTTCTTTCTTTCTTTCTTTCTTTCTTTCTTTCTTTCTTTCTTTCTTTCTTTCTTCCTTCCTTCCTTCCTTCCTTCCTTCCTTCCTTCCTTCCTTCCTTCCTTCCTTCCTTCCTTCCTTCCTTCCTTCCATTTGTTTATTTGCAAGAGAGAGCTGGGGAGAGCGGCAGAGGGAGAGGTAGAGAAAGAGAATCTCAAGCAGACTCCCCACTGAGTGTGGGGCCTGATGCAGGGCTCAATCTCACAACGCCGAGATCATGACCTGTGCTGAAATCAAGAGTCGGATGCTGGTGCCACCCAGCTCCCCAAGATCCTGCATTTCTAACAGCAAGGGTTTGTATTTAGAATCATGCTACTTAATGTCTCTGTAGGCCGGTAGACTCAGTAACATTTGGGAGCTTCCTAAGAATGCAGATTTTCATGGCTTGACCCCGGATCTACTAAGTTAGAATCTGCATTTTAACAAGATTCTGGGTGGTTTGAATGCACATGAAGGCTGAGAAATGCTGGTTTAGGCGACTTTAATGGCCCAGTAAGCCTGAGAGAGAGAGAGAGGATGCTTTCAGCTTCTTCAGCGATCCCAAGCAAACATGTCTTCGTCACCAGATGACAAAGACCGGACTCGGGTCCTTTTAGCTGCTGGCAGCTCTTTCTTCCTTAGGGACTAGGACGCAGCTGAGTGTGGCTCTCCCTTTGCCTTCCCCAAGCACCCTGCTCCTGCCCCCTCCTTCCTTACCCCACCCTGGTGTGGGATCCTGATGCTGGGCTTGCCCACGCCTCTGAACTTTGCCTCTGAACTTTACTCAGCTTTGCAAAGCAGTCCAGCCCATGGGGAGGACTATGCAGCCTCCTGACCACATAGCACCCTCTCCAGCACAGTTGACCCGCCTCCGGCCCGCCCTGTGGCAGACACCTGACCCCCGCATCAAGGCCACTGTCACCTTTTCCCATACACCCACTTCTCTCCAGATGACTCATCCAGGATGCTTGCTCTGTTTTCATGTTTTCCCAACTGCCATCTGAGCTGCACCCTGCTTCTCCAGCCAGTAAAGAGCCCCAGCTTCGTCCACTCACCCCAGGGCTGCTGTTTGTTCAAGACCATGGGTGTGCTGTGAATGGCCTGAAACTCCTAATCTACCCTCTGGCTGTCATCCCCTGCCTTGTCCCTGATCTGGTCTGAGCCCCTACAAGAGGCCCCATTCCCAGATGTGGGTAACATGGGGATCTTGGCTGCAACTTCTTTTGGAACTAGGGTCAGGAAAGGAAAGTATACCCAGAGGGTCGGTTTCTAAACTGATAGGGACAGGCCTTGAGGGAGCACTGGTAGGGCTGTGGTTTAGGAAACAGAATATAGTACTTCCTGCAACTGTCAGCCCTGCATCTCAGCACAGTTCTGGTTGCCTTGGCAATTCAACAAGTTCAACTTCTGCATCTGTGTCTACTCAGGCAGGCTGTGACGGGACCCCTGGAGGTGTGCTGATCTTCAGAGGGCTGATAACTTGGCACTCAGGATGACCTTCACCTTCTTGCTATATTAACTGGCTTTGGTTTTCACCCAGCTACCTGCACGATCATAGGATCCTGTCCAGCCATCCATCCGTGCATCCATCCATCAATCCGTGCATCCATCTGTCCATCCATCCATCCATCCATCCATCCATCCATCCATCCATCCTTCCTTCCTTCCATCCATCCTTCCATCCATCCATCCGTGTGTCCATCCATCCGTGCATCCATCCGTCCATCCATCCATCCATCCATCCATCCATCCATGTGTACATCCATCCATTGATCCATCCATCCATCCATCCATCCATCCACCTGCCCGTGCATCCATCCATCCATCCATCCATCCATCCATGCTTCCAAACATCAATCCATTCATCCATCCATCCTTGCATCCATCCATCCATCCATCCATCCATCCAGCAAGCAGTCATTGAGCACCTGCTATGTGGCTGGCCTCACACTGGCTTCTCCGGGCAGGTGTTCCTGGCCCTCTAGGTCAAACAGGAATGCTTCTGTGGGTCCAGAGGTAGCTAGGTAAGCATGGAGGTCAGGAGATCCATGGGTATTTTTTACCGGCACATATGTGAGCCCATTTAGAAGATACTCTCAACACATGTACCCTGCAGGCCTGCCTACCACCTTCTGCCAGACCCTTCATATATACACGTAATTTGCATAAACAACAATCACACTCCATGTACTATGATCTGTTTTCTTGCACCTACTGCTGCATGGTAGACAGCTTTCTATACTGATACCTGGAGATTGTTCTTGCCCCTGCTCAAAGGCAGCTTCGTGGTACTCATTGTAAAGATGTAGCATTGGTTTGTTCAACCAGCTCCCTATTGGTTTATGCTTCTGCTGTTGCAATTTTGGGCTAGTTCCTGAATCATTTCTATTTCCTCTGGAGTCATCTTCTTCTGTTTGCTTCTCTTGGTCTCTCTGGTGTTGGAGGCTATCCTTGCATGCTTGGTGGCTCACAAGCTTGGTAGCCCTCCAATCCTAGTTGAGAGTGGGGCACCCAGCACCTGACTGGTGTGGAGTTGGGGGGGGCAGGGCTTTCCTTTGCAGCATGGGGGGAGGAGTCAGCCATCTCGCTGGAGAGTTTCGAGGGCAAGTGTGTTAGTTTGCTAGGGCTGCCTCAAATTACCATAGACCTGGGGGGTGGGGGGACTCAAACAAGAGACATTTATTCTATCAGTCCTGGAGGCCAGGAATCCAAGAGCAAGCTATCGGCAGGATTGCTTTCTTCTGAGGCCTCTCTCCTTGGCTTATAGGTGGTGTCTTCTCCCTATGTCTTTACCTGGTCTGTCCCTCCCTGTGTCCGAACATCCTCCTCCTGGGGGGACAAGTTATATTGGATTAGGACCCACCCCAGCGACCTCATCTTCACTTCCTTGCCTCTTGACATTCAGCTCCATGTCCCCTTCCTCCCGTGGAATCTGTCACCACCCTCCATCCACTTTCTGACTTCCAAAAATGTGTTGGAATTTGTGCTGTTGTTCCCATGGCCTTCTGTTTTATTCCATTGCTTTCATTACACTGAGATCTTGGGAGAAAGATGAGACAAATGTATGCGTTCAGTTCCCTTTGTCTCCCCAAAGCCTCCTGGCTTCTCCCCGAAGAAGAGGGAACAAGCCCCAGCCTGCCAGGGAGGGCTCTGAAGCAGGATCCGGTGGGGAGGGCTGTAGCTGCCTGGGGCTTGGGTACAGCCTGTGGAGCTGCCCTTTGAATCCTGAATCCCTACTGCTGCTCAGAGAGGGAAGGAGCCTCCCTCAGAGGCTCAGGTCCCCAGGGCCTGGCACCTGCCTTGCCTGCCAGACTCCTCTCCCCCAGTGATGTCATAGGTGTGACACTCTCGAGCCAGAGACAAGGTGGGTGTCTGACACCTCCAAAATAATATGTGTTTTCCAAACTGTTGCTGAAGCTGCTAAAATGTTTTTCAAAACCATTTACACTTCCCTTGATATAAGGCAAATACCTTCTGTCAGCCGGGCGTGGGTCGGGTGGGGGCGCCTGAGACTGGAGATGCCAGTTCGGAGCAGCCCTGGGCCTCGGGGCTCCCCAGGACATGAGAGGGTCTCGGGGGAGACCCAGGGCGTGGGGGGGCGGGGATGGGCCCTGTGTCTGTGAGGGAGGGGGACCTCCAGGACGGGCAGAAGGGCCGAGCAGCTGTTACAAGATAATCTGCATTGACAGTGATCTGTTTGGCTCTGGTGAAATTCCAAGGCCTCTCTGTGTCCTTGCAGGGGTGTGGCTTTGTATCTGAGGTTACACCCACCCCCACTTCTGGCTTCTGTTTTGGAAGGTCTGAGCTCATTGAGGAGGTGTTCTAGGGAAAAGGGACAGAGGGGATGTCTTTGAAAGACACGAGATAGATCCAATGACCAAAGCTGAGAGCAACGGGATTTGCCGGAGGCTAGGAAGAGATGGGGTTCCCTGGGTTGTGAGTGATGGCCAGCCTGTGCTGTGCCCGTGTCCCCAGTGCAGCACTCGTGTGTGTCAAGTGCTGGGTGAATGTAGGGAGGCTTAGGGCCACGAGGGCCACTTCCCATCGTGAGGGCTTCAGCACTGTCTGCTTTCTCCATGGGCAGCATCTGGGAGGCAGGGCAATCCTGTTGTCTGCCTCCGTGGCTCACTCCTGCAGAGGACTTGAGACTCACTCCTACCCGACTCGAGAACACAGTCGGAGGAGGGAGAAGAACCAGAGGTTCCCGGGACACTGGGGAGTGGCAGGGAGGGACTGGGCCCTGTGGTGTGTACACTACACCACACCTGCTCACACCACACACATTCATCACACACACACCACACACCATCCCATTGGCACCCATTCACCAGCCAAAGTCATACCCAGCTAAAGTTCCTCTGCCGAGCCTGCCACGTGCTCACTGAAGGGGGGGGGCGCCCTTTCCCCGCCTTCACCCTCTGTGGCCCCCACGGTGTTTGAAGCATCCTAGGCTGGTGCTTGATTAACTTCTCCAGCCCAAAGGCATGAGGAAGCAAGAGACAGGGAGCTGCAAAGGAGTGCAGTGTAGGAGCTTCCCTGGGCAGGACCCTGCTCACTTATCCTGAATCCCCCGCAGGGTCCAACCTCACCTGGGAGCTGGGGCCACCAGTAGGGGAGCCCCCATCCAGGATGATCATGCCTGTGGTTGCTGAACGCAGAGGCGGCCAGCCCTGTGCTCTGGCCTCACCTGGACACAGGGAGGAATGGTGCGTGGATACAAGCAGGCCCAAGCCAGGGCAGCTGAAGCTCCGTCTGACCAGATGCTCTCTGCCCATCCTTGGCCTGTACCTCTGGCCATCCCCAGGTTCAAGGCCATTTGTCCCAGAGAGGCCGGTCTGGGGCAACAGCAAGTCGAGAGCCCTCATATCCACAAATGAAACCCCTATGGGAAGCAACAGGGCCTGGCAAGAAGGCTGGCGGTCTTTGGAGACCTTCCTTGGGGTCCCCATGGCCACTCCTTGGAAACCCAGTTCTAAGGTCCCCAGAACCAGTGTCAGCATTAGAGGTGTGCACGTGCCTCGCCACCAGCAGAGGGTGCCCTGAGCCAGCTCATGACCTTCTAGTCTGTCCTCAGTCCTCTGAGACCGGGCACCCCCAGGACAGGACTCAGGTCTGTTCCTGTCCCTGTCCACCTCCAGCCACCTTCCCACCTCCCATCACCATAATGGATGCAGGACCAGCACATGCTTGGTGCTTAATAAATGTCTGTTGGGTGCCTGTGGGGATAGATGGATGGATGGACAGATGGATGAAAAGGAAAGGAAGAAAGAGCGGGAGGGAGGGAAGGACAGATGGTTGGATGGATGGATGGATAAACAGACAGATGGGTGGGTGAGTCGATGGATGGGTAGGTAGATGGACAGATGGTTGGGTGTTTGGACAGATGGACAGAGTATGGTTGGATGGGTGAGTAGATGGACAGGCGGACAGAGGATGGACAGATGGTTGGGTGGATGGATGAATGGGAAGATGATAGATGGATGGACAGCTGGATGGATGGACAGATGGATAAGTAAATGCACCATAAGAAGGCACCAAAAGGTCAATAAAGGCTTATTGACAGACTGAAGCCGTAGCCCCAGCTACGGATGAAATTCTCTTAGGAAACAGAAGAAGCTTAACAACATCCCAGGAAAAGGGCCCAGGTGTTGATATATTGTTGCAGGCTCCGTGCCCAGTGCTCCTGTGGTCTTGTCATCAGGTTTCCCTCCATCCTCGCTGTGCCCTGGTTAGCCCCCTTCCCCTCTCCAGCCTGGACTGGGCAGTCACGGCCGGAGACACAAACCTGGCAGGCGCGTGACTGCCAAGATGAGGTTTCTCGGGAGCAATGACTGTTCCCCACCCAAGTGTAACTGCAGGCCCAGCAAAGGCTGTGGGCATGGAGCAGCCTGGCGGCACCCCCTGCCCCCCTCCCTCCCCTGCTTCCTGTGGTCGTTAGCCAGGCTGCCGGTAGGAGTACACTAAGTGGATCAATAGCATGTCAGCCCTTTGCTGAGAGCAACCTGCATCTATCAAGGGCTGAGTGACAGCTAATCATTTTTCACCTGGTGTTCACCCTTGCACCCTCTGTGGGCTCTGCTGCCGGGCCTGCTGGAGACCAGGAGGCTGACAGACCCTGCCCCACTCCCCTGCAGTCTGAGGGCACCCTCCCGGGTCACATTCCCGCTCCCCACATGCCCTCCCGCATAGGGTACAGCTTAGGGGGAATGCGTGCACACCCGGGGCTTGTGAGCCTGTGAGTGTGAGCATACCTGGAGGGTGCATGGCTGGCCTTTGGGGCACACTTGAGGGCTCATCTGCCAGTGTGTCGCTGTATTGGTTTGACTGTGTGCATGTCTGCATGTGTGTGTATATCTGCGTGCACGTCCGTGCAGATCTCTGAGGGTCCGTGTGAGCATGTGCACACACAGGCATATAGGAACGCACATCTCTGTATGTGGCACTGTCTAATAAAGGTGTGTGCTCAGTACCTGTGCTTGTCACCAGGTGCTGCTGTACATTCCAGAAGCTACAGCCCCCCCTGGGTACTCCTGAGTCCTCTCTTGGGGAGGGGAGTGCTTGAACGATGCCCTACACTGGGCCATCTCGCTGTCACTCCCGCCCTAGCTGGTGCCTGGAGCCCTGTGCTCACTCACTGTTCCTTTCCTGCTGGGGAAAGCAGGTGCCAGAGGGAGGGGGGGAGCCTGAAGGGATGAAGGTCCTGGGTGGACAAGACTATTTCTTTTTCTTTTTAAAGTTTCTAAAGTGTGTTTATTCTTTTTTTAAATTATTTAAATTCAATTAATTAACATATAGGGTATTATTAGTTCAGTGAGTCATCAGTTGCATATAACACCCAGTGCTCATTATATCACATGCCCTCCTTAATGTCCATCACCCAGTTACCCCATCCTCCCACCAACCTCCCCTCCAGCAACCCTCAGTTTATTCCCTATGATTAAGAGTCTCTTATGGTTCATCTCCCTTTCTGATTTTGTCTGGTTTTATTTTTCCCTCCCTTCCCCTATGATCCTCTGTTTTGTTTCTTAAATTCCACATATGAGTGACATCATAGGATAACTGTCTTTCTCTGATTGACTTATTTCACTTAGCATAATACCCTCTAGTTCCATCCACATCTTTGCAAATGGCAAGATTTTTTTTTGATGGCTGAGTAATATTCCGTTGTATATATACCACATCTTCTTTATCCATTCATCTGACAGGAACATTTCAGTTGAAAGGAACAGCATCAGGTAGGGCTGTATTCAGGTGCTGTCTTGGCATCAGAAAAACTCAGCTTCTCCACTCCTCGCCTCTACTTTCCCCTATGTGCTTCACTGCCAGGCAGCCTTGCCCCTAGGGGTGGCCGTCACATCTCCATGCTTCCACTGTCCCTCTAGCTTCATCACCTGATGCTCCTTGAGCCAATTCCTATGGCTAAGGGATGGACTAAACTGCAGGATCACATGCCCCTATGGTGTGTACCACAGGGTCTGAGAGCAGGGGAGGGGAAGGTGGTTGCAGTGGGACAGGAATGGGAGATTTGGTCGGTGGAAGCCGTGTAGGGGTACTTTTCTCCCTGCCTGAGGTCTCGCATCCCAGGCATGAACAGTTGCATCCGAAAGGGCCCTGGGCCTGCTTCCTTGGTGCCCCCAGCGCCCCCCACCCCCCGGGGGCTCACAGAAGCTACTACACAGGCCCTGGCTGAGGTCAGCTGTCCTGGCTTCAGGCTTTCAACGACCCTGGCCTCTGACCGTGTGCCTCCGACCAGGATCCACTGGTGGTTTTCAGCCACCCAGGCCCTGAGCTGGCTCCTGCCCTTAAAACCCCAAACCCTGGCCAAGCCCCATCTGTCTGGTCCACTGTTGCCCCACATTCCTGACAGACCCCGACCCGCGGGCAGTATCTCCTGGGTGTGGGGCCTCGAGCCCTGAGCAGCCTCTCACAAGAAGGGGAAGGTGCTGGGCCAGGCCCCCCGCCGTGGGGTCAGGTGCAGTGCGGGAGGGACTCACCTTCTACAGTCGTACCCCCCTCCCTCTGGGTCACAGCCAGAGGGGCCACGAGCAGCCGTTCTGCAGAGTGTGGCTGCAGTCTTGCGTGGCAGGCCGGCAACTCTTCCAAGTCTCCATGAATAATTGAAAACCCCTTAAATGTGCGCCCGAAGCCTGGAGGACGCCCCCTCCCCCGTTGTGTGCAGGAGCAAGCTCAGACAATGCTGCCAGGTGGGCCCCATCTGCCAGCAATGGCACTGGGGTCAGGAGAGACCAGGCCTGGGCCTGCCTCTCCTGGACCTGCCCCCTGCCCCTGCCCTCTCTCCTTCCCCACCTCCCTACCCTCAGAGCTCCCAGGGCAGGAAAGGGTCAGCTGGGAGGGCTTGCTGCAGATGGCAGGCATGGCAAGCCCCCGTCCCCCAAGGGCTCAGGAGACAGGTGCACCGACAGGCTTGCTTTGGGGTGAGTGCAGTGGTGGGACCAGGGAGATCAGACTCCAGGGGGACTGTCTCAGGGCCATCCCTGGGCAGGGCAGCACCCAGAGGGAGGTGCCACACCTGAGCAGACCCCACTAGGGGCCAGGCTAAAGCATAGCCAGCCTACACCTGCCCCAAGGCATTTCCCTGGAGGAGGGACCTGGCAGGTGATGGGTCGAGGGGGCAGGTGGGTAGTGCTTGTCCTGAGCTCCAGGGAGCTGTGTGTGTGTGCGCACGCACGCTGACGGGGGCAGATGTCATGAGGGCCATGAGCCTGTGTGTGCAAGCGTGTCACATTGGGTGCGGCGGGGGCTGTGCGGCTGTGCGTGGGGTTGAGGGAACACACTTGGGCCTCCACGTCTGTGGCTTTGCATGTCGCACGTCTGCTCAGGACTGAGCGGTCCCAGAAGGGCAGCTGCCTTGGGCTCCAGGCTGAACCCCCAAGACCCCAGGGCATCCTGTCCCGGAGCCCTCTGTCCACTGCTGCCATCGGGGGCTTCTCTCAGACCCTCTGAGAGCTGAGCCTGACACCCTAATCCCTCCAACCTGGAATTCCTGGTAATGACATTCATGAAAGGTGAAAATTAAAAACCGACTGCCACATGCTCTGGGCCCTGGGCCAGCCCAGCTCCCTGCCGGGCCCCGCGTGGCGTCTCAGAGGCCACACACGGCTCTTCTCCTGGCTGTTCCGCTCACGGGGAGAAGCCTCCTTTCTCATTAGCACAAAGGGGGGACTCTACCTCATTTGTTCCCAGTGCCACACAAGCGGGAGACAGGATTTCCCCACAGCTCTGCCCCATCCTGACGTGGAACTCAGGGGGTCTGTGTAGGGGAGCCAGGAGAACCAGGTCAGTGCTCAGCTGCAGGTCACCCCTCACCTCTGGCCCTGCCATTCCCTGTCCCTTTGTGTCCCCTTGTGTCCCATCATCCAGGAATGGTAGATCCTTTGGAGAGACTCAGACCAGAGTGGCCTGGGCTCTGGCCTGGCTCTGTCCCTGTGAGCCCACAGGAAGCCTCCAGAATGGGTACGAATATCACTGCTTGCTGTGGTGGGAGGTGTCCCACACTCTCTCTTCCCCTTCGGACCTGGAGAGGGTGGTCAGCTGGGCATGGAGTAGCCCAGCTCTGCCACGAGGCCTTTGTGGACTGGGCAGAGGGCCCTGGGACCACTGATCTCTTGAGGTGACCATGCTGCCTGCTGGGAGCAGAAGATGGGGCAGGGGACGAAGCCAGTTGCTCTCCAGATCGCTGGAGAGGAGCATCAAGCTGCTTACATGTGAGGCATCAGCCTGGGGGTGGCAGTGAGGCCCAGATCCTAGAGCTCCCTTCTGAATGGGAAACAGGACAGAGCTGGGTCTGCTTCCTTGGAGCAGAGGGCCACCAACCAGGTGCCTCTCGACAACAGTACCGAGCACCCTGTCTGGGCAGGGGAAGGTCTGGCTCTGCTTCTTCATCCCAGCTGCTGCAAAGGAGGGAGCTCCCCTGGTAAGGAGCAAGCGAGATGAGGGCTGTGAGCAGAGGCAGGGGGAGGAAAACTTCAGGCTCCTGCCTGCCCAGCCTCGGGGCCGCTGCTCCCACCCTATTCTGGCTTTCCAGCCCGTCCACGATCCCTGATTGCCCCTGATCTGACAGTCCCCCTTCCAGCACAAGCTGAGATGATGCACTTGGTCCAGAATCACCTGGGGACCATGCATGGCCATGTGTCTGCCTCCCCAGAGGTGTCCCATAGGTCATGATCACCACCCCCCCACCACCACCACCTCCCTGCAGGGGAAAAACCTGATATCTGGAGCATCCCCGCCCCCAGGAAGCCCTCCATCTGTAGAGCTCAGGGTGGACAACCTCGTGCTAACCAAGGAGGCGGGACCAGTTCCCATAGCAGCTCTCAGCACCGTCCAAGGGGTGTCCACTCTGTGGGAGCTGGGGACTGGGCGGTGGGCCTGTGTCTGTGTATGCATTACATGTGCATGGGCTTCTACAAGCCTGGGGCTTGTGCATCCATGCCCACGTGTGTCTGTGCACGTGTGTGTGCCCCAGAGTCCCGGCGTGGGCCACAGGGGGGCCCAGAGTCCGTGGCCGGGCAGGCTTCTGCTCCCAGCATGAAGAACAGTGACAGCAGAGCTGGTGCCGGGGGCCCGCCACTTGCTGGGGGCTGTGCATCTTGTCACGGCTGACTTCTTTATTAATCCCTTTTGTGAGCAGACTCAGGAGTTCATATTGTGAGTCTGGCCATTTGCTCCCATTTCCCCCCGTGCCCCCCGGGAGGAGGAGCACATATTAAATATTTGCGGTTTTGCTGCGTTAGGTTTTAAAGTTCAGCAGTAATTACCGTGACCAGGTGCCAAGTGAATCTGCTCCCCAGGGAAGGCTCTGCCATAGCAGGGCTGGTGGCTGTGTTCCAGGCCAGCCTCTGTGTGCCGTTTGCACAAACCTGTGTGTCTTCCCTTCCAGACCCCACTGCCTCACTGAGCCCCAAACCCAGCCAGGCAATACCACCCGTGGGTGGGATGTAGACAGATGCCCCACAGTGGGTGCTCTTGCCCGAGCACCGATGTGGGGATGCTGTGAGTGGAGCCTGGGGGACGAGCAAGCACCTTTGCCCCCCCAACAAGGTTCACAGCCACACCTGCGACCATCCCATCCACACGCATCCCGGAAGAGCAGAACAGAGCAGGCAGAACTGCTTTTATTTCCAGAATAGATTTTAATTGTTCAGTTCCAGACCCCCAGCCCACCTCGTGTCGGACTACATAGCCCTTCTTTCAGGTAAATTCAGTCCAACCCACAATTTCTTGGACAAATTCAGGGTAGTTAAGACAGTGCCATCCGCTTTAGAAGCCTCTCCTGGCACGAGCCTGGGTGAGCGGTGGCATCCATGTCCTTCTCCTGGTTGGATGTAGCTGCTGCTTCTGGGGGTGGCTCCGGGGGCAGAGGTGGTGCCCTCAAGTTTTCTGGGTAGCAGCTTCTTTGCCCCTTGGCTTTTCCTAGGACTACATGTCACACCCCTCAACAATGGCTGTTCTTCAGGGTAGCTGCCAGATCTAAAAAGTGGTGGGGGTGCCCAGTGAAGAAGAGGGGCAAGTTCAGGCCAAAGCTCCCATCAGTGTACCCCACAGACCTCATGCAGTCCCAGTAGGGATCTCCTAGCCCAGCCCTGATACTTGGGTTTGACCGGCATCCCAGATGCTCTTCTGGCCATCCCTGGGCTGGCTGCAGGCATCCAGATGTGCACCTGCCCTCAATAGGCTCACAGCCCGCTGGGGGAGATGTGTGGGAGAGCCCAGAGCAGGGGAGGGGCGGAGGAAAGGAGGGAGGCAGACCCCGCCCCTGACAGCTCCCTGAGTGGCTGTGAGCTGGGGGCGAGAGGAGTTGGGACCTCTTGGGAGAGAATGCACCATGAGGCAGGCTTGCCCCACTGAGGGAGCCTTGGGCCTCTGGGCAGAGGTCAGCTCACACACCACAGGGTATTGGCTGCACCAGTTCAGCTTCTGGGCTCACCCTCAATGGACCACATCCGAGTCCTTTGGGAGGGGCTGGGGAACAGACGAGAAGGCATCTCACCAAATGCCAACAAAGCATTCTGGCATGAGGGGGCTGTAGGAGTTAGGGAGGGGAGATGGGCCCACTTCTGTGCTATACCAGGATGCCCTGCCTTTTGGCCATCCCTCCAGCTCCAGGCCTCAGTTGCCAGGGGAACTTAGAGGGAAAGCCAGTAGAAGCCCAAGGGGAAACAGGCTTCAGTCGAGGTGTGTGTGGGGCAGCAGTCTCATCTAAAGCTTCAGCCGAGGGTGGACCCGTTTTTAAGCTCAGCCACATGGCTGCTGGAAGGTTCCTTCCTATCAGGCTTGGCCTGAAAACTCCCTCAGTTCCTTGCCGTGTGAGCCTCTCCCAGGAACAGTTCACAGTATGGGAGCTGGCTTCTTTGAGAGTGAGTAAGCAAGAGAGGGCAGACAAAAGAGAAGCCTGGGCGTCTTTGTAACTCGCCCTCAGACGTGACATGCCATCCCGTTAGCTGTGGCCGACCCATGTTCACAGAGGGCGGGTAACAAGGGCAAGTCACCCGGCAGGAAGCTGGGAGGCTGCCCCCGAAGGTGGGCTGTGATTGAGGGGCTTTTGGAGGGGGGGAATGGTGTGTCCTGGTTTACAGTTGCAAAGAGACCACCCTGGCTGCTCTGTGGAGAAAGTTGAAGCCAGGGGACCATTTGGGAGAAACTCTACTTCACTGGGAGCTTCCCTATCGGCAAGGTGGGTGTAGAGCTCATAGTAGAGCCTTCCTCCGAGAATTAAGGAAGATAATACAGGACCATGCTTGGCACGGGGCCGGGTGGACACGTGGGCTTTGCTGTTGCCTCCTCTAGGGTCTGGCATTGGCCACGGCCCCCTCCTGTTCACTGGGGGTGTCTTTCTCTGTCTACATGAGTGCAAACAATGATTGGAGACAAGGTTCGGGTTCTTTCTGGGGAGCTCCGGGCCCTGTGTAGGAGGGTGCAGCCAGGTTCCCTGGTTGGCCCGAGAAGAGCCTGGGCAGAGGACAGATGTGATGACGTGCTCACCTTGAGGGCTCCCTAACGCCCCATTTCCACCTGAAGCAGCTCACCTCAGGGAAACAGGAGGGCCAGCCCAGCACCTCTGGGAGA
This sequence comes from Callorhinus ursinus, assembly GCF_003265705.2. Classification (NCBI taxonomy): domain Eukaryota; kingdom Metazoa; phylum Chordata; class Mammalia; order Carnivora; family Otariidae; genus Callorhinus; species Callorhinus ursinus. Next base: position 5,501,011 of record NW_027397123.1, on the reverse strand, counting down.
CTGGGACACAGGCATAGGGGGTCCCTTATCCACCTGCTGGGACAGCCTCCACTTCAGCCCAGCCCGGTCTACCACTGCCCTGAGCACCGAGCGCGGTCCACGTCACCCCACAGGTGCTAACTGCAGACACCAGCCATAGGTGGGGTCTCCAGGCCACCCGCACTGCTGACCAGCAGACCACAAATTGAGGGGTTCCCACGACCCCTTCTATTTGGATAATTCACTAGAATGACTCACAGACCCAGGGCATGCTCTATTCACAAGAAGAGCCTTATTATAAAGGATACATGGGGCCAGGTCTGGGAGGGTCCTCAACAGAGAGGTTCCAGGCCCTTCCCCCACGGAGCCCGAACACATCGCTCTCCCAGTACCTCAGCGTGCCCACCTCAGGGGAGCCTCGCTGTCTGGAGTTTCTGTGGAGATTTCAGTGGGTAGGCATGATTGATTCATCATTGACCACATAATGGAACTCAGTCTCCAGCACTTCACCCCTCCTCGGTCAGGTGCTGAAAGTTCCATCCCTCTAATCGAGTGGTTGACCTTTCTGTAACCAGCTCCCATCCTGAAACTGTCTGGGGCCCACCACCAGTCACCTCGTTAGCATAACAAAGACACCTGTCACTCAGGAAATGCCAAGGGTTTGGAAGCTCTGGGTCTGGGAGTCTGGAGACAAAGACAGGTTCTACTCTTTGTTATACCACAGTCCGGTCCCAGTTGAATGGGTCCTGGTGAAATGCAACTTTCAGCCTTATTTCCGGATCCATTTATACCCCCCTGGTTTTTCCTTCTTCCATCAGACCCGTTTTTAATTTATGCTATCATTTCTTGTATGCGAGGTGGAGTAGAATAGATAATTATCACTGGTTCCAGCTTCAGCCCCAAAAGAACATGTGACCTAAGAGCAGATACTTCCTGTGTATGTGTCACCTAATGCCTGGGAGCACCGCGCTCCAGGGCCCCGCTCCGCACCTGCAGCCTGAGGCAGACACTGTAGTCACTGAGCTTGTGCATTTTCCAAGTCAAGGCTCCTTTCTCTGTGAGCAGACAGCAGCGCGACCCTCTTGACATGACACAGGTGTGGCCAGGCCAAACCCCAGGCTCCAACTACCAAGAGAATACCTTTCCGTTGTCACCCCAACTGCAGAAGCTCTGTGAGGGGACAGGAAGGAGGAGGAAGAGCACCAGAGAGGCTCCAGAGCCCAGGCAAGGAAGGCACCAGCAGGGGAGTCTGTTGGGAGTGGGGACCCACCTTCCTGCACCCAGAGCTGCCCCTAGCTGGGCCTCGCCTGCCCCCTCCTGCCATGCCCCAGAGCACCACCCTGGGAGCCCTGACTCACCTGGAGTACCTTCCCTGCCTGGGGGGTGGGCAAGTGGGAGAAGAAAACCCTGCTGGTTAAGTTGGAGGTGAGATCCAAGACAACCATGAATATTCTGCAGTGGGTTCCCGAAACATCCCCCTGCCCCATCAAGCCCAGCAGAGGGTGAGCGGGGTCTCTGTCTGAGGGTCCTTCATGCAATGTCCCGAGCAAGGCCAGAGACTATAGCAAATGTCAGGCCAGGAAGTCCCGGGCCCCAGGGGAGAAGGAGGCATCCTTTAAAGGCATGAGCTTGCTGGCAGGCGGCAGTGCTAGGCCTGGCTTTAGATCAGAAAATCCCAGCTGTTGGCAGAAACCGAGACAATCCCTGGAAACAGCCTGGCTGGGGGAAGATGGAAGAGAGGGGTGGGGATAGCTGCAGACCCCCTCCCCTGCTGACACACAGCCTCCCATCGCAGAGGCCGCCTTGCTTCTCAGCAGGGAGCATGGGGCACGTCCAGACCAGGCTTAAAAGCCTCAGACACAGAGGAAGCAATTGAGCTGGAGAAGAGAACTCAGATTGATGGGAAAGGCATCAGAGGTGCCCCTGGCTGCAGGAGAACTGGAACGGGAGAGGGGACTGTGCCTGCCTCCAGCCAAGCGCTTTTCCTTCGGACTCCCCAGCCCGTGGGCCGCCAGAGGGCTGGCTCGTGCATTCTCTCCGTCCCCACCCACCCTGTGCTGGAGCATGGGGTGTGCACATATACGTGCAGACTCGTACGCACGCGCACACACTCACACACGCGCTTCGCTTTCCACAGCAGCCATAGAAAATCATCCTCTCTGCCTTCCGCCAGAAGGATCGCTCACACCTCTAAATGGAAGAGAGGGTCCTCTGCACCTGTTTCCACAAGGGTAGTGTTTTCTCAGGTCCCATCCCTCCACCTACAAAGAGGACAGCTCCCTACCGGGGGGCCACAAGTGGCCTCAGCCCAACAAAGCCAAGAACTTGTGACCCAGGAGGACACTGGGGATGTGCTTGGATTGTGGGCCTGGCTCTCTCTGGGGGGCGGGGGTCTCTTGCCTCACTCCCCTGCGTGGACCCTCAGCTGGGGACAATCTCGGAGGCTGTCTCTTGAATCCTTGCCTGAGTTTGTGCTCCACTGAGTTTGGGGAGTCTGGCAGCACCCCAGGCTCTGCCCTCGGGCTGCATGGTTTGCTTTCTTCCTTCTTATCCCCATCAGTTAGGGATAGGAAAGAAGGCTGGAGGACCCGCTAGAGAGTGCTTCGAAATCGAGGTGTGTTTTGGAAGTCGGCAGGAAGGAATTAGCCAGGAACTAGGTACTGACTGGGGTCCCACATGCTTTCCCCAGTGTCTTCTGGGATGCCCCTCCTGGTCTTCCCCACTCCACCTGCCTTTCTTCACAGCTGTGAGCATGGATGAAGTGGGGGAGGAGGCCACGCCAGGATCACATGGGGTTCTCCCAGACCCTGCCAATCAGAACAGAGTGCTGGGGTGGGGTGGCGATCTCCCTTCTCCCTGCCCTGCCTGTGATTGGCACCTGGATGCTTCTGGGGTCTCCAGAGAGCGAGACCTCACCTTTACAGAGAAGGCCCCTCTGAGGGCCCCTCTGGGGTGCTGTTGGTTGTCTGCTTGAGCTCCGACTGGATACTCAGACCAACCAGGATGACCACTTCCTTGGCAGATGAGTGTGTAGGGGTAACTCTGGGGACTTGGGGCACTGCAGGGGGTCCCATGTCCTTGGGGCTGTGAGAATGTCCTGTCCAAACTCCCTTCCTGTGCTTTTTTTTTTTTTAAAGATTTTATTTATTCATTTGAGAGAGAGAGAGCACAAGTAGGGAGAGAGGCAGAGGGAGAGGGAAAAGCAGACTCCCCGCTGAGCTGGGATTCCCGAAGCGGGGCTCAATCCCAGGACCTGGAGATCATGATCTGAACCATGGGCGATGCTTAACCGACTGAGCCACCCCGGCGCCCTTCCCTTCCTGTTCTTTAAGAGATTGGCTAGTACCAGCAGACACACCAGCCATCACCACCTGCCCCCAACCCCACTCCACAGAAGGTGTGGGTCTGTGGCCATGCGGAATACAGCCCACAGCCCAGTCCCCAACACATGTGAAAGAATGGATATGTGCTGTGTCATTGTCATTACACATCCAAGTGCAGGACCAGTGGGACATGCGTTCAGAGTGGTCCCCAGCCGTGGGAATTGGCTGGGGTAGGACTCGCTGTGGCCATGATTAGAGCCAAGACGAATGGAGGAGACAGTCCGCTTCCCCATGCTGTTGGGCATCACAGTATGCTTTTTAAAACCCAGGAAGCAGTGTTAGGACAGAACTCTGGGGAACCAATTGTCCCCAGGGAGTGCCTGGGCTGGTCACACTCTCCTGAAGTATGGCTGCCCTCCCAGGATGGGTGCCTCAGCTAACTTTTCCATTGGGCTCCCCTGGGCCTTCTCCAGTTTGCTCTCTGCCCAGCCCAGTCCCCTCGCCTGATTTGGGGCTTCTCACTCTCCCCGGGACTGCCTGTCACGTTGCATTGGCCTTTGAGAGCCATGCACCTGTCCCTAGGTTGTGACTCAGTGCTTATCTCCAAGTCCTGGAGAATTTTCTCCTGTCATCTTCAGCAACAAGTGGTTGCAGTTTTCATTATCATAAGACAAAAAAAAAAATGTAGCTGAGAAAATAGATATGTGCCTTCTACTCTACGCTGGGAACATCTTGACATTTAAATCCAATTACCCTTTTCCCATTCTTGATGAGGATATGACATGCAGCTAGAGAACATTCTGCTAGATAAATATATCATATTCTCTGACTGCTCAAAACTTCCCAGGGCTGATCCGGGGGGCCTGCGCCCCCCACCCCTGCCAGTCACCATCAGCCTGTGGGAGAGGGTAAGGTCATGGACCTGTCAAGTGAAGAGCCCAGGCCCTGGTAATGTTTGAAAAATTTGGGCAGCATTTGACCCCTGCCCTTCTCTGAGCCATTAGTTGGGAAAAATGGAACAACTATAGAAGCAGGAGGACTCTCATCAACCTTTATAAAGAGCCTGTGGTCATTCCGAGCTCCCCCTCCCTGGGCTTTCAGCAAAATGCCAACAGCCAGTTAGTTGGTGGGATTGATGAAACACATTCCCATATTCCTTCAGAATTCCAGTGGTCTTGGAAGCAAAGAGAAATTGACTCCAGGTGAATCAGGAAGACAGCAAGGAGCTCTTGTACTGTTATTCTGATGCAAATACTAGTTCTCTGTGACATCCGGAGAGATGGAAGGCACGCTCCTTACCAAGTGCACAGACCTGTCCCTGGCTGGAGAGAGACAGTGGGAGGAGGGGAAATTGCCAGGCTTAATTAAGGCCACGAGAATCCTGACTCCTCTGCCTTCCAGAAGGGCTCCCTGATATGGGCTGTGTCCGAGGAGATCAGGCAAAGCTCTCTACCCCAAACCTGCCCTGCTTCAGAAATCCATTTACCACTTAAAGTTAGTTTGCCTTGACGCTCCTCGCTCCATTTTCATCTGCGAGAGAGAGAGAGAGAGATTGAGGGAGAGAGAGGGAGCGTTGGAGCCCAAGGCAAATGTAAGTTCATGGAGATTTAGAGTCTCATTTTAACTTGGTTCCGAACACCTGATCTCTTCCCCAGCCTTGACTGTTAGCAGCCTGAGCTGACTCTTCTCTCCACCTCCAGAAGGTGGAGGACCATCAAACAGAGAAATGTTACCCCACCTGACTTCACCCATCCCCCAGAAATCATCAAAGCATAAAATCTTCCCTCCCTCCCCTTCCATCAGGGCTGGGTGACCAGCTCTTTCTTCCCCAGAGGATCAGATCATCCTCAGAAACCCCACACAGTGTTTGTAGCTGTTCATCCCAAATTAACACTGTTGTTTTGGCCTGTGTGCTCAGCACTGGTTAATAAATAGAAATTAAATCATTCATTTACTTTTTGCTGCAAATCACAGCATGAGAGACTCGAGTGGCACTTCGGTTTGTGAATATGCACGGGTGTGACACCGTGCATCTGCTTGTGTGCTGAATGGAATTCAAGACTCACTCCATCACCCCTAAAGCACCATTCCCAGGAGTTCACGTATATTTATGGATTTTTACAAAAGCACATTTTTGTCTCTTAATATTCCCTGAATGCTTAGGTAAGAGTTGAAAATGAGATCTCTCTTCTCTGACATCCACGCTCTGGGCATCTCTCAGAAAGAGAAGGTCAAAGGATCTGATGAGGTCTTGGCTGACAGACAAGCTGCCCTAGAGAGCCAGACATGCCCACATCCTGGCAAGTGGCGCCTCACGCTAAAGGCTTTGGTCTGGTGCAGTCTGGTTAGAGGAGGCCAACTCTCAGAAGCAGGGGTGGGGTGGGAATGCGGATCCTGTCATTTTCCTTATAAGTCCTTACATATTGCCTTTAAAAAGCAAGATTGTGTTCTAGTGTGTTTTCTAAATCAATTTGCGATAGATGCTTGTAACTTGTCCTGAATTAGATGCCAAAAGGAGGCTGTGCTGGAACCATCCAGCAAATGGAGAAGCTCAAATTGGTGCATAGGAGCAAATCTCACACAGCTCCCTCCAAGAGTGCCTCACAATGAGTGGTGGGATTCCTTGATGGATATCCCCAATCCCTGAGGCAAGGGGACCCCTCCAGTGACCCCCAGGGACTTTTCTCAAGTCTGTTGGTATATTTGCAGAACTGTCTCATGGAAACCACATGCCATACTAAGTTCAAAATCTGAGTACCTGCCAGACTGAGAAGACTCGGGGTTTCCCTGTGGGCTTTCAGCCAGTGTGGCCATGTGTCTTGGGACATTGGGTCTGGGACAAAGATAAGCTGCTGGACCCAGTCAGCTCAGAGAATTAGTGGAACAGTCTTCCCAGGAAGGAGAGAATCACACTGGAACTGATCAAGACTGGTCATTTAGGACACACTCTTAAACTCCTACCCCAGCCAAAGGTCCAGACCAGTGGATCTTGACATTTTGGGGCCTCTCTCTTTCTCCTGCTCACCCTCTCTCTTACACACACACACACACACACACACACACACACACTCACACTCACACTTTGCTCACCGTTTGAAAAGATTCAAGGACCCTTAAAGACCATTACACGTTCACATCCTTGGACAGTGAACCTTCTCTAGAGATATATGATTTATTTTGGTATCAGCTCCCAGACTGGTATCTTGTACATGTACAGATCTTAGCTTCTGAGCTTAGATGTGGACCTTGAGGAACTGTCCTCAGTGTTAAAACTCGCTCTTGGACATGCTGATGGCCAGAACCTCACGTAGGTTATCCAGGAGAACAGGGCCTGGCGCTAAACCCATGCAGAGTAACATTAGGTGCTGTCCATTGTCCTGAAAGAGGCCTCCCTTCTTCCAGTTGGCTGAGATGCCACCACGGGGTCCCATTCTCAGAGATGTCTGTGGTGCCTGGTCTCAGTCTGGTTTTGATCACCTCCTTGCTGATTGCTCTGTTTCTTGGCCCAGCTTAGATCCCAGCCAGAATCTGGCCTTTTGCTTCCATCCTGCTCCTCAATCCGACATGATCCTGACAGATCAAGTCTGTGCCTATGACCTCAGGGCTGCCGGCCCCTGAATGAGGGTTGGCCTCTGACCACAAAGCTATATTTCCATTTCAGCCTGCTGCCTGTTGGGTTTCTTGGGAAAGCAGACAGAGATTTGTGTGCAGGAAGTTTATTGGGAAGATATTATAACAGAGGAGAGTTAAATTAGCTTTGGAGCAAACTATGAACATCTACTGTTATCTATTCCAAGTCAACGTGAACTGTTTCTGATACTCCTTTTTGACAGGGATGGAAAAGAACCTATTTGTCAGACCAGTGGTCACATACCTGGGGCCACATAAATCTTCTCTAGCTAAGATACCACATCTGACACAGTGGTCACAATTAGGGCCACGGCTTGATAGAGTTCATGGTCATCTCCTGTCATCCTTCAGGACCCATTCATCTTTTGTAGGGACAAGACAGGTGAATTTCATGGGCATTTGTTGGTATGACTAGTCCTGAACTTTTAGATCTTTAAAGGTAGCACTAATCTCTGCCATTCTTCCAGTAATATTACCTTTGATTCAGTATCTTGGTTCAGGTGATGTGGTAATAGGTTATATTTCCACTAGGCAATCCTTACTATGATATCTCTTGTCCCAGGGGTCAAGGACATGGAAGTTCTGCCAACTGCACACCCAAAGACTGGGGAAAAATGATCCCTGGGGTGGGGGAGTCTTTGAACCCAACTTGAGCCAGACTTGGGCTATTTATGACCTGACCTCTGTATGTCCTCACCAGGGAGGCTACAGTGACTCTTCAGATTGCCAAGGATCAAATCCCCACGTGTAAACGTTAACACAGACAAAAATCTAGACATATTTGGGTGTTCCCTTCCCCCACAGTGTACATTTAACCAAATAAATGACTCCAGATCACTTTGGGGAAGGACCAGGGAAGCTTAACACTTGCCATGATGTGATAAGAGTTCTACCACTTGGGGACTTAACCTGTCCTTCAGTCATTGAGTTCTGGATCTGAAAACTGGCCAAGGGATTGTGCCCTGTTATTAGGACAGCTGCCCTTAGCCTTCTGATTCTCCACCCCTGATTTCTTCTAGTTGTCTATATGGGTCAATACCTTTGTTGGCCACCCATCTTTCCTGCCCTTAGGAATGTCTTGTTCTAGTAACCATCCTCATCGCTCGCTGCAGGTCAGCTCTTCTTGGCTGCCACACTGACAGTGCTGCTCAATGAGATTCATTTATGATGGTTGAATACCACCATGTGACTTCTATTGTTTCAAAATCCTATTGTTTCCCATTGGTATCTGGGAATCCAGGTCTGTAATGGCATCTCCCATATTCATCCCTGTCCTACAGAGGAGAGCGATGTCTGAGCTTCCATTGTTGCTGGTGCCCCTCCTACCAATGAATTCTCTATTGCTTTAGACAAGGGAGTAGCCTCCAGGCCCTCCCACAAAACATAGTCATGTGGTGGGTCCTCCAGCCTTTCATAGATCACTCTAGCACGATCACCTCTGAGAGCCCTTTGATCTCTTCCTCCAGTGTCTGCCACAGCAACTCTGTCATTTCTGCTTCATTTGGTGTGGGCCACAGCCTTCTCTGTGGTTCTGAGAGCATCCTAGCAGCATGTTAGCATCATCATCTCGGGTCCTTGCCATACTGTTAAATCCTGTATCCCAGGAGAATGCTCCCTTATAAATTATTCCTCCTTATGAAATTTTATGTTCTGCTGTCTTATTTAAGATCCTCAGAATCAAGTTTGGTGTATACCCCTGGCTCCCACCAGGACCTGTTTCATGGGTCCTTCACCTCTTTCTGGGTGTGGTCCCCTTCCTCTTCAAATGCATCAACCCATCCCATTTCTCAGGGTCCCATTCCTTCTTCATCAGGTGCCTGACATTGCTGAAAATTTCTGCAGCTCTGCTACTCTTACCATTTGGACCTGGAACTGCCCTCCTGCTGCAGAAGACACGAGTCTCTTGATAGGCTGCCAAAGAGGCAATAGCCAACCAATTTCATTGTCCCTAAATTACTATTTGCCCCATATTTGTCAACCTCTTGATACATTTTGGTACACACCAGTGCACTTCCTTCCATATGACATCCTAGTTCACCCCCAGTAAAAAAATTTAACAGTTGCATTACTGCGTCTTGCCAGGGGCTATCTGCGCTCCACCTACAGCCAGTTCTGGGGTCCTCATTGGTGGCTGGTTGCCAGGCGATTCGAGTCTAACATTTCATCTTAGCATCTGCTTTCTCTGACCACTGGCACCAACTGTCACGTTCCTGGGGAGTAGACTCAGAGGAGGTGCAGGGAGTGTATGGCAGGGATGGGAGGAGGTCCTAGAGGATTGACACCTGTGGGGAGAAGGGAAGGGAGCATAATCGGGCAGGGGGAGAAGTCAGACTGTGATGTAGCCAGCCACAACTCAGGACAACTCTGAATTGATGCAAGAGGTCTGAGCCTTTTTACTCCACATCAGCCCATTACTGGTTATGGGCAGCTCCCAGGAAGAAGATGCAGCCTTCGGTGAGGTGACCTTCCATAGCCCAGAGTGATCTCTGGACAGAATCTGGGTTGTGAGCCGTGTCACTGTGCTTCCACGGCGGCCACAGTGCCCCATCATCCCCCAAATTTCATCTGATTGCAGCCTTCACCTCTGGCTCCCAGCCCCCACTCACTGGGCCCCTCCGCCCCATATGACAAGGATCGTCTGAGGCTTAGTTTGTGCGTGTGTGTGGGGGTGGGGGGAGACAGTTTTTCCAAATTGCTTTGCTTACTCCAGGATCATTGAAAGTTAACTGTAGCTGATGCTATTGAATTCAGTTCTTTTTTCAGTTTGATAAAAGCTTTTTCCTTCCAGGTATTGCCATTTGGTTTTTGAGATACGAGCACGATCTCTGCAAAACTGAAATAGCATTTTTTTTCCCACATAGCACTTTAGAGTTCTAAAATATGTTCACAATTTTTTAGTGATTTAATTGAGGTATAATTTATATACAGGAAAGCACAGTCATGGAGAGCTTTGACAAATGTATACCATCACCCCAATCGAGATAAACAACATCTCTCACACTCCAGAACATTCCCTCATGCCCCTGCTCACTCAACAACCCCCCCTTTGTCCCCATCCCCCAGGCAACCACCGATCTTATTCTGTCGCTAGAGATTAGTTTTGCCTATTGTAGAATTTGATAAGTGAGATCTTACAGTATGTACACTATGGTTTCTTTTTGTTCAGAATGTTTGTGAGCTTCATCCCCATTGTCAGGTGTATTGGTGGTTTGTTTCTTTTTTGTGGACAGGTACATTCCGTTGTATGGAAATGCCATCCTTGGTTTATCTCTTCCCCTGATGGTGGGCATGTTCTTAGAGTTTCTTATCCCAGCACACCTGGACAAGGCAGCGCTGTCCTTAGTGAAGTGAAGGCAGGAGGTGGGACCCGTACACGGCTGTGCGGCCAGGCATGGTGGGGCCAACAACTACTCCGCACTCCAGCATCACTTAGCAAAAGAACCCTAGGAAACAATGATCTAGCCAGATCACTGGTGCATTTTGTAATTTCTTCCAAGGCATGTATTACTTTCTAGAAAATGCTCTAGGCATTTCCTTTGGATGCTATTTGAGGTAGCATCCTGCCAAGCAGTATTAATCCTCCTTTTTAATTCAGGGTAATCGCAATTGAGGGGCCGAGCGGCAGAGCGATTGTTTTTGGCACATGCATGTCAAATGGACAATATATCATGACATCAGACATTTTGAGAAAATTGCTTTTCCTCCCTGAATGCCAAGTCATAAATAATTTCAGGTTGGGAAGAGCTCTGGTAAGTATGTGCTTGACTCCAGGGAGTGGCCTGTAAATAGTGTGAGTCCCAGAATAAAAAAATGAGTGGACAGATTTGTGGGGTCAGTTGGAGTGTGGACCTTGGTATCAGTCCTTGTAGGAGATGCTGCGGGTGCGCCGCCCAGACCTGCTTTCCTGGTGGGTGTGCCCGGGCCCCAAGGCGGTGCAGGCTGCTGATGGCTCACAGCTGCGCCCTTCATCAGAGGTTTGACCTCCACTGACAGGAGCTGCCTCTGTAAGGTGATGCCTTCCTCCTGGAGGTGGTCTACCACCAGACACATAATGGCAGATATGCTTTGGAGGCAAGGGACAAAGCCCTGATTGGTAGCATTCGCTCCTTTCTCTAGTGTAAATACTCCCACTGTGGTCAATTCCAAGCTACATAGCAAAAATAGATAAGTTGCTTAGGGGTATAGGCACATGCAAATAATAATATTTAAAAAGGCAAAAGAATGATTTGGGGCACCTGGGTGTCTAAGTTGGTTAAGCGTCTGCCTTCGGCTCAGGTCATGATCTCAGGGTCCTGGGATCGGGCCCCACGTCGGGCTCCCTGCTCAGCGGGGAGTCTGCTCCTCCCTCTCCCTCTGCCCCTCCACCTGCTTGTGCTCTCTCTCTCTCCCTCAAATAAATAAATAAAATCTTAAAAAAAAAAAAAGGGCAAGAGAATGATTAACACAGAATTCACTGTAGTGGCTATCCCCAGTCAGGGTGGGATGGAATGTCTGGGAGGGGCACAGAGGGACGCCGTGATATCAATAAAGCTCTATTTCTCAAACTGGGTGATGAATACCTGAGTGTTTGTGTACTTATTCTATATACTTTATATGTATATTTTATTTTGTATATTGTATATTTTATATGTATACTTTATATTTCTTTATATGCATATTTTATACATTATGTATCTTCTTCTGCATGAGTGAAATGTTTCATGACAAAAATAATTCTAAGGAAACCCTTTAAGCTTTGAACTTGATGTCACCTACACATACCGGGCACAGCTTTTTGGCGGAGACTGCAGAAGCAGAGTGAATGCTGCTCTGGGCTTTGCCTGCATCCACCAGCTGGGTGCAACTACCAAGTTCACAGTCTTAAGGAGTTCTGGGGTGGGGGAGAAGTGTGGTCCCTGGATGGAGAGTGTCTTCTCCTCAGAGGGGCAGTAGGAGGAAGTGAATGAGGGGCCATGGGAAAACTGCCCTATGTGGCATCCCCTCCCACCAAGAACACAGGGGAGAGCTGCCCTCAGGCCTGACGCCAGGCCTTCCCCCCACCCTGCCCCCGCCCCGCCTCACCCAAAGCAATTCTTCTTTGGACCTGGGGGGGCTGTTAAATCCACACCAGGCCACTGTTGGAGACTTCGCATTTGGGCCTTGAAAAATCACAGTCTAAATTGCCCCAGACACTCTGCTCTGCTTCCCACCGGCTGTGGGTGAGCTTGCTGCGCCCTCCCCAGTTTTCATCACCAATCCCTCTTCCACACGCATGATGGCTGTGGTTCTGGAACTGGCCAGGCCCCACCGCAAGCCCCACGGCCCACGGGAGGTGTGGACTTCTGCCACCAGATGGTGCCCCTTCAGCAGAACCTTCCTTCCCCGAAGTTCCTCTTCTGCTTGCAGCCTGGGCCGGGCTCCCAGACGGGGAGGGGGACCTAGAGCATCTGGCCCCCACCCCCGGGCACCCAGAGGCTCTTACTGCGTGAACACAACCGGGGGTTCCTATGTGTACCTTCACCAGGCCCATGGGCTCCGTGGTTCACACCGTCCTGTCATCTGGGAGACACAGTGGTCTTTGGGTACAAAGCCACTGGTTTCTCATTGTAGAGATGGTGAAACCAAGGCTACAGACAGATGACTCACTGCTGGTCACTGGCTCTTGGGGGGGAGGTGGGGGGTGGCCAGTGCAGGATGGGAGGAGGGACCCCAGCTCAGGCAACCACTGTTGGGACTGAAGGCAGAGAGCAAAGAGAGTCTAAAGAAAGAAGTCAGGCTAGGAAGCTCACGTCCCACAGGTGCATACAGACACCTGAGGGCATCAGAGAAGTTCCAGAAGCTGTTTCTGATAAGTCCTGGGCTGAGGCTGGAGGGACATCCATGAGGAGAGTACCACCCTGAGTGGGGCACATGTAGGGAGGAGGGGTACTGAGCACTGAGTAGAGGAGGCAAGGGCAGCCCCATCCCACGCTCAGCAGGTCCCTGTGGGACCCCCTTTTGCCACCACCAGCAAAGCACCACGAGAAAGCAGCAGGTAGAGAACAGACCCTGGGGCCAAGGACAACTGGGTTCAAATCCTGGCTCAGCCACTGACCAGCTCTGCACCCTTGGGTGTGGCTTAACCTGTGTGTTTCTTGGTTTCTTCACGTGTCCAGTTGGGTCAAAATGGCACTGACCCCATGGGCTTCTGTAAGGGCCCAGTGCTGCAGGCTCTTTGCAGCTAGTGGGGACCTGGAATCCATCTCCTCGCCGAGGAAGACAGCTGGGTCAGTGTGAGGGCCGAGCCGCCCAGTCCCCAAGCGGCCCCTGGGGATTGTCCCTCGGGCGGGTCCTGCAGCCCCTCCTCCGCCAGCCCACCCACGTCTCTCCGTGGAGGCACTGGGTGGGGGGGTGCTGTGGGTGGGCGCACCTCCGTGAGGCCCCAGGCTGCTGGGGCAGGTCACCTAGCCTTCTAGGCCAGGGTCAGACTCCTGGGAAGGGGAGCGTGGCCCTTTGTGGAAGGTACAGTGCCGGGGGCTCACACAGCACAGAAGGGTCGGGGGCATCGCACCCATCAGGCGAGGGTCTGTGGCAGGTACTCTTGACCTCCATCTGTTCCCCAGCTACCTCACGGGAGTCCTGTAGGGCCTGAGGGCCCCCTGTGAAGCCTGGAGCTGGGGCAATTGGTGGTCCCAGGTCCCAGGTTCCCTGATGGGACTGAGGGACACAGTGCTCAGAGACAGGCCAGTGGGGTGAGGCCTGGAAGGACCCAGACTCTGTGTCAGGCCTGCCTGAGAAGTGGGAACCCTCCCCGAGAAGGAGAGGCAGAGAGGTCTGGAACCCTGAGAGAAATGCCCAAGAAAGGGGTGTCCTGAAGGGGATGGTGGCACTTAGGAGACCCTCTTGGAGTCCGTGAGTGGGGTCACGGGGCTCAGCGAGGGTCAGGAGGATGCATTCTTGAGCAGGGGCCTGTCAGGTGTGTGGGGAGGGTCACAGCTAAATTCAGTTTTTCCAGCTGCCTGCAAAACTAGATGCCCTCATCAGGGGATCTGATCCCCAGCAAAGGCACGAATGGGGACAGACCCTTCCTCCTCAGAGTCTCTTGGTCATTCCCCTCTGGGGTTATCCGGGCCCGAGGGCCCGTCCCCGGGGTGAAGCTGGAGTCAGCATCTCCCCGTGTCCCGGGCCACTCCTCTCTCGGTATTCCCCGCCCCCAGGCCTCCAGCCAGGCCGGCCAGAGCACAGAGGCTCCCCAAAGAGATCACCACATCCCCACTGCACCAGCAGTCAGGCTCCTAAAGGCCCACCTTCTCAGTCGTCCTGTCAAGAGTCCAGAACTATTGATTCTCTTAATTGGTTGTTCATAGGAGACCAAAGGAAAAAAAACAGGCAAAGCAAAATCAAACAGGCTTTGTAGTTTTCCACAAGTCTGGGCACCAAAGCCTCACGGTTCTCCCATGAAACCCCAGACACCAGGCATCCACCCCCACCCCTGCCCCCAGGGAGAGGAAAGGCAGTGGGGGGCACCGGCCCAAGCCCCTCAGACCGAGCTTCCTTTTCAGGACAGCACCTGTCCCTCGGCAGTGGGCAGATGGCGCCCCCAGCAGCCCCTGCAGCCTTCTAGCCATGCCGGGGTGGGCCTGAGGATTTCATTATGAGCTCCAATTACTATCAAGTACAAGGGGGAGTGAAGGGGACGTTATAAGCTCTCCTTTTAATAAGGAATCACATTTCCTCTTGCATTTGGTTTTCTTGCAACAGATGCTGTTGCAGAAAATGGAACAAAATGGAAAAGATAAAAAGGCGAGTAATTAACTGGGCCCAAAAGCCTTCCCAGCAGATGTCAGGGACAGCGGGGCAGGGTGCCCAAGGCCCGCCCACCGCACCCTTGCCTGGCACGGCTGCCCGGTGGCTGCTTCGGGGACCCATATGTTCAGATGCTTCCCGGCTTGGCTTGGGGTTGGGGAAGCATGGAGCCGCCCCCCTGCTGTTCCATAACTGATGACCATTTTTCTCCAATTATACTGAAATTGAAGGATCCTCAGACTTAGACACCCAAGGAAAGTAATTAGTGCTTCAAATGTTAATTGTGCTCAGATGTGCCTTTGCCGGTGGAAGCTGTCTGCAAGGGAGCATGCAGGAGGGCAACCCTGTGCGGAGAGGGTTCTGCCTCTGCACCCCTGCCTGCACCCCCTGCCACCACCCAACGGGCTGGCCTCCTCGGGAACCCCAGGGTGGGCCGCCTGAGGCCAAGAACCTGGTGCCCGTTCTCACCGGTGATGGCTGCATGAGGCCTGCATGATCGCCTCCCGGGCCAGCCCAGGGGTCCCCAGGCACTGGCGGGGCAGTCATGGTGAGAACGAGGGCCCACGGAGTCAGGTCTGGCCTGGACCCCAGCTCTGCCACCCTCCAAGCCGGCAGTGTGGACGACGGCAAGACAGCCAACCTCTCTGAGACTCATTGCCCTCACGCAAACAGGGGTAGTCACACCAGCCCAGCTGAAATGCGTAACAGCCCAGAACTTGTCTGTATCTGGCCTTCTGTTCTCAAGCACCCACCAGGTCCCGCATGAACAATTACAGAAGCAATGCTACCCCTCCACAACAGGGCAGAATTGTCCTATTGTGGGCAGTCAGGGGTCCCATTCTGGGCAGCCTGCTGCACCCTGAGCAGGAAGGGCTATAGGGGTCGCCCACACCCGCCACCATCCCACCACCCTGCGCACCGACTGGGGGAGCAACCTCTCCCCGCCCCGTGGAGAGGAATTCACCCTCCCTGCTTGTGATTTGGCCCACACGTGCACCCCAGGTCTGTTCTCGGCAGAGATGACATGCCTAAGAGGCTTAGGCTCCTTTATGCCACGTGTCCCAAGGAAATACACTTAGATATTCCGTGTTCCGGATCCACCGCATAATAAGATTCCTTTATCTCTTGTTGTCATGGGAAGTATATATTAACTGATTAATATTAATGTGTTGGCCGATTAATATTAATAACCGAACCGATTCGTACTTCACAAGGCAACGATGTTGATGAGCGCCACAAAGCCCCGACAGCTGTCGGGTTTTGGCAGTTTCCCCGGGGAGACGACAGAAGTCAATGCTGACCCCCTCCGCTGCACCTCGTTATGGACACCGTCAGCGGTGTCTGTCAGAGCTGGCGTGGAAGTGTGTTTGGATTCTGATTGTGGCAATTAAAATCCTTGCCATCCAAGACAGCATATTTTATCATTTAAATAGCATTTTCCATTCTCCTAACATATTTTCCCAGTAACATTGTTAAGTTAGGTGATAAAAGGTTATTTCTTGCTTCTGAAGTTGAAATACGTTACCATTATTCCTTATCTGCCTGGAATTAGAAAGGTTTGTATATTATACATTCTAAGGTTTTCATTATCAAAATTTGCCAGACTTTAGAAAACAAACATTTTTTTTTTTTTGCCCTTGTTTTAATCAAAGATGGACAGAGCTTTCTTTGTCTTCTGACATCGGAGATTGCTTCCGGTATTTGGTGGAAAGGGAAGGGCCATTTTTCGCCAAAGCCAAGGAGGTACCTCAGGGCTCAAGTGGGTCACTAGGGACCCTGGCTTACCTTCAGTTTGGAGCTGTCACCTGTGCCACCTCCAGAAAAGCCAAAGACAGGAAAGCCTGAGCATCTTGTCCCTCTTGCCTACGGGGAAGGCATTACCAGAGGCTGCACCTTTAGCCAGTGGGGCTGGACTGGAGCCTGTCTGTGGCATGTGGCTTCCCCGTCCCAGTCTCCTCTCCAGCCACCCACCTGTCCAGCCCTAGCGCTTGCCTGGCCTGCATCTCAAATCCTTTCCTCTGGACTTCGAACCATCCATCCACCCACCCACCATCCACCCAGCCCAGCTGCCATCACTGTGCCCCCCACAGGCCATCTCCCCATCACATCTGACATGGAAGGACCCCCCCCACAAGATCCCCCCACACACACCTCCCAGTAAATGTGCCATGAGCAGGGGCCGGGGCCACACGCCTGGTATAATGGCTCACTTTCCCCTAGTGCCCAGCATCCCTGAGTCACCCTGTATCATGACTTCTTAGAGGCAGTGTCTCTGATGTGGCATTTTTGGTCATGGGCTCTTGTAAGAACACGTCTTTGCCTGAAGAGGAGAGAACATGGGCTGGTCCCAGATGTTGGGGGCATGGGTGACAGGACATGCATGCCAGAATACTTCGGCCACGGGCGGGTGCTGGGGAAGCAGAGTTGCCAGTTTCTTCCTGAACTTTGAGGTTGATGTCAGTGTTCCTCTGAGCTCCTCTCAGCTGGGCGAGGTCTCGGCGGAAATGGTTCCCTCTGTGCTGATCATCGGAGTGAGAGATGCCAGCCCAGGGGCACCTGTCTGCAGCCAGGTGGTCCTCATTCGCCTGAGGAGCTCAGCCTGGCAGAGCTGCCCTCACCTGGCCCGTCCAGGTCTCTCTCCACCCAGGACAGGGCTGCCAACTGGAAAATGGCCTCAGTGTATTCCAGAAGCTGTCCCGAGCACAGAGGAAAGGTGTAATCCTTGGGAGGATTCCTTGCCCTGACCTCACGCTCTTAATTAGGGGTGCAGCAGGGCAGACAGTGGTTGAAAGCTGAAAATACCGTTCCCAGGAGGTCCACCCCCCATGCGCCATCCCCAGCACCCAGGATAGTGCCCTTTCTGTACACTTCCAGGGCTTCCAAAATCCCTGCCATCTTCAACCACAAATTCTCGCAAAAAGCCTCAGGCATTCAAAACCTCCTGCACCGTGTTCACGCTGCCCACCGCCCATACCCCCATGTGTCCTGTGCTCTCCCTGCCCCACATGTGTCACTACACAGCACCCCTCACTCTGTAACCACCTCCCCAACAAACAGAAAACAAGCTTGTTGCCTTTGTAAGCATCCCCGGCGTGATTTATGGCCATCATCACAATATTTTGTTTGGAGCTGTAAACCTCCAGACATAAATCAAGTCATTAGAAAGAATGACATTTAATCCTGCAGAAGATGCCTTGGTGGGCTGAGCAGCCCTCACCCGGCTAGCGAATCATTCATTCTATAGAGGCCGGCCCTATATACACCTCCATGGGCAGCTCCGCATCTGCACCACACACAGGCGCGGCAAGCCGAAGGCACACGCCGAGCTGCCTTTGTTTCTTGGAATAGCATATTCACGACTGCAAAGAGATGCCCCAAACACATGCCTGGGAATCCGGACGGGAGTCTTAATTCCACAGGAGAAGAACGCAGCCGGGTGGGGCTGTTTCTGTGCCTGTGATGGCTCGTGTCGTCCTGAGACCTGCTGCTGGTCGGACTTCAAAGGAAGCAGGGAAACAGCTCAGAACTGTCTTCAGCTCTCCTTGGACAGAGACCCCCACCACTTGGGAGGAGCCATTACACGGGACCATATTCTGTATGCGAGACCGGAGGGTCTAATTTCCAGAAGACACCTGCTGAGCTTGAAGGGGAGGTTCAGGGACCTCGGAGAGTGCCTTCTGGGAACCCTGCACCCCCACCCTGCCCCGGCAAACAGTATCGGGCTCCCGCACATGGTGCCTCTCATAGTTAAGGAGGCATCCCCAAAATGCTGGAGAGGGGAGGGGACTGAGGGTCTCAGCTGAGGGATCGCCTTAAAGGCTTTAGCAAATTCTCAGTACACATGACAATTGTGAAAATTCCAGATGACATTTCCAGGGTTTAGTTCTACTTAATATTCCTGTGCTCAGAGCTAACGAGGGTGTTGTTATGCGGCGTTATGTTGGCTGAGCGTTTCAAGGATGTTGGAAGTCACAGGGCTGGGATGCATGGCTTGTGTCTGGACAGTTTCTACCCACACTCTGCACTGTCTCCTGCTGAGAGCTTCTCGCTGCAAGCCTTACCCAAGTCTTGTGTCTCTGGGTCCGTGTGGCCTAACGCAGGGCTGGGTCTTTGTCCTCTGTCGGTCCTTCTGTCCGCCTGGACCTCCCTCTGACAGCATGTGGGGGCACAGACATTTTCCTGCCCTCCCCCTCACACCCCGACTCACCAAGCCCTGCAGCCCTCCTTCCCTTTCTCATCTCCCTGCGCTGCCTGAGCTTAGGCGCCCCATCCCTCACCTGCATTAGGGTGTAAGAACCCTACCCAGTTTTGCCCTTCCTTCCCCACTTGCCTCCAGAAGGACCTTTGAATATAAAGCTGCCAGGCCCCTCTGCCGGGGGCGGGGGGCGCGGGGTGTGGGGCTAGGTGCACAGGAACTGTGAGTCTTTGAGTGAGTGTGTGATGCGGATATGGAACCCAGCCCAGCCCACTGTGGTGGGGCAGTGAGAGGAGAGGATGTTTGTTCCCCAGGATGGCCTGGGGGTGCTGTGGTCAGGCCACAGCCAGCCCACTGTGGCCCTCTGCTGTCCAAATCCCAGGGCACCGGTCTGGGCAGAGCCAAGGGCTGGCAAGCCAGAAGGGAGAGGAGGTGGGTGTTGGCTAGATGTCCAGGAACAGTGGTGTCCCCACAGTCAGCATCCAGCAAGGCCAAGATTAACGCTGTACTCCAGGCCTTACCCCTCAGAGAAGCTGGCCAGAGGCTTCCTGAGCTGCTGGTGGCCCAGTCCTTGCCTGGATCTGACTTGACGTTCAAGGGGCAGGGAGTCCCCTCTCCTCTCCGATGTGGACTGCAGCTACCCAGACCTGTGGCAGGGGCTCCCGGGTGCTCCAAGCAGCCCCAGGCCTCCCCCTTGCAATCTGTGATTCACTAGAGGCTCCGTTCTGCTCAGGGGCATGCGGGATGACCCCTGAAATGCAGTTGCCATTCAGAGGTCTCTGTGGTACTGGAGGAGAGCCTGGGGCTGCAGCTGCCTGTGCACAGAGCTCAAGCCAGACGGGGAGGGAGGGCTTGCTGCCCAGTCTTGGGGCCCCTCTGGGTACAATCCGTGGACAGTGGTGACCACCCATACGTGGCCTCTGGGGCGCTCTTCTGAGGATCAGCGCATCCATCCCTGAGCCCCTGGGCAGCCCCTTTGCAGTCCCACCTCCAGGAGCCTGACTCCCCTGGGGGCCTGGAGGGCCTCCCTGAGGACAGAGCAGCTCTGGCTGCAGGAACAGAGCTGCTGGGGACTGGGGTGCTTCAAAGAAACATCGGCTAGAATCGATTTACTTTTGTGGCTCTCTGGGTATGGAAAGCAGCAGCTGGGACAGGTCTGACAGCCACAGGCCAGCTCAGTAATTGACGCCCCAGCCGGAATGACACATCCTGAAGCCAGCTGGAGGTGGACCGATCATTATCTTGTGCCTGGGCCACCACACTCATGAGGCTACCCCACCGGCGGCCTCCAATGGCCTGACTGTCACGGGGCTGGGCCAGGCGGTGTTGCTGGCTCTTTCCCTGCAAACAGGCTGCCCCTCGGTGGGGCCACCTCAGCCTCAGGCTCCAGCATGACCCACTCATGTTTTATTTCTTGGGAACCTCTGGTAGGAATTCACCAATACTTAAGCCAAATTAGGCCCCTGACGGCCGAATAGGAAGAGTCCCATTTGACGTGGCCACAGCAGCCCAGAGCCTGAGCGGGGGCTCCCTGTGGGCTCTGGACAAAGGCAGACTCAGGCCAGGCCTGCTGCTGGGGCTGCAGGTGATTGGCTGCCGCTGGCCTGCTTCCTTTCCACTGAGAAGGGCTGGTCCTCCCCCCTCAGCGGGCCCTGGACAACCACGGGCCACGGACCGTGCTCCTGCACACACATATGTCTGCCCCAGCTCATCCTCTTCTCCCGCATCCTCCATCTGCCATCTGGACATCTACACTCGGAGACCCACCGGCATCTCAGACTCAGTGAGGATCTGCTCCCCTTCCCAGGACATGGCACCAGCATCCCGCTGCTTAACCCAGAAACTACAATCTCCCTCGCAGTCAGTCCCCAAGTGGTACTGGCCCAGTGGCAATGCAGGAACTGGCTGGTAGCAGCCCATGAGGACCCAACCCCATTTCCCATCAGTAGTGTTAAACATCCACCAGCACACCACCCTGTTTATTCTTCCTGAAATCATCTTCACGTCTTCCTCCGCATTCCCCCATCAGCAGCTGGGCCTGGGCCTCAGACCTCTCCTCCCCGGATGGTGGCAGCCACTGCTGACCAACCAGCCTTTCTGTTTCTGTCTTCAGCTCTTCATCTCAGAGTGGTCCTTAAATTCAAAACAGCTCCCAGCTCAAAGCCTTTGTAGACTTCCTGTGGGCCTTAGGAGATAAGATCCAGTGTCTGTCAGGACCAGAGGGCCCCTTGCTTGCTGACCCCCGCCGGCCTCAATGGTCCCACCATTTCTTGACACTCTTCAGTCTGTATGTCCCTTTATCCCATAAGGCCACCAACTTCTGCCAGGAATGCCCTCATTACCCCCACGTGCCAATTAATGGTCGCTACCTTAGGGAGACCTCCCCTAGTGCCCTGGGCTTGCTGCCATCCCTACCCACGCTGGCTGCTGCTCACCCCATTGCTGCCACCACACATGGAATTACTGTCCGGTGCCTCAATTCCCCGCTAGACCATAAGCTCCACGAGGGCAGGGGCCATGACTGTCCCATTCATGGCCAAGACACTGTCACCAGTGTGTAAGACGGTGCCAGGCACACGCATGTGCTCCATCTGTGGAGCGAATGGACAGACGCTGTTGGCCAGCACGACTGAGTTCTGCTGTCTGTCTTCCTGCCGACACGCTGAAAGAACACATGAAAGGAGGAAAGGCATGACCTGCTCTAAGCCATGTGCCATGTGCTCTCAGAAACTGGATACAGGCATGAACACACACGCTCCCCACCCAGAGCACGCACGCCACATCACGTAGCAGGTTGCAGGCACAGAGAAGTAGGGTGATGCCTCCTCTCGGTATGCATGGTGTACCACGTCGGTTCCATGTGACATGCACATGTGGAGGTACAGTGCAGTGCATGGCACCTGTGTGCGGGGGCCCCACAACCCCCCCCGAATATGGTAGGAATCACCCCCAGGCTCTGACAGAGGAGAGCTTTGCAGCAGGAGCTGGGGAACCCTCCCTTGTGCATAGGCAGACATACTGTGGGGGCAGGGGGGGTGCGCAGGGACATCCCACCCCCCAAGTGATGGGCCGATGTGGGGCGTGGAGCAGCAGGACAGCTGTTGGGTTTGCAGACCAGCTAACTGGCTGGCTGGCTGACTGACAGGCAGCTTCAACGCTCCACTCTGACAGCTGCAAGGGAATTCATAGCCAAGGCTGAGCTGACAGGGAACTACCCAGTTGAATCGTGGATCCTAATCACGGAGGCGAGGGAATGGAATCGCTAAACAAAACAAGTAATGGTCAGAGCCGTCAGGAGCCCATCAGCCCGAGACGGGAAGATTCCCACTTCCCTCCTCTGCAGACAGGTTCCAGAGTCCCCAAGCTGGTGAGGGAGCTGGGCTCAGAGACACTCAGCTGCTTTGAAGGTGACCCGGGGATAGGAACCCGGGGAGCCCCCAGCTTCCCTCCCATGGGCTCTCTCTCTCTGCCAAGCACTGTGCATGTTTCATTTGCACATTTATGGACCTGCAAGATGAGTCTTTTTATCCCATTTTACAGATGAGGGAACTGAGGTTCGCTGAAGTCAAGGGATTTGTCCAGGGTCACACAGTTGTGCCCTTGCTGTGGTTCTTTTAAAATATAGGACCCCTCATTAAAAGCTGTTACTCAGAGAGGAGTCTCCAGGCGAAGGGAGGGAAAGCTTCTGCTCTGCTCTGGGCCAAAGATCAGGGGCTACTGTGTCACACCACCATGAGTCTGATTGTCTCCAAGCCCACCCGCAGAGGCTGTCCCCTGGGCCTGGGACAGCAGGTGGCCATGGCTGTGACTGCGGCTGGTCTCCAGGCCATGCACGAGCCCGAGCAGGGAATTTAATGAGTTGGATTTTCCTGCGATCACAAGTGAGAATTTAAGACCCTTCGGTGAGGATCCTTCCATCTGAATTCTGCGCCTGGAGTCCAGGCTGCCCGCTAATTGCTGAGTGTGTTTAAACTTCAGTTTTGCATCTCATCTGCATAAATTAACAACCTGTCCAGAGGAAGGGAGCAGCTCACGATGAGGCATCAGAGGCCGATGGGGGTGGCGGGGTGGTGGTGGGGTTTGCCCCTCGAAAGAGCAGAGCCTGAGCTGGTGGGAAAAGAGCCAGAGCAGGTGTGGCCACATGGAGGCCACAGGCTCCATCCTGGTGCCCCACAGGTGGCCATGGGAGGCAGCCAGTTGGGTGCATTGTAGATCTGACTGCACCACCTGGGTGGGGGGTGGACAGACCCCTCACCCGGGCAGTTCCCGTCTGCATCTTGCCACTCGGCTGGCAGCTGCTGCCCAGAGACACAGGCCCTTCCCTGGCTGCCAGGCTGAGCTGGAGAAGCTCCTCCAGGGGCTGGCAGGCTCCAGCCTGGACCCTGGGTCTGCCCCTGCTGGGAGAAGCCCATGCCCATCCTCACCTCCAGGGACAGCTCTCCGTCCAGGCAGCATCAGTCTTTCCAAGAGCATTTATTGAGCTCCTCCTGTGTGCCAGGCATGTTGCCAGACTGTCTGACTCAGACAGACGAGACGTGGGCCCTGCCCCAGAACATCGAGAACTAACACTATCTTTCACTACTGGTCAGATCACCCAGCCCAGCTGGGGAAATACTTTCTTACCTCTTCCAGGCTGGTTCCAGAGTGTTCTGAAGTCACATTACCACCCCCCACCCACCGCCACCACCGTGTTATGGGTTGAACTGTGTCCCCTCACCCAAATTATGTTGGAAGTCCCAACCCCTGGGACCAATGACTGTGAACTTATAGAGCCTTTGCCAATGTCATCAAGTCCAATGAGGTCATTAGGGTGGGTCCTAGCGCAGAATGACTGGTATCCTTGGAAGAAGAAGAAGAAAAGGCCCACAAGGGAGGACAGCCATGTGAAGAGGGGAACAGAGCTAGGCCTCAGCGGCCACAAGCAGAAAAAGTCTGGGGCTGCCAGACTCACACCCATGCCTCATGACCCATGCTGGCCCCTTCCGTTCTCTCCCATCTGTTTCCCTTTGCAGGTCCAACTCCTTCAGGACAGTCCTACCTGCCCCCAGGCCACAGTGTTCAGAGCAGCAGGACCCTCTCTCCATGATCAGGGCCTGGGGCTGGGATTTGAGCAGCCAGAATAGCAGTCACGCTCCTCAAACATGGTCAACCGAGGGCTCATGTGGCACCTTCCAGCCCTTTCTAGGAACTTGGGTCCTGTTTTTGACCCATGTCAGTGTCGCCAGTTTACACAGCCTGACCCTCAGTGGGTCCTAGGCATCAATGATTGGGGCTTTTGAATTGAACCCAGCAGGTCTCTCTCCTGTGACTTGGAGAGGAGTAGGCAGCAACCCTCTCCCCAACAGCCCACATGCCTCTGAAGCCCCCTCCACAGCTCTGCCCCAGACCCAGGCTGCACAGCCTAATTATAAGAAACTGGCCGTGCAGGGGTTCCTGGGGGGCTCAGTTGGTTGTGTCTGACTCTTGATTTCGGCTCAGGTCATGATCTCAGGGGTCCTGGGATCGGGCCCTGAGTCAGGCTCAATGCTCAGCGGGGAGTCTGCTTGGGGATTCTCTCTCCTTCTCCCTCTGCCCCTCCCCCAACTCACACGTGCTCGCTCTCTCTTTTTCTCTCCCTTTCTCGCAAATAAATAAATAAATCTTAAAAAAAAGAGGGGCACCTGGGTGGCTCAGTTGGTTGGACATCTGCCTTCAGCTCAGGTCATGGCCCCAGGGTCCTGGGATTGAGCCTAGGGTCAGGCTTCCTGCTCAGTGGGGAGCCTGCTTCTCCCTCTCCCTTTGCCCCTCCCCCCTGCTTGTGCGCTCTCTCTCTCTCTCTCTCAAATGAATAGATTAAAATCTTTAAAAAAAATAAAGGTGATGTGTCAGTTTTCCGTATTTATAAAAAAAAAAAAAAAGAAAGAAACTGGCCACATACACCATCATCAGCTTTTTCCTCCCCTTGGCAGGTAACCAGTAAGCTTTTCAGCCAAACACTGAAGAAAACCCTGAGCCAATGAAGAGTTCACAGTGTGGCGCCCACTTGGCAGTCCCAATAACTCACGCCTTGTTTATTCTCACCAATGCTCACTCTTATCATACAGCATGTGTTTCAACCACTCTGCAAATGTCATCTGTCCAGAAAGAGAAAGCGGTTGTTTTTTCCTTACCGTGCAGGGGATGGAGCTCCCTTACAGATTGTTAACATTATGTTGAAAGGAGAAGACAGGTAACTCAGACGCTGAACATGGAGCATGTACATGACTGGCCTTGGGATTCCCCTGTCGCAGGGAAAGGGGTGGGAGACAGCAGAGATGTGTGGTGGTGTTGGTGTTATCAGATGGAAAAAGAGGCTAGGGGTTGTGGTTTATGTTGTTCAGCAAGCCCACTGTTTCTATCTAGGTTGCACGTTCATCTGAGGACTTGGGAGGGGCTGGTGGTGGTTATATTGAAGCCGAGTCCCCACCACCTCATAAGTCCTCCCCCCTCCATGGTACCAATTCTGGTGGCTCCTGGTGGCCCTGTGTCTTCATGTGTGCCGCAGAGGTGGGAGACCTTAGCTGCCCCTCCCTGGTCACTCCACAGAGCTGTCCAGAGTGCTGAAGTGCAGCCCACTGCGGGATACGCAGGCCCCGTCCTCAAGGCACCCAAGGCTGCAGACTTTCACTTGCTCAGAGCTAGGGGTGGGCTTTGCTTTGGCTTTTATCCAAGCAATGCATCGAGGAGTAGCTTCCTCCACAGAAAAAGTAGGGACAGTGGGCCCCTGGCAAGGGGGAGAGCATGTTACATTTCCTTCATTAAGTTTCTGTCTTTATTCCAAAATGGCATATGGGATAGGGTCAATCTTTGCCAAATGAGCTATAATAAGTTTAAAGGCTGAGAGCGTACAGCTTGTGGCAAATTGAGCCTCCACCTAAGGTCTGTTGTTGGGTTTTCCACAAGACAATTTTTTCTTTTCAAAGGGGGCAGTTGCAGCCAGGTTGGCTTTATTGGGTAAACGTGGCCAAGAGGTCAGAGATGCCCCAAGCCCCAGGCTCTGTCCAGCAGGAATGTTCTCTCCGGCCTTCAAGTGGGCCAACCTGGAAAACCCATTGAGGCGCAGCATCCTTCTGTCCAGTCTGCACAGATGGAACAGGCCCCACAGCCCACCACCCTCCAGGCTGTAAGGACAGTGCTAGCAGGAGGTCACAGCTGTAGGGCCTGACATCTCCCTAAGCACATCCTCACCCAGCTCCACCAGCTGGCAGGGTGCCTTTTGTGAGTGGCTCCTGAGTCCCACTCTTGGCCAAATCTGGCATGACTCATTTGTTCCAGAAAAGGAATATAAATAAGCACCACCGTACCTTGACAAGTTGACAGGATTGACAAGCAGAGTAAATTCCTGTATCTGAGACTCTGAGGAGGAGAGGTGATTTAGCTGGCAGAGCCAGCTGCCATCACCAGAAGAAAATAATTAAGGAAACCCAGCAGCGTGGAGGGAAAACTGAGTGTGTAGCGGGTCCCTTCTGCTGAAGGGATCTGTGATGACTGGCTGCAGGAGGAAGCCCTCACATGCCAGAAAGAAATGGGCTCAAGAAGCTCATGCAGGGATGAGGCAGAGCTGGGGAGGGGTGGCCAGCAGGAAGGAAGGAAGCTCCGGGCTGGGAGGGGGGACCCTGGTGAGGGGCTCCATTCTAAGAGACTCCTGTCTCAGGCCAAGTACCCACTGCCTGCACTCCATACCCTGAGGGGGGCAGCCGGTTCTACATGGAGCTTCCCCTCAGTCTTCGTGGAAGAGTCTGGAAGGCTTGTTTCAGAGTTCCTCCATATGTACACACATATTGCCCGTAAGCTTGGGAATGCCCAGGAAGTTATGGACACTCTGTCCTCTGCCTCGAGAAAGGCACACCCCTGTTCCCAGCCCAAAGGGATCCAAGAAAAATATTGCAACAGAAGAAAGAGGCAACATGCCCAAGTTCCACCTTTGCTTCACTTTTGGAACTCGAAGAAGTTCCCAGGAAGCTCAGGGAACTTTAGCCTTTTCCAACCCAGGGCTGACCTCGCATCCTTACCTCCTCACTAGCTGGTGAGTGAAGGAGATGTATGGGCGCATCCTCAGACTGACCAGTATGAGGCCAGGGTCACAGCAACGGCTGAACCTGTAAAACTGGACCTCAATGAGAAATTGCCAGGGCCCCCTGGGTCAGGGAGTGGATGTCCTCTCACCAACTGTGTTCCAGCCACTGGACCTACACCAAGTACAGCAGGGGACAGGACCTACACCAGAGACAGCAGGGGACAGGCTGGGCCACCAGAACATCTCACATACACAGCCCAGGAACAGCCAGAACTTGGTCAGGTGTGCCCCGTCCTGCCAACTGGAAGTTCAAGCCTTCTCTTCTTTAAAGGGTAGCTGGTGCTGATTGTGACAGTGGCTTTCAACAAAGCCTCAGAGTAGAAGCAGCCACTTACAGGTACCAGAGCAGGAAGAGCCCCTGGTGCCTCAGGGGCCAGGCAGGGATGGGGGAAGGAGGTCAAAACTCCTAAATAGGTTCCCCCAAAGGAAATCGTCTTGTTTTACTAGGACCTCCCCCCAAGACCAACCAGAGTATGAAGCAGAATCCTCCCATCCGGCCGAAGGTTCACTTCCCAGAGCTTGTTATCCTGGGTGACTTCGGCCCCAGCCTAGCTAAAGGGCCTCCTTGCGGGGAAGAGGGAACATCGTGGAGTGTGGTCAGCAATGCACTGATCTGTCTCTGCCTCCCTCCAAGTGACAAGCGCTTGCCGGACAGTCACTCTGTGCCTGGGCTCTGCTTAGCCCTTTGCAGGAGACCAGGGTGAACAGGAGGTGGCCAGCTCATGCCAGAGTCCCAGGGCCAGCTGAGTTGGCCAAAATCTCAAAGTAGGTGCTTAGGTTAGGGGACTTCCCAGAGCAAGTAGGGAGACCCCAGTCCAAGGGAAGGAGTGTGTTCCACTCCCAGGCCTGTGCATGCAAAGGTGTGGGTGTGAGTGTGTCATATTCTGAGTACAGAAAGTCCACATTGCTTAGAGCAAGGGCTGAGCCAATGGGGCATAGAGAGAGGATGGACAGAGCTTTCCGAGGATCCTGTCCCCATGACTTAATGACAGTGAGGTTGAGCGGGGGTGAGGGGCGGTGCTGTGGGGTTCCTGGCTATTCAATGGAGCAGGTGGCCACCTTTCGAGACCTTCCTGGTCATCTCAGGAGGTGAGACACTGAGAAGCCATCATCAGCTCGGAAGCAGTGGGACCACATCTTGCTGCACTCCCATTTTCCATATGGCTAGGAGGGTGGAGGGGCACTCACACTGAGCCGTGCCTCCCTGAACTGAGCCCAACCCAAGTGCCCTCCAGCCCAGGGGCCCAACCATCAAGAGCCCATGAGCAGGTCCTCAGGAGCCACGTGGTTCTTCTGCCACTAATACTGTCCTCTCTGCTTTTCAGGAATAAAGTTCAGCATCAGGCCACAGCAGCCCTACAACGTGAGTTCTGAGAGTCAGATAAATCTCAGCACCGGCCGCCTGGGGAGAGTTGGGGAGGGCAAGGAAGAAACTGGAGCTGATGTCGAATCCATTCTTGGAAAGAAAAACATGCCCAGTCCTTCCCAGGAGCCTTGGGAACAAAGCCCAGGGCTTTGGACCCATGAATGTCCCCTTCCTGTTAGCTGGCGGCTTTGGACTTGTGCTAATAGAGGCGGTAAATCTGAGCCAGCCTCCTCAGGCTACCAGCTCCCTGCCCGGTCCCCGCGCCACGTGGAGGTTCCTGGGAGGCCTGCGCCATCTCGTGGCTCAAGAGACCCTTGCACCTCTGGCCTCAAGACCATGGCCGGCGAGGGGTGGGGGCCTTCAGCGACTGGACCTGGGCTCAGGCCAGAGGGGTCCCATCCCACAGGGTCAGCTGGACTCCTTCTCCCTCACCCGGAAGAAAATCTCAGGCCACAGAGGGGGCAGGGACCCCGGCCACAGTGAGGGCCTGACCTGTGTGACCCTCAGTGCCCCGCTGATAACTGCCCTGTCCCCCCTGATAACCATTTCTCTTCTTGCCCCAGGACCTCCCACCAGGCAGTTCCCAGGATGGTGACTTGAAGGCACCTACGGAGAGGGTCCCTGGACACTTGTCCAGCCAGGCCCCGAGGGGCTCCCGCCTGCTGGTGCCCGACCGGCCTCAAGCCCAGCTAAACGTAGGGTCCCGGCTCCGGCCCCGGCAGCGCCGCCGGCGGCTGCTTATTAAGAAAATGCCAGCTGCGGCCGCCATCCCAGCCAACGGCTCTGCTGGTGCCTTGGCGCGGCCCGCACCCTGGGCCCCTGACAGCCACTGGGTCACCCTGCACCACAGCCAGCAGGAGCGCAAGCGGGTGATGCGGGAGGCGTGTGCCAAGTACCGGGCCAGCAGCAGCCGCAGGGCGGTCACCCCCCGCCACGTGTCCCGCATCTTCGTGGAGGACCGTCACCGCGTGCTATACTGCGAGGTGCCCAAGGCGGGCTGCTCCAACTGGAAGCGGGTGCTCATGGTGCTGGCGGGGCTGGCCTCATCCACCGCCGACATCCAGCACAACACGGTGCACTACGGCAGCGCCCTGAAGCGGCTGGACACCTTCGACCGCCAGGGCATCCTTCACCGCCTCAGCACCTACACCAAGATGCTCTTCGTCCGCGAGCCCTTCGAGAGGCTGGTCTCCGCTTTCCGCGACAAATTTGAGCATCCCAATAGCTACTACCACCCTGTGTTTGGCAAGGCCATCCTGGCCCGGTACCGGGCCAACGCCTCCCGGGAGGCCCTGCGGACGGGCTCTGGCGTGCGCTTCCCCGAGTTCGTCCAGTACCTGCTGGATGTGCACCGGCCCGTGGGCATGGACATCCACTGGGACCACGTCAGCCGGCTCTGCAGCCCCTGCCTCATCGACTATGACTTCGTGGGCAAGTTCGAGAGCATGGAGGATGATGCCAACTTCTTCCTGAGCCTCATCCGGGCGCCGCGGAACCTGACCTTCCCCCAGTTCAAAGACCGGCACTCGCAGGAGGCGCGGACCACGGCACAGATCGCCCACCAGTACTTCACCCAGCTCTCGGCCCTGCAGCGGCAGCGCACCTACGACTTCTACTACATGGACTACCTGATGTTCAACTACTCCAAGCCCTTTGCGGACCTGTATTGATGGGCGGCGGGGGTGGGGGGGTGGGGGGGGCAGCTGGCCACGGGCAGCCCAGCCCCACGCGCCCGCACCTGTCCACAGGGGCTCTGGGGACAGGAGGAGCCGTGACTGCTCGGTGCCGCTGGCCCTAAGTGGGGGGCAGAGGCCTGGGCCTTGGATGGGGGCCTCTGGCCCTTGTCCCATCCCCACTTCCTCACTCCTCAGCTGAGGAAGATGCTGGGGGTTGAGCAGGACCCCAGGAGTCCCAGCTGCAGATACCCAGCTCAGCTAAGAGTCAGGATGACCAGGGAATTCTGAGGCCCAGAAGACGAGGGCCCCAGTGGTGAGGGACTTCCTGCGGTCCCTTCGCCATTGCCTTGTACCAAACCACATGGTTTGCAGCTTTTCTATGACCCAGCGGGGGAGGTTCCCTCGGAAGGAGGTTCCAAATAAAGCACATGGTTTCCAGAGTAGCAGTGTCTACCCTTTGTGTTGGAATGGGAACACATGGGCCCTTCCCTGTGCTGTGGGGGCTCTTTCTCCCTCCCCAGGATGGCCTAGCCAGGCCTCTGCAGGTCCGGCTGCAGGAAGGGGGGGGGCGGCCTATGTGGGAGGGGGAGCGGAGGACCTGGAGGCTGCAGCAGCCCTGGCTCGGGCTCCTGGGGCCAGCACTCAGTCACCTGGGGCCTCTGGTCTCAGTACTGGCCCATTTATCCCGAAAGGAGAAGCTCGACCTGTCCCTGTGGAGGCTCAATGGGGTCCCTTCCTCTTAGTCACTTTGCCAGGGGCCCTCTGAGCACCCGCCAGAGCTCCTTGGGCAAGCTGCCATGTGGGGATCCATGGGGCACAGCACAGGGTTCTCAGTGGGTGTGGCATTTCCAGGTGGGGAGTAATGCTCTCCCTCTCTCTCAGCATGGCGTTCTCTCGAAGCTGTCATCAGCAGACCCCCACCCCTGGCCTTGAGCCCTGGCTCCATTCAGCTGACGAGACCACCTTAAAGCTTTCAGGACTGCCCACCCTTGGGGGAGGAGGAAGAGAAGCCCATAGGGGGAACCTCTCCAACAGTGTACCTTTTCCCATGCAGTAATGGCTCTGAAATTGTCCAAAGTCAGTGTGGTTCTGTGAAACGTCCCAGAGACAGTGTGTTGGAGCTTTGAGTGTGGCTGAGGCAGTCAGTATGTCGGGTCTCATTTGTAATGGAAAGTGCTGCCTGTTTCTAAAGGTCTGTCTGTCTGCCTTCTTTCAGGCCTCCTCTCTCCACCAGCCTGTGTCTGCTGCATGCCCTTCTGTATCTTTCTGTGGGCCCCTCTGCGGATCTCCCCAGGAGATTGCTCTCAGTCTGTCCCCACGTGTTGGGGGAGGTGCTGCTGGGCCCTAGGCAGAGACCCTGCTAGTCCCAGGGTGGCCATGCTGCTGGCTCCCAGCCAGCCTCATGCTGGCGTGTGTGCCGCTCCATTGCCCTTTCTGCCTCTGCCATGGGCTCCGGAAACGTATGAAGGTGGGACAACGAACGGAGGCCACCTCCCACCTGCTTGGGGTCACGGGTGTCCAGGAACCACGAGCAGGGTGAGGGTCCCCCCTTCCCTGGGTTCCAGCTGGAGTGGCCTGGCCATCTGGCAGGAGGGAGCTCCGAGGGGCGGGAAGGAGGCTGTGGTCAGGGCCCGAGGGGCTCTTGGGTGTGGATGCTCTGAGGCCAGGTCCATGTGAGAGGAGGCAGGGAGGGGCCCAGCCCAGGAACGGGTGCGCCTGGGCTGCAGTGCTCGCAGAGTGAGAGGGAAGCCTCCATGCACAACTAGTGTCTCTGGTCAGGGATGCATCTGGGGAAGCCTGAGGCTGGGTGTCACCATGTCATCCCATCAGCCAGGGGGACACCTGGAAGCCCAGCTTAGGCAGCCTGTGGGGCCCCTTCACCCACTGCTGCTGCTTGGAGACAATTTGGATTGCCATGGGACCACCCTCCCACCACATGCGTGCATGCGTGGGTGTGCGTGTGCCTGGGTGTGCGCGTGTGCATGTGAGTGTGCGCACGTGCGTGTGTGTGAGTGCATGTGCATGTGTGTCTGTGTGCGTGTGCACGTGAGTGCACGTGTGCCTGTGTGCGCACGTGCGTGTGTGTCTGTGCGCGTGTGCACGTGAGTGCACGTGTGCCTGTGTGTGCACGTGCGTGTGAGTGCATGTGCATGTGCGTGTGCCTGGGTGTGCGCGTGTGCATGTGAGTGTGTGCACGTGCGTGTGTGTGAGTGCATGTGCACGTGTGTCTGTGCGCGTGTGCACGTGAGTGCACGTGTGCGTGTGTGTGCGTGTGAGTGGTAGCTGTCTGTCTGCTGAGTGCCGGTGTCCGGCGTGAAGGTGGTATGTACCGTGCGTGAGCAGGTGTACGTGCCGGGGAGGGGGGTACCGCAGACAGTCCTTCCTCTCTGGAACCATCTTGTGCTTCTCCGTCCCTGACGATCTCTGCCCCTTTTCATCTGCTCACCATTTTGTGGGTATAGTCTAGAGCGCCCCAGGCTCTTCCCAGGGGTCAAGCACGCCCGTGAAGTTGGGGAAATAACCCCAATCCCCAGTGCCCTTCCCCAGCTGCGTCCTCCAAATGGGGGCCTCTCTGGGGCAGCCCACAGTGAAGTCCCTGCCAGGCCTTCTCACCCCCCAAATCTGGGGTTTCCACTGGGCCTATGAACCCCAGAAGCCCTGCAGTGCCCGGGGGAGGTGAGATGTCAAGTCCAGCCTGGTGGTTTCTGGCCTCAGACACATGGCCAAACCCCCCCTCTCCCTTGTCCCGCTGGCCACACACACAGGGGCCCAGGACAGATGTGGTCAGGCCCTAGACCGAGAGACAGGCTTCCAGCTCCCACTTCCCCTCCCAGGCAGGGCCCATTTGCCAGCTTCATCCTCCAGGTTGAGCCCGTTGGTGGGGTTGGGAGTCCCAGGAGAACCCCGAGACCAGGAGGTGGTCTGCTCTCACTGCCCCCATCTCTTCCCGGGCCTTTCCTCTCTGGGGAACAGCCATGGCTGATCAAGGGGATTGCCTCCTGGCATCTCCCCACCACCCCACCCAGAGCTGGGCACTGGGGGCTCAGGAAGACTTCGGGCCCCAGGATGGAGCAGGTTGTCTCCAGGAGCTGGGGGCAGGTAGTCTGGGGCTGAACAGGGCCCATCTCTGGGGACCCACGCTGATGATACAATGATGCTTCATGAAGAATAAACAGGTACCCTGGGGTAGCCTGAGAGGAGCCTCACCTGGTAGGGGAGAGGATACAGTGTTAGCCCGGGCTGCTCCTGCCGCAGGGCTGGGGGGTTGAAGGAAGAGGCAGGGGGAGGGGAGGAGAGCATGGGAGAGCCCTGAGCTCTGGTCCATCCTGTCGGCCTGGCCTGGCTTGGAGGTGAGGCTGGTGCTGTACCCTGACTTCATGCTGCTCAGAAGGGTAGTCTCAGCTATGAGGTGGCAGCAGACAGTATCCAGGAGTCTGGCTGGGCTGGGACCACTTGGGAACGGATGCTCCTGGCCCCTCCCTCGCCTCTGCGCCTGCCTCCTGAAGGGAAGGGGGAGAGAGTAGGCTGTAGGGCTGCTTCCCAAAGCACATGAAACCTAGGGCAAGTGGCAAGGGTCAGGGGTCAGAGGTCAGAAGTGAGTAGTTCCAAACCGTGGGGCCTAGGGTCTGCCAGCCTGAATCAAGCGCCATGGTGGGCCACGCTGTGCTGGCCTCCCCAGTAAATGCCTGATAGACCCCTCCCAGCAGCGCTGACCGTGTGCCTCGCCCTACAGGTGAGGAGACTGAAGCACAGAGCTGCACAGCGACAGCACCTGGAGCTGGGATCGCCCGCCCCCCGCCCCGGGCAGTGGGGCTGGGACCCCTCCCTATGTGCCGTCTCCGCCCCGCCCCCTCCACATCTGTGTGGCGCTGGGCGGGCGCTGGGCGGGCCTGGAGGGCGCTGGGCGGGCGCCGGGCGGGCGCCGGGCGGGGGCCGGTCTCCGCTGGCAAGGGCGGCACTCGGCCACCAGGGGGCGCCAAGTCCTCGCTCTTGAGCAGGGCCCGGGCTTTCCCCAGCCGGCCCACGAGGTGGCAGTAACACTCCGAGTGTGCAGCTGCAGGCGGGGTGGCGGATTCCTCCAGCCCCACGGGAGACCGGGTCCCCAGCCTGGCCCCCGGAGTCAGCCGGTCTTCTGCCCTTTCTCCCTCCGTGGAGTCATGGGGGTCCTGCATCTCCAGATATCTCTAGGCAGACCCAAAAGTCATTCTCAATATGCCAGCTCCAAAGGACCCACCTGCCCTAACTCCAAGCAGGAAAACAGGCCGAGTCCCCACCCCCAGCCCACCCCACTCCCCCGCCTCCTCACGTGGGCCTAATGGGGCAGGAAGGTCCCAGGATTGTCGCCAAAGTGCGGACACAGGGAGGACACAGAGCGTGGGAGGGCCCCGTGTCCACCACCCCTGCTGGTTCCGCTCCTGGTTTTGGCGGCAGGCTTAGATTTGCTGGAGGATCCTGACCTGCCTGCCGACCTTGAACACTGCTCTGTCTCATTTCCCTGGCAAACCCCAAGCCAGCCAAGCCCCCATCCCCCACTGCAGGAGGAAATGATCACAAACTTCACAGGGCCATTAACTACCTGCTGTGTCTGTCCCCCGTTCCCCGTGAGGGTGACCTCGGGCCTTCTATGACCTCAACACGCATGTACATGACATACTTATGCAGACGTGCTCCCCCGCACAGACCCACACAGACCCAGCCTCACGAATACACACCCAGACACAGATGCAAACACACATGCAGATACACACATGTGCTTGGCACGCACACCTGCAGGCAAACACAGACCCGGATGCACAGGGACACAGACACACATCCACACACAGGCAGACACACACAGCTAATGGAGTGCCTCTCCCTGTGGCGAGGTCGACCGGAAGGAGCAGAAAGGCTCTTGCTGTCTTCCATCATATTTATTTCTGCTCCTTCTTTTTTAAGATTTTATTTATTTATTTGAGAGAGAGAGAGAGAGAGCCAAGCAGGGGGAGCAGCAGAGGGAGAGGGAGAAGCAGACTCCCCACTGAGCAGGGAGCCCGACAGGAGGCTCAATCTCAGGACCTCGGGATCATGACTTGAGCTGAAGGCAGCCACTTCACCAACTGAGCCACCGAGGCGTCCTTCCGTTCCTTCTGCCCATCTCTCCTCCCTGCCCTTTCAGAGCCAGCCCTCTACGCACTCTGGGACCCCAAGCCCTCTGTCTCCCCCACGGAGACATCGCTGACTCACTCACCCCCCTTCCCTGGGTCATCAGGCTTCCCTGTCAGCACCCCATCTTTGAAAACAAAAAAGCCATAGCCCCACATCCCCCCCAGCTCTTGCCCTGTTTCTTTCCCCTCGTGCCCCTTGCCTCCACTGGCCTTTGACTCTTGAACCTGCTGCCTTCCAGTACCCCTCAGCGCCCCCCCACCGTGGAAGCAGCTTGCTTCCATGTCTTCAACTACCCCACCTTCTGAATTCCGCAGACACTGTCTACACACTCCCTGGATGAGCTCAGCGGTCTCACACCTTCATGATCCCTGCCCTGCAGACCCCTGCCACCAGCAGCCTAGCCCTCACCCCTGTCAACAGGTATAAGGGCTCGTCCGTCCATCAGAGCCTTGAATTTCGCCCCTACAGGCCTCCCCTGCCCCAGGCTTCCTGTCTCGGCCCCCCCCCCATCCCTGGATCGGCCTGGACTTCCCCCTTCACACTCATTGTCTCTGCCCCCAAGTCCTGAGACTATGTGTTCCCCTCCTTGTCCAGCACCTTCATCTTAACAACTCCTGCCTGGGCTCCTGAAGCAAAAATAAACGATCGTGGTATTCACTGGTTTACCAGGGACTGCTCTGAGCATTGTATGTATATTTAATTATTTAATCCTCACCACAAACCTGTAAGACAGATACTGTCATTAGCCTCTTCATTTCCACATGAGGGAACAGACACAGAGAGGTTAAGTAACTTGCCCAAGCTCACACAGCTATTAAGAGGATGTTGCAGGACTCAAACCCCGGGCAGTTTGGCCCCGGAGTCCACCAACGTGCCTTCCTGCTTTTCCTGCGGCATGGAGGTCAGAGCTGGGCTCTCCTAGACATATGTGGTGGCTGGAAGGAAGGGGACAGACAGACGGCAGCCCGAGGGATCTAGAGCAGACAAGGAAGTGCTGCTGGGCACAGGGAGGGCGGGGGTGGGGAGTCTGTGAGCTTGGAGACAATGTGGCTTCCTGTAGCAACAAGGGCAGACTGTGGCCAGGGGTGGGGGTCCGTGGCTGGCCAGGACAGACAGAGGGAAAGGCCACCGGACAGAGATGACCTTAGTTCCAGAACTTGCAGACAAGTCATGCGCTATAGACATACCCTCTTAAGGCTCCTCAGGGGGTCTGAAGACACCATCATCCCACACCCATGTTGGCTCCCAACCCGATCAGATGCCTGTCGCCTGGGACAGCTCGTGTGTGCCTGAGGGTGGGAGTCAGCCTGCTCGCCTGGGTCGGTGGCAGTTGCCAGGGCTACAAGTCAGGCCTCTCCATGGGGTGCAGAGCCTGGGAGCCGGGGGTGACGGGAGGAACCCTGGGCTGCTGACACCTGGAACCTGCTCGCAGGGAGACTCCCACAGACTCCCACAGACCAGAGAAGGGAAGGGGCAGGGCGGGCAGGGCGGGCAAATGCAGGCCAGGAGGGGAAGCTACATTCTTGCTCTGCAAGCCCATGTGCTGAATTTTACTTTTCCTTTTATTTATTTCTTCTTCTTAAATCCTGTTTCTTTCCCCAAGGCACCTAATCTATTATTTAACATTGGATTGTACGATTGAAACTCCCAGGCAAATTGAAAATTATTTGTGTTTGAGGTTTCAGGCATGAGGCTGAGGCAACCATTTCTGGGAGATCCTGGGAACTGGGGTGAAGGAGAAGAACCCGCAGCCCTGCTCCATCAAGAGGCATGGGGGGAGCAGGGGGTCCGCAGGCCGGCAGGCCCTGCCCGGCGTGGCTCGGCCCTCGCGCACCCGGAGCCCACGGCCCAGGGGTCATTAATCTCCATGTGGCATTTCACTTGGGAAACACTGTCGACACCTCCCACTGGCCAAAGTCCTCATAGGCCAAGCAGGTGCAATCAGTCACCCCAGCCCGTGCCCACCCCAGGGGAAAGGCCTCGGTCACAAGAGAATTAATGACACGGGGACAAGGGCTCGCCATCACTTCTCAGGGGCTGGGCTCTCCCGGAATTGGCAGCCAGGGTTGCTGGCCTAATGGGGTCCCCAGGGGTGAACCAAGGTGGGAGGTAACCGATGGGCGGGGCTCAGGGTGGCGCTGAAGGCTGATGGGCTTTGCGAAGGGGAGAAACATAATGGCATTTCCACAGCAGGGAAGACCAATCATGAGGCCGGGAGGCCATCAGCATGCATCCATTCCACATTTTCTGGGCAGTCACACGTGTCCGGGGCTGTGCTAGGCATTCTGGGCGCAGTGATGGCTCGCGTGTGCTCCCGGCCCAGACCCAGGGCCCAGCGTCAGACACGACAGTGAGGCTCAGGGATTCCCCACGTGGCCCTTGGCCACTCAGACAGAAACACTGGGAGGGGAAGGGGTCACAAAGGACTCTCCTGGACCAGTCGGCTGCCAGCCCCCCTCCCACAAACCCCAGATGCGGCCAGGACTCAGTCCCTCAGGCCCCTTTGTGCAGCGTCACCCGCCTCCCACCCCACCCCGTGATGTCCACAAACACCTCAGGTCCTGGACACAGTGTCTGGCACCAGGACTGAGCCGCGAGATGCACTTACCCAATTCACCTCCTCTCCTCCCACCTGTGACCCACAGCCAGGCCCAGGCACCCAGCCTGGCCCCCACCAGGGCCAACAAGGGGCTCATGCTGTTATACTTGTATTTAGAATGAATATAACTTTGCAACCCACAGAGGATGCACCATCTTTTCAGAGGCCTCTGGAATATATACAAAAGCTTATCACAGATCTCTCTCTCTCTCTCTCTCTCTCTCTCACACACACACACACACACACACACACACTCATCTCAGTTTTCGAGGAAGGAATGTAAAAGCCACATGTTTAAACAACAATGACAAGAATTGGAACTTTTAACAGCTGGGCCCTTTTGGTAGCAAGTGTAACAAATCAGGAGGACCAACTTAGATAAAGGAGGCCCTTTCGAGGGTTCCTTTATGTGGGGACACACACAGCTGGACCACAGGGTCTCAGGGCCTGGGACCCTGAGTGCCACGAAGGCTTTTGCCATCGGGCTCACCTCTACTCCCTCTGTGGAATGTTTCGTGCTTCTCTGTCCCACTGGGGACCCACTTCCTCTGCTCTTTCTACGCCCATGGCAAAACACCCAGGCAGAGAGCTCGCTGTGGGCCTTGCTGCTCGGTGGGGGGGTGGGGGGGGTGGACATGGCCCCTTCATTCCCAGTCCCAACCCCAGGAGACTGATGGGCCCAGCAGAAATCTGTCCTGCAGAAACTCCCAGCAAGGGGACAAGCCCGTGTGTGGAAAATGTTCACTGAAGCATGACATGAACTATCAAAGGATCATAAACAGCCTCAACATCCATGAACAAGGAAATGGATGGACAAAGTGTGACCCGCTCGTGCTACCAAATACAACATCCCCCATTTAATTAAGGAAGCAGTAGTCCCTTGCATTCATTTATTGCACAGATACCTTCTGAGTACCTACTGGGTAAGACCTGCTGTGTTCAGTGGAGGGCACACCACAGTGAGCAGTAACAAACCTCAGCTCTGTCTACCTGGGGGGGTCTGACTTTAATGAAATAGTAGTACCCACAGGTGCAGCACCATGACCTTCAAAGAGCTATGAAGACAACCCAGAGAGAGAAGTCGGGGAGGGCTTCCTGGAGGAAGTGGCAATGGAGCCAAGATCAGGACAAGTGGGAGAGGATGAGAAGAGTATGTGCAGCTGTCCTGCGGCAAACAATTCCATGGCCAGGCAAGGGACAGAAGGGGGTTGCTGGGCCTGGAACAGAGGGGCTATGGTAAATGTCTTGATGTACCCCCCAGGTCCCCTTCAGGAAAGAGAGACTTCCAGTCACTGGAGTGCTGCTGGAAGACAGTCCACCACTGCCAAGACTCTTAAGGGCTAGCCCCAGCTAAAGACAACTGCCTGCCAAAGGTCACCTCACACCCAATGACAAATCAGCATGGAAGTAGAAAGGCCCAGTGTCCCCTCCCAACAATTCTGAAGAGTCATCCAACTTCATGGCCCTCCATGCTTAGACAGAACAATGGCTCCCCAAAGACATCTGGGTCCTAGTCCCCAGAACTGGTGAATGTGTTGGCTTACATGTCAAAAGAAATTTTTCCACTATAATGAAAGACCATAATATGCGGAGATGATCCTGGATTATCCAGGTGGACACAATGCAATCTCAAGGGTCCTTATAAAATGGAGGCAGAAGGGTCAGAGTCAGGGAGGAGATTGGACAACAGAGGCTGAGGTTGACCATCACTCCAAGAACCATGAACCAAGAGTTCAGGAAGCTTTCAGAAACCTAAAAGGGCAAGGAAACACATTCTTTCCAGAGCCTCCAGAAGGAAGACAGCCCTGCTGACCCATTTTAGACTTCTCGACTTCAGAAGTGTAAGAGAACAAATATGTGTTGTGTTAAGCTCCTAAGTTTGTGGTAAAGTGTTAAGAGCAGCCCTGGGAAACTAACACAGCATCAGAGCCCAACTTCTCCCTCTGCCTTATCCGGCTTTCCACCCCTCCACTCCATGCATGTGGATCCTGGGAACCCTCCCTAATAAGCCTCTTGCATGCTAAGGGGATCTGCTTCCCGGGGAACCCCCCCTTACAGCGGTGAGTGCCCAGTGGTCTGAGAAAACAGATGCTGGGTGGGATTTCAGAGCCGATTCAGCCGCCTTGCCTGCCTGGCACCAGGAGCAGGTGGGGCATGGTAGCCCCTGTCATAAGGTGACCAGGCAATTGTCAACACTTTCACCATTGGTGAATTGGGGTTGTTTACTCATGGAAGGGGATGCAGTGGTACTTGAGAAATATCAGGGAAAAGTGAAATCAGTGGAATTAGGTGGCTGTTGCTAAATTTGACTAACACTTTGAGACAAGATAAAGGGCTGAGAGCAGTTAAGAGCTAAGTGTGAGAGCCAGAAGACCCCTGTAGAACATGAGGGGGTCCTCGGTCTCCTGTAGTGAGAGGGTGGAAAAAGCTGAGGACCTCGGGGCAGACAAGTTCCAAAGAAGACTGAACAACCTAAGCAGGTCTTCTGTGCCAAGGTCATACTCTGGTTGGGCAAGAATGGCACTCTGACATTTCAGATGGGACATCTGAGCTGACGCACTCCAAGATCTTAAATCCCAAGATTGCCTTGAACCCTCTGAGCCTGCAGAAAGTGGTCCAGTCTTTCCTATTCTTTGAAGAAATGCAGAGGTCTCTGCTCCACAAGCCAGCGTGCAGCCCCTCCAGGATCTGCCCCACCTCCCCTTCTGGCCACCAGATTTGTAGTCAAGGAGTCAAGTCACAGCGTAACTGTTGTGCCAGAGAAGTGCTGGGTTTGATAAGGGAGGAAAGGAACTATAACCCAAAGGAGCTTCTGGGACCTGTGGGCCATAGGCACCAGCAGGAGCCACAGAGCCCAGGTGGGACAGGGTTCTGAAGGGGCTCCATCCAAGATCACATGGCAGGGAGGGGTGATGGGCAGGGGGAGGCACATAGGTTAGAACAGGGTTGGTGAGCTTATCAATATAGAATTCAATATCCTAGCAAGAGCTACAAGAGATGGGGCAGAACGCTCCTGGGATGGGTTCTAGAAGTGTGAACAAAGTAATGGCCCCTCATACTCTTGGAAATGCCCAAACTTCTGCGTTAGATGGTGGGAAAAGGTATGAACAGGCTCTGCGACTTGGGTAGACTGGAATGAATGCAAGGCCTGAAAAACAGTAGAGGACCATGCTTATTGGGAGGCCCCAGTAGAGACAGCACTTACCAAAGCAACAGGGAATGTGCCGGTTAGAGGAGGGCCAGTGTCACTAAGGGCAGGTGACAGCTTGCCTCCGTAGGCCAGGGCTGCTGGTAGGAGCGGCACTCAGCAGCGATGAGGACAAGAGCACCCAACCATAGAGGTCTACAGTGATATTTCCCCATCAGAAGCAAGGTGGCGAGTGGTCAGGTCAGTGTGGCAGCTCATCAGGCAAGAAGCCGG
This sequence comes from Callorhinus ursinus, assembly GCF_003265705.2. Taxonomy (NCBI): domain Eukaryota; kingdom Metazoa; phylum Chordata; class Mammalia; order Carnivora; family Otariidae; genus Callorhinus; species Callorhinus ursinus. Next base: position 5,459,818 of record NW_027397123.1, on the reverse strand, counting down.
TCCGTAAAACAGGGTGTTCCCTGGGGGCAAAATAGATGGGTAGCCAACAACAGTGCTACTCAATCGGTACAATCAAAGAAATCAAGAATGGATAATCAGGAGCCTGAGGGTAATCCTCCTAACAACAACAAAAAAAGGTCATGATTCTTTGCCCAGTTTCTGGATGTAAGCCAGCTTTCAGTCCAGGAACCCAGTGACTGAAGGAGAGGTCAAGCCCGCAGGTTGAGCCTATAACACCAAAGCAAATATATCTAGTAATTATCATCCTAATTCTTCCCCAAAATGTACGCTGGAGAAATAGGATACCCAAACAAACCGAGGACCGTTGGACAGGGTCTGACTTGGTATTGATATGCTGAGATCTGATGTATCATGGTGGCCCTTCCATTACAGTGGGGGCATATAGGGTCAGATAATCTATGGAATGCTGGCCCCAGTCTGGTTTACGGTGGACCCAATCGATCCATAGATTCACCTGGTGGTCGTGTCTATACTCCCCAATGTGTTATGAGAATAGACATACTTAGTAGTTGTCACAACTCCCTCATTGACTCTTTGGCCTGTAGGGTAAAGCTTTTGTAGTGGGGCAGGCCAAGAGGAAGTCTCTGAAACTGTCCACTGCCCCCTTCCAAGATAGAAAATAAAAAACTGTATTGCATCCGGGGATGGGGGCAGGGAGTGGTGGCAGATATCGGAGTTACCCTTTAAAACCCAAAGGATCAAAGGGTAGTGGTCTTCAATACAGCTCCATTGAATTGACTAGTTTGGGCCCTGCAAAAACAAGACAGATCCTGGAGGATAGACAATGAACTATTGCCAGGTAGTGGTCAAAATTACAGCCGCCATGACAAACGTGGTATCCTTGTTAATGCAAATCATCATGACCTCAGTGCATGGTCTTTGGCCATTGGTCTGGAAAATGCATTATTTTCCATCACTATCAGAAAAGAGGATCGAAACCAGTTCGCTTTCAGTTGGAATGGATAACAATATTCATTGATAATCTTACCCCAGAAATATAAGTCTCCAGCCCCCTGCCCAAGTACAGGCCCAAAAGATCTGGACTGGCTGGACAGCCTACAGAATATCACATTGGTCTGCCATATCAATAACCTCATGCCAATCAGAATGAATGGGCAAGAAGTGTCTAGTACATTGTGGTCTTAGGAAGACCCATGCACTCCAATGAGTGGGAGGATAGCCCAATTAAGTTTCAGGGACCTCTCATATCAGTAAAAATTTGGGGATCTGCAGTGGCCTGGGGCATTCCAGGACAACCAAAGTAAAGGGCAGATTGTGGCATCTTGCGCCTCCAACCTCAAAGAAGGAGGCGTGATGCTTGGTAGGTCTCTTTGGGTTCCGAAAGCAGAGTTCACATGTAGGAATACCTCAAACCACATATCAGAAGAAATGAAATGCTGTCAGCTCTAAGTGAGTCCAGAGCAGGGAAGGGCTTGGCAGCAGGTCCAGGCTGTGGCATGAGAGATGCTGTCTTGGGCTCTATGACCCAGAGGACCCTATGACATTGGAGTGGCAGTATTAGGAAAAGACATCACCTAGAGTTTTTGGCAAACCCCAAAGAGGGAATTAGAATGCAGAGTCTTAAGTTTCCATCACAGGTCATGCCATGTGGAAAGTTATAAATCTTTTGAAAAGCACCTCCTGGCATGCTGTGGGCTTTGGTATAGACGGAGTGCCTGAATGGCCATGGGACACTGTGGAAATGCAGCTGTAATCACCTGTCTCGGTCCATTCAGGCTGCTAGAACAAAATACCATACACTGGAGAGTTTGTAAATAAAAAATAGGTATTTCTCACAGTTCTGGAGGCTGGGAAGTCTAGTTCAAGATCATGGCACCAGCAAGGTTGATGAGGGCCCTCTTTCTGGGTCAGAGCTGACACCCTCTTACTGTGTCCCCACATGGTGGAAGGGGCTAGGGATGTCTCTGGAACCTCTTTTATAAAGCACTAGTCTCTTTAATGAGGGCTTCATCCTTATGACTTATACGCCTCCTAAAGTTCCCACCTCCTAAGACCATTATGTTTAGGGGTTGGGATTTCAGTATATGAAGTTTGGGCAGTGGGGGACACAAACATCAGAACATAGCACTGCCTGTCATAAACTGAGTTCTGTCAGACCCACAAGTCACAGGATCAAGTGGACCCAGCAGCAGCCATCCTAAGACAGAAGTGATGCATCTAAGACCAAGCGAGAACAGGATGAGAAGCCACACACAAGATGTGTAAGCATATAGCCCAGGCTCTCTTATTATTCACCACGGTTGCACCAACACCTCTCTTTGTCTCACACCTATAGCCACATTGTGGGGGTCATGATGGGCAAATGAAAGAAGGAATAGCCCGACTTGGTTCACAGGGGTATTGGCTTGGTGTGTGGAAGCAAGAAAAAAATGTATACTGTCTACACTGCAGCCCCACTCAGGGCTGGCCTTGAGAGATGGGGGGTGAAGTGAACCCGCCCCCAGTGAGTGGAGCTCTGAGTAATGTACCTGGTTGCCACTTTGGTAGAAAGAGAAGTACTCATGGGCCCAGAAGGAAACCAATTAGAAGAAAGGACAGGGCTGGGGGGCAGTCATGGGACGGGACCTTGGCTCAAAGTGTGAAGCTTGCTCTCTCACATGTGAGCATTCAGTGTACAGCATCCATCATAGGAAGGGCACTAAACAACTAAATCAACAGAACGACTTAACCAGGTGACAGTAACCAGCTTCTGTCATTTGGCCTCTTGGCTGTTGGCACAAAGAGTATGTGAAAGGAGTAGCTGTGGTGGCAGGGATGGGGGCTATGGAAGGTCTAACACTTGGACTCACTCACAAGGCCGATCTAGCTATTGCTGCCGAGTGCAGTCTTCCAGCAACAGAGCCCAACGCTAAGTCCCAAACCCAACACCATTCCTTGAGGACACCAACTGGTCACCTAGTGGCAAGTTGCCCACACTGCATCCCTTTCATCCTGGAAGGAGCAGTGATTCATTTGGTTAGGAATGAACACATATTTGGGGTACAGGTTTGGCTTTTCCTACCCACAGGGCCTGAGCCAGGCTACCCTCCAAGGACTTACAGATGCACCAACACAGGACCCCCCAAAACATGTGTCAGATAAAGGATTACAGCAAAGGAGGTGAGGGGGTGACACTCTGCCAGCCAGAGAGAGCAATGGAAGACTGTTATCAGCACAGCTACTGTGCTAGCTCAGATGTGCTATTTTGCAAAGATGTGGTCCCACTCTTGGGAGCAAAGTGTATACTTTAAATCAACAATATGGGTTGACATGGGTCTACTCAGTGGTATGCAGAATGATGACCCTTTTTTCCAAAGATGTCCATGTCCTAATTCCAAGAACCTGTAAATATGTTCCCTTACATGACAAAAGGGACTTTGCAGACATGATTAAATTGACCTGGAGATGAGTAGAGTATCCTGGATTATCTGGATGGGCCCAACATCCTTATAAGTGAAAGAGGGAGGCAGAAGAGTGTCAGAGTGATCCAGGGTGAGAAAGACTTAACCAGCCATTGCTAGTTTTGAAGATAGAAGGGAGCCATGAGACAAGGAAAGCAACCAGCCTCTAAGAGCTGGAAAAGGCAAGGAAATGAATTCTCCCCTAGAGCTTCCAGAAGAAATGCAGACCAGCCTACACCTTGATTTTCAGCTCAGTGAAACCTATTTCCGACATCTGACATCCTAAACTATACATAAGATGACAAATTTATGTTGTTCTAACTCCCCAAGTTCCTGGCAATTTGCTACAGTAGCAATAGGAAACTAGTACACTAAATCATAGGTAGGTAGGATAGGTCTGGGAGCCAAGGAGCAGAAATAAGGGTGTCCTGCTTACCATCACTCTTGGTCGCCTACGTGGGGAATTTGAACTACCCATTCCCACAACCCTGGATTCTAAGGGTTTAGAGATCCTGGTTCCAATGAGGAATGCTTCTGCCAATGAACACAGCAAGAGTTTCATGAACTCTTAAAGCTATGGATGCTGACTGGGCGCTTTAGGGACCAGCGAGCAAGAAGAGTCCCCATCTTGGCAGGGGTAAAGGACCCTGGTCATCAGAAAGAGGTAGTTGTGAGATACACACACACACACACACACACACACACACACACACACACACGGGGTAGGAAGAAATATATTTAGTGCCTGGTTGATTAATCCGCTTGGGTGCCTCTGGGTACCTTGTCCAATTTTGACAGTAAGTAGACAAGCACAGCAACTCTGGCCTGAGGTCATGTTGGCCAGGGTCTCAGACCCCTCAGGGATGAGGTTCTGGTTATTCCACCAGATAAGCCACTGAGGCCAGGACAGTCATTAGCTGAGAGTGAGGGAAATTCAGAAGAGAGAACCAAGGTGAGAGGAAATGAGTATCGGCTGTTGCCTCAGGCCAACTCAGTGGAGGGTTGTCATTAATCCCACTAAGCTTCGTCTTCTCTCCCCGAGAGAGAGGCACACCAAAATCCTGGATGGCCCACCCCTTGAATTTATATGACAAAGTCGAGCCTGATCATGCAAGAGATGGACTGTGTTGGACACTGTGGTCCACCACCCAGATCCCCCTTCAGTAATGAAGGACTTATCTCCCCAGCTTTTGGGGGTGCTATCTGCAGAGAGCCTCCAGCCACCAGTTCCCTTCAGAGATGGCCTAGGGTGAAAAGTGCTGCAGGGCTCAGGGTCACATCCCCATCCATGACACGTCCAGTGATCAATATGGTGACACAGAGGCCCAGCATGCTCGCCCCAAAATGAGGGACAGTTCTGTGCTCCTTGTGAGGTCAAACACAGCCACTGTTGAGACTGCATAAGAGCTCAGCTTCTCCCTCTGCCCACTCCTCCCTTGCTCTCTCTTTCACAAACATCAATGCGAGTCCAGGAGGACAGCTGCTGTGGACATACAGATGAGAGGCAATGGAGGAATGTGGGTAGGTCTGAAGAGTAACTGGACAGACTGTGCTGGAGGGCTGGAGATGAGAAATGGGCAAGAGGGTAAGGAAGGGGGCGGATCCAGGAGGACTCCTGGCTTCCAGCTCCCACAACCGAGTTCCAAGATGAGATGGGGACACTGAGGAGGCAGCCAGGCTGGAGGGGGCAAGAGCATGAGCTGGACCTGTTGAGTCTGAAGAACCCCTGAGACATCCTGGGGGAGGCATCGGGCAGGCGGAGGGACCTGCAGGTGTAGATCTGAGGGTCATTGACGCTGCAGAGCTGCGCGAGATTATGTGGGGAGAAAGCACGAGAAGAGAAGGGGGCCTGGGAGTGGACAAATAGAAAGGAATGAGCCAGCAAACCAGACTGAAAACCAGTGGGCTGAGTAGGAGGCAGGTGAACAGATGTGAGCTCTGCTCTGTAGACGTCAAGCGCCTCCGGCAGTGCAGGCGAAGTTGGGCTGCAGACACTACGGCCCCGAGTCTCCAAGCCCTAGAAAGAGAGAAGTCTATTTCTCCTTCCCACAGGGTCCTGCGTGGGTCAGCAGGGACTCAGCTCAGCTCGGTCAGCCAGGCACCGGGTTGACAGGGGCTCCATCTCCGAACCAGCTTCCGCAATCGCCCAGGGAGGGAAGGGGCGCGGGCAAGGCACACTGGCTCCCTGGGTCTCTGTCGCACGTCAAAGCCCACAGAGGGAGAGTGGGGAACTCTTGGTCACACTACCGTCCAACACAGAGAGGAAAGAGGAGTGACGGCTGAGCCAGATGCCGCTGAGCCCAGGGAACCTGCAGACGGAGAAGTGGCCTCTCTGATCCCTTGTGACCTGAGAAAGAGGGCACTTTGGAGGCTTGAAGGGACTAAAGGCTGGAACGTAACTGGGATTGGTCGAGGAGGGACTGGAGGTGTGGAGGAAACAAGAGGTGTTGACCGCCCTTTGCATCACACCAGCTAGGATGGGTGGAGGGAGGCAGGGAAGGGGCTGGAAGGGGATGCCTGGAACAGTAAGAGTTTTGTTTGTTTAGTGAGAGATAACTTGAACGTGTGTTAAGGCCGATGGAAAGGATCCACTGCAAGGGGGAAGTTAGCTATGCAAGAGAAAGACAGAATGAGCTGAGTGCAGGAGTAACAAGACATACAGGTCTCTATGTGCCGATGCACCTGAGACCCTCAGATTTCCTGCCCAAACAGCCCTGAGCTTACTGCCCAGGCTGCCTGGGGATTCTTCCTCACGTCTATTGCCCTGAGGGTGGACAGCACCCACCGGTGTGTGTGACCCCAGGTCCATGGGGTAGCCAAGGGGTGGCCCCTTGGGGGTGTGTGTGCATACAGTATGGATGAAACCCCCAACAGTCCAGGGTGGAGCCAAGCGAGGTGAGGGAAGCTGTGGGCCCTGACCAGCTCTTCCCATGCTGCCACATTCCAGCACAGCACTCCAGAGAATCCAAGAACTCCAGACTGAACCCTACCTGCCGGATCATTATGCAGGTATATACAGTTGACCCTTGAACAATATGGGGGGGAGGAGTGACTCCCCCACACACACAGTTAAAAACCCATGTATCACTCTGCCCCTCCAAAAACTTAACTACCAATAACCTACTGTTCACCGCGAGCCTTACCAATGATGTAAACAGTCAATTAATACATATCGTGTATGTCATCTCTACTAATATACTGTATCCTTACAATAAAGTCAGCTGGTAAAAAAGGAAAATCTTAAGAATATCATAAGGAAGAAAAAACACATTTACTATACTGTAAAAAATCTGCTGTCCGTGGACGTGTGCAGTTCAAGCCCATGTTGTTCCAGTTGTGCAAGAGTCAACTCTACACACATTCCGGCACAAATGTGCACACACGCACACAAGGATACAGTTTGTATCGGTCAGCTTTTGCTGTGTGACAAAGAAACACAAAAAAATCTTAGGGGTATAGAACAAAAGGCATTTATTTCTCGTGCATCTGTGGTGGCTCAGGCAGCCCCACCCCATGTGGCTCATTCTGGGGCTCAGCCTGGAGGATCAGCATTTCTTCCTACTGCAATGACAGGAGTTCAAGAGGCAAACTCAGCCACGGGAATATATTTCAAGTCTCTGCTCATGCCACGTCAGCTAACTTCCCTTTTGTGAAGCCCAGTATTAGCAGAAAAGTACATTTTGCCAAGCATGAAGCTATAGCAAGTGTATGGATGTCTAAAGCTACTACAGGGCAGGGAAAAAATTGGAATCAATAATTTAACCTATCACATACCAAACTGAGTTTCCTTAGGAAGAAAATGAGATTGCTGGAGGGAAGGGGGTAATTTGTCATTAATTCTAAATATTAAAAGAATAGATGTTTTAATTTTTTTACAACTTACATGCATTCCCATATTCCTCGTGTAATAAAGCAAAAATAAGAAGACCTCAATTCTCTCCAATTCCAAGCAAAATCCTAATAGGAAATTTTTACTAATTGATTCACCTGGAAGACTGGCTAGCCATCTTTAAACAACAATTTCTGTTTCAGATCCTGACCTCAAACTACAAGCAAAAGTTAATTATAAAAGGACTAGGGACCTAAATGTAAAAATAGAATTGTAAAACATCATAGGGAGATCATAGTTTGAAATATATCAAGATGTCTTTTCTTTTTGCACTTCCTTGGGTGACCTTCCAGCTTTTCAGCCAGTGGCTTGCATCGCCTAGAGGCAAGGAGGTTGGAAGAAGGCAGAGGAGAAGGGAGGGGAGGGAGAGAAGAAAGGGAGGGAAGGAGGGAACAGGGAAGGGGAGGAGGGGGAGGAAGAAGCTGGGGAGAGGGAGGAGGGGGAGAGGAGGCGGAAAGAGTGGACATCATCCATGCACACACCTGCCAGGCAATGCCCTCTTCCAAAAGCAGCCTGGTGGGAGGTAGGAGGTGGGAGGTGAGAGGTGGGAGGAGGAGTCTTTCCTTCCCTCCGACATCGACATCAACATCAACATCAACATCGAGGTGGTCAGAAACCACTGTTTTCAGCAAATGCATCAAAGACCCAATTCCAACAAGAGAGGCCCCATTGGGGCCCTTGGCTTATAAGACAGAAGAACTGGCTGAGGGAGGGGGTGGGGAAGGAGGCGGAGGCCCGGTGTGGATCAAAGCAGTGACAAGGGAGGGCACCCACCACCACCAGTACTGTGACAAAAGTGAGTGGCAAAACAAAAGGCAAGAAGATACACATTTGGATATCATTCATGTAAAAGTTTAAACCTGACACAAATGTTATCATTGTTTATAAATACATTCGTATGTTGCAAAAAGTATAAAAATGTGCTCAGGAATGTTGCAACTTCTGGGTAGCAATTAAGGAAGGAGAGAAGGAGGGCTTTCAACCGGTCTGTATCATTTCATTTGATTTTTAAAAGAGGAGTCTGGGGCACCTGGGTGGCTCAGTCGGTTAAGCGTCTGCCTTCGGCTCAAGTCACGATCCCAGCGTCCTGGGATCCAGCCCCGCATCGGGCTCCCTGCTCCGCGGGAGGCCTCCTTCTCCCTCTCCCACTCCCCCCCACCCCCCGCTTGTGTTCCTGCTCTCACTGTGTCTCTCTCTGTGAAATAAATAAATAAAATCTTTAAAAAATAAATAAATAAAATAAATAAAAGAGGAGTCTGAAGCAAATATTCAAAATGTGGGGGGTTTTTTTAAAGATTTTATTTATTTATTTGAGAGAGGAGAGAGAGCATGAGAGGGGGGAGGATCAGAGGGAGAAGCAGACTCCCCGCCGAGCAGGGATCCCGATGCGGGACTTGATCCTGGGACTGGGGGACTTGATCCTGGGACTCCAGGATCGTGACCTGAGCCGAAGGCAGTCGAAAATGTTAACATATACCTGGGTGGTGGGTATATGGGTGTCTGTTAGATTATTTCCTATGTTTTGAAATACGCAGTACGGGAAAGAGAGGCTGTGGAATGTACACACGGGTATGTTTGCATATCTGCGCCGAGGCGTGTGTGCACGTGTCTCTGTGCCTGTGGTTCTATAGGACTCTGTGTATCTGTGTATACTGTGTGTGTGTGTGCTGTGTGTCCCTTTGTGTGTGCCACCGTGTGTGAGCGTGCATGCATCTGCGTATTATGTGCCCATGTCTGTGCAACGGTATGTGTTCCTGTGACCTCATGTGTCTGTCTGTGCTTGTGTTTGTGTGTCTTTGAATGTGTGTATCTGTGTGAGTCCGTGTGACTGTGTGTGTCTGCGTGTGCTTGGTGCATCTTTGTGTGTATGAATGGGAAGAAGACTGGCTGGACAAACACCAAATCATGGACACATTTCTCCTTGGGAAAAGGAAACAGGATTTTGGTTTCCCCTTCATACATTTTTCCTGTGTATGTATGTCAGTGTGCATGCACGTGCACACACATGCCTGTGCAGTTTTTTTAAATGATAATGTATTCTTTATTAAAATTTCAATACTTTGAAAAAGACAGTGAAGACATTCACAGTTTGAAAAATGAAAAGAATTTACCAGCAGATCGCTGATGCCCTCCAGGGCTCCTCTTGCTACCTGGGCCCCAACCTGGTGGGGTGGATTCCATCTATCCCCGAGGGCCCTGAGGATAGAAGAGCCTGAGGACACTTCCTAGCTCCACCCCAGGGGCATGGCCCAAAGCAAGCATGAAATTTCTCTGAAGTCTTGTGTCTTATCTTTAAATGTTAGGCAACTTTTACATTCTCCTCTTTAATGTATACATGTTTATCTTAATTATACAATCACGAGGTTTTAACCCCCAAATCTTGGAGTCAAGCGGCCATTCAAGGGGACTCCCTCTCACTCACCTTCCCCAGCTCCTGTGCACCCCCTGTGGGTGTGTGCCTAGTCAAGTGCAGCTAGAGGCAGGGTGAGGGTGCAACCACGGTCTGCGGTCTCCCCGAGGCTCTTGGAAAGTCAGCTGCCAGAAGCATCTAACCATCATCATTTCAAGAGCACTGACACTAGGCTGGGCCAAGTTCTTTGCCACGCCATCACACTGAATTCTCCCAGGGACCCGTCAGCTCGGTACTCATTGCTCTCTTGTTACACTGGAGGATACTGAGACAGAGAGATTAAGCCCAAGGTCACCCAGCTGGACTCAGACTGCCAAGTTCATGCGGTGCACACACTGTCTCCTTACAGGACAGGCCCAAGGAGAAGGAATTGCCTGTGACAAGGAAGAGGGTGGGTGTACCGAGCTTTGGCCGGAGGGAGGAGCCCGGGACAGGGTCTCTGCTTCCCTCACTGTCTCATCTCTGTTTTACCCTTGGACTCATGCAAGTGCAGCTGTAAGGTCCTTTGTGTTGTGAGCCCAAGGCCACCTCAGTAGACCCTTGGAGCCAGAGTGGCAGCCACACAAAGTCATTTAGGGGAAAGACTTGGCATTTAAGGCTGTTCTCCCAGGGATACAGACTACGCTTACATTGAGTGACCTGGAGAACCCTAGAGAGGGCCTCACTGGCCCCCAGAGACTGCAACAACTTTCTAGAAATCTTTTCTTTTTTCTTTTTTCTTTTTTTTTTTAAGATTTTATTTATTTATTTGACAGAGAGACAGCGAGAGCAGGAACACAAGCAGGGGGAGTGGGAGAGGGAGAAGCAGGCTTCCCGCAGAGCAGGGAGCCCGATGTGGGACTCGATCCCAGGACCCTGGGATCATGACCTGAGCCAAAGGCAGACGCTTAACGACTGAGCCACCCAGGCACCCTCTAGAAATCTTTTCTATGTGTTGCACAGGGAGAGCGGTCCTGAGGGCTGCTTTTGTGCTTCTTCCCAATATTGGGTGCCAGGGCCTATGTGGAAATCCATTGCCCTACTGAGCCACAGCACAAGTGCTGCTCAGGGAACAGCCTCATCCCCCACGCCCTAACGGCCTGCTGGGAGGACCTCGGGACTTTACTAAAGCAGCTGGCCCCAGGCCACTTGCTCTGCCAGGCCACCTCCATGTTTGGGTCTGGTGTCTCCTGGGAAGGAGGACCTGGAGTAGCATGGCTCCCCTGGAGGTGCCTTTGGGGCCTGGGGCCTCTCTTCACTCTTTAGCTTCTACCTTCCTTCCAGCTCAGTGTTCCCTGGGCAGCAGCCCCCACAACGGAGTCCATTCTCCCCTCCTTCCCCCTGGACTGTACCCAGGGTCCATCTTCCTCCCCAGTGCTCAGGGTAGCAACCGTGGCTCCACAGGACAAGGCTAAACCTGATTGGTCCAAGCTAATCCCCTTCCCAGGGACTGGCTTGTAAGTTGGCCAATGGGATCATTTCCCTGCTCTCCATGCCCCGCCAAGTAGGTGTGAAGCTTGGAGCTACACGAATCTTGAGACCAGAGAGGAACGGGTGTGAGGACAGGCCAATGTGCGGAGGACCACAGAGGAGAGTGGGGGGGAGCCTGGGTCCTTGAATACACTGCTAAGCCACTCAGACTCCACTTGCCATTATGTGAGAGAATCAGCTTTCCCCATCTTGAAGGTTTGGTTATTTGCACCCATGTTCACATAGACGAATCTGGTAAAAACACTGAAACTTCCCCTGGAAAAAAAGGCTCAGATGCAGAGTGTTGAGCAATCGGGGTGTGGGGGCGGAATCTCCTGGTCCTCCAGAGGCCATCCACAGGCCACCACTAGGTAAGAAATACCCGGTCAGGAGATCTCAGTCTTCGGTCATTACTGTCACCCCCGATGCTGGCTCTCTGGGAAAGCAGGTTGGTTTGGTGCTGAGCCGACCACCAGGCGGAAGGCAGGAAGGATGAGGTGGTCTGTAGCACCCAGAGGCAGTCCCTGCTTTCTGTCCCACCAGAAACCATAAGTGCCCCTGAGCATAGTGCTGGGGACTGGGCAGAGCTCCATGAGAGCTGGCTGGTCGTATTTTATCCATTTCAAGGACAGGTACGGGTAATCTGCCCCCACCCCCCACTGCCACCCCAGGACAGGTTTGGACCTCTGCTCTCCGGGAAGTGGGTCCACAGCTGACAGTCACATGTTTCAGCTCTCCAGGTTCTCTGAGGTCTTAACCAGGAGGGATTTCTGGGGTGGAGGCCATGTGGATGTGAGACTGATCTCTGAGCCAGGCCAGCTCCATCCTATCCTGGTCAGGGGCCATCTCTGAGCCTCGATGGGGGCACAGACCTAGGAGGGCCAGGCTTTCAGCCCAGGGGGCCTGGGGTTGGGGGAGGAGACAGCCTGGCTGTAACACCCCAGCATTCCCCCCCACCCCGCAGCAGCCGTGTCTCAGCCTGTTCGTCTGCTGTCAGTCTGATCGAAGCCTTCCTGAGAAGGCCAAGTTAGTCCAGCAGACTCTGGGATCTCATTTGGAGCTCATTTTACTTTCCTTACTGAGGTCCTCATTTACTTTCCTTACTGAGGTCCTCACTGCAAATAGCAATGACAAAGTACAAAAGCGCACCGGAAGTCACTATGAAACATCTGGGGACTGAGGTCTTGTCTGCAGCACCTGGATGCAGGGCCCAGCACCCGCAGGGTGCTTCACGTGAGCACCTGCAGAGGAGCCTCAAAGGAAACACAGGTTTGAACCCGCTTTTTAAAATATGAACCGTAATGGCATAAGCTCTAGTTAAATCTACTGATAAAGCAAGTTACATTCTGATTAGACTCACATCCAATTTTGTCTCTCAGACCACAGTCATGAAACAAGATGTATTTCACAAGATGTTTCCTAATTATACATCTTCAATTAAAAAAAAAAAAGCCTTGCCATTGCATGATATCCACAGATCATTAAATGCCTATCACAATCCATGCCCAAGTCTTTCAATGCAAAAGATGGTTGACATTTAACCGGGAACTTTTAAAACACTTGAGAATAAATTATGACCCAAACTTACTCTTCTTAATGACATGTATAAAGTTCAGCTCTTTAATAAAAGGATTCAGGAATACGAAAACAAAGTTCCCAGCAATATTAAGGAAATAAAGGTCCTGCAAAATGGTCAGTTCTTGTTTCGATTAAGTTGTGCATTTTTAATATAGTTGGTATAAAGTGAAACGCTTAAAAAAACATGTAGGAATTTAAAATAAAGTGGAACATCCTATTTTCAGGGTCACCAGTACCACAGTGAGATTTGTCTCTTAAACAATGACACTTAGTATCTCTGTAGTTCCAGGAATACTTTTGAAGTGTTATATTAAAACCAATCTCATGGCCTTGAGGCAAAGAGAAGCAATTAGTCTTGGAGTTGTGAATAAATAAAAATCCATTTATACACCCGTCCTTGACATGTACCTTGCAAATCTTAGAAACTTCATCTAGTGGGAAAAGAAATGTTAAATCATGAATACCAATACTAATCATATCACCATGTGGCTTCCTAAAACAGTTTGGTTTATACCAATCTTTTAAGTATGAATGTATATGTATATATTCATCCATGTTGAACACAAAACAAAACCATTCTAGCTGGTACCTAGGAGAGGGTGGGGAAGGAGTGAGGGATGCTAGGGGCCCCAAGGGCCATGACAGGTAGGTTTTCAGTGGGTCTGCTCCTCAAACAGGAGCCTGGCGCGTTTTCCCACATGCTCCCCTTCCCTCAAACACTCAAAGACCTGGAAATGGGGTACGCTCTGTCCCCGAAGAAGTTTGTATCCACACCCTGCTCCGTTTGTGATCGCAGCCCCATATTTAAGGGAGGACTCAGGAGGTCGAAGTATTTGGATATTTGCTTCACTTCTGATTTGGGTCCATTCCTTCAGTGCTGGGTGGGGTGAATGTGGATGGGGGACTTTGCTGTTCCTGAGCGGCTGGGGCAGTCGGCCACCTAGGAGAGTAGACCTCCCGTGCCTGGGCTGGGCTGGCCCCAGTGCAGAGAGCAGAGAGTGGTGCTGTCAGGTCAGAGCTAGGAGCCAGAAGCCCGGAGGCTCCAGGGCGTGGGGAGCTGAGTGGGCAGCCCGTGGGCCCCGCTGGAGCTGCTGCACAGATCCCTGACCTACTTCCAGGCCCCCTTTCTGTTCTAGGAGCAGCTAAAAATCCATAAATTAAGGAAATTAACTGATGGGGCCTGCGGCATCTTTGTAAGCTATTTAAATCTATAAATTTACAACATCTTCTGCATATATCAAGTAATTGAACTAACTGCAGGGATGTAACTTTAATGAGAAAATTTCCCCCTTCTCCTGTAGTTCGAGCTCTAAAATAAATAAATAAATAAATAAAACCTTCCCTTAGGAGTAAAGTTTCTGCTTATTCCCGCGTGGAGAAGTTACAGAAGCGCTGTCCGGGCGCTCTTTCCACGCGCGAGGTGCCCTAGTGAAGGGAAGCAGGCCCGGACTTTGTCCTTCTGCCACCAGCGGCCCCCGCCCCCTACCCCCAGCCCCGGGCCGTACCCCCCCCTCCGTGATCGAGGCCGCTAGAGGGCGTCTAGGTCCGGCTGAGCTCCGGGTGGGGGCCCCGCGCCGCTCCCGGCGGGAGCGCACCCGCCCTCCAGCCCGAGCCTGCCTCGGGCCCGGGCGTCCCCGGAGCCGGACGGGGGCGCAGTGCAGGCCAGGCGCACTGGAGACTCCGCGCTTCGTTTCCTAGGAGTCGGGAAATGGAGTTGGGGGTGGGGGGGTGCGGGCGGGGCGCACGGGAAAGAGGAGAAAGAGGAACGGGGGGAGGAGGAGGAAGGGGCAGCCAACCTGGGGACCTGGGAGGGACGCCCCGGGCGCTGGCCTGGGCGCCCGGGGGAGTCTTGGCCGCAAACGTCTCCGCCGCGCCGGGTGCGGAGAGGAAATGGCGCGTCTGGCCTCGGGCGGCCGGCCGGGCGCCCCCCGCGCGCCCCTCCCCCGCGGTGGCCGACCGCGTGTCCGCAGACGTCACGGGCGCCGCTGCTCCCCGGCAGAGGGGCAGTCGGGGCCGAGACCCGGGGAGGGAGGCCGTGGAGGGGGAGGGGCGGCCCTGGCCCCCGGCTCCGCTCCAGCCCCGGCCGACTCGCAGCCCAGTTTCTTCCCAAGTCCCGCCCCTACCCCCGGGCGCCGCGGCGGCGGCTGCTCTCCTCTTTGTAACCGAAGAGTCAAGAAATGTGAGAAACGTGCCCTGTGTTACTTATTTGGGAGCCGAAAATTTATGCCCAGCTGAAAGCGCCCGGGGAAATATTACATCAGATGAAATGACAATGATTAAAATCAGCTTCTCCCCCGCCCCCTCCCGAGCCCGGAGGAGGCCCGGGCGCCGCGTGGCCGGCCGGCGGGGGGCGGGGGGCTGGGCGGCGGAGGGCGCGGGGGCCCGGGCGCACCGCTCCCGGGAGGGTCCTGGCGGAGGCCCCGGCGGGAAGACGCGGGCTCCGGGAGAGGCGGGTGGGGATCGCCCGGCGAAAGGAGGGGAAACAGCGCATTTTTGTCGCCGAGCGCGGCAGGCGCGGGCGCGCGGAGCTAATTGCGACTCTAATCCTCTGCCCCGCGGCGCAGCCGAGCCCCGAGCCAGGAGTCGCCGCGCGCTCCCGCTCGCGCTCGCCGCGCTGGGTAATTTGGAGCCGGATCGCTGCCCTCTGCGTCCGGGCTGGGCCGCGACGGGGCGCGGGCTACGGACTGGGGTGGGGGGCTGGTTTTCTCGCCAGCAATCAGGGAAGGCCGCTGGAGAGAGAGAGAGAGGAGGGAGGAGAGGAGGTGGGAGCGGCGGGAGGGCAGCCGGAGAGCGGCGCGAAGAGGAGGCGGCGGCGGTGGTGGCGGCGGCGGCGGCGGCCGCGAGGAGGGGAGGAGGCGAGGGGAGGGCGGGGAGGGGAGGCCCCGGCGCGCCGCGCCGCGAGGGGCCGCGCGAAGCGGGGGCCGGGGCGGGAGGGGTGGGTGGGGGGAGGGTTGGGGGCGAGAGAGAAAGTAACTCCAGGACGAGACCGGAGCGACCCGCGCAGCGAGCATAGGCGGCGAGGCTGCGCCCGGCGCCCGAGACCGGCGGCTGCGGGGGGCGGGGGCTGCGCCCGAGCCGGCTCCGGCGCTCCGGCTCCGAGGTAAGCCCCGCGCGGGCGGCCACCGCTCAGCGCCGCGCACCCCTGTCCCCAAAGTGGCGGCGATACCGAGAAAGTCGCTCGGCTGGGGTTCGGACCTGGGTGGGGGCAGCTGCTTTGTCCCGGTGCCGGGCGGCGGGGGCTGGCGGCGCGGGGGCACCCAGCACAAAGGCCTGGCGCGGGAGGGGGGGATTGCCCACGTGGGCTGGCCCTGGCCCCGGGTGGACCCTCCCCACGCGGGCGGGCGCCGAGCTTCCGGCCGCGCGGGGCGGGATGTGCGGGGGGGGGTGCAGGTCCCCGCACTCGGGCCTCAGTGCAGGGCCGAGCGCCCTGCAGGGCCAGCGAGTTTCCGGGGTCAGAACCGGGCTCACGCAGCTGGGGCTTCGGGGCGCACAGGGCCCGGCTTGGCGCCCAAATCAGAAAAAGTCTCTAACGGGACAGATGTGCGTCCTCTGACGCCCACCCCGGGAGTCCCAGACGGGGCGGGAGGGGCCGGCGAGCTGGTGGTGGTCCCAGGTGCGTGGGGTCGGGGGCCCAGCGCGGGCCGCACGGAGACGCGGGTCGCTGCCTCCGGCTCGGGCTGCCCGCGGGTAGTCCCTGACCTGGACGCGCGCACGGGGTACACACTCGCAAACGACCCTCTCCCGTAGCCGAAACGCTTTTCCGTCCTCCCGCGCCCCCCGCCTCGACTGCAGAAAGATAAGCTTCAAGTTTTCACTCCGTGTCTCAAATGTGCATGAAGGAATTTAACTGCACGAGTGAATAACAGCATTAGTTTCAATTAATTTTTTTTAAATCCCGGCAACAATAAACTTTGAGAACAAAAGCGCTTTTACGTCCTTAATTAGGCGAGCTTCCCATCTGTGGTCTCTAAGTGTCTGCCTCTTGATTTAACTTTGCCCTCCGCCCCGCCCCCGCCGCACACCCCTCCCCGCCCTGCCAGGCACTTCGGGTTCCGTGGCCACCCCCGCCCCGCGGCGCCGCCGGCCTTGGCTCAGCCGGCTCTGGCCGCCCCGAAGTTCACACCGGCCGGCGGGCTCTGCGGCGGGGCTGGCGCGCACCAGGTGGCACGTCCGCCCCCCTCCGGGACCCCCCCACCTCCCCCCCCCAACAATTCTGCAGGCCCCTGGCACTCTCGCCCGCGGCTGGCGCTCAGGGCGCAGAGCTGAAGGGAGCTCGCGAGGCGCCTTCTGTTTACCTTTTATGGTTAAAATAACAGCTTAGCAAAGAAGCGACTTCACGAAGAAGCGATTTAGTGAAATCGTCTCAAGCTGCCGCAGCTCAGCCAGTTTAATCACCCCCAGAGAGCTGAACAACTGCGAGCACAATGGGACACAAAATCATTTTGTGTGTAAATGAGCGTGGCATTCTGCTCGCTTTCCTCTGCTCGGGCGGGCGGGGCTCGGCGGCGGCTGGCGGGCACGGGACCCGGGGCTCCCCCCCGCAGCTCCGAGAAGCAGATCAATACCTAGCCAGTTTGGAATCCCGCAGGCCCCCGGAGCACACGCAACACCTAGGAGGCCCCTGCAACAGGCGGTTTGGGCGAACCTCGGGAGGGCCGCGGCGCGCTGGGGCTGGGTCGTGGGGTCGTGGGTTTGCTGGTGGCATTGAAGGACTGAACTTGTGTCTCTTACTGCACCCACTTTTGTGCTTCTGACCTCAGCAGTGGTGTCGGGGGAAAGGTCGTTGTCCAGCACAGATGCGTTTGCCGGAGGCAGCACTGGAGGTTCTGGTCGAGGCGTAAAGCCTGGGGCTTCCAATGGTGAGTTTCTGCTTTGCCTTGAACATCAGGTTGCGCTTGTGATGGAAGAGGCTTGGATGAGAGCAAGGACTGAAGAGCTTTTGTGATGGGTACTTGGTGTTAAATGTCACTTGAGTCGTGTTCCTGGTAGTTGGGAAAACATTGCACAGTCCGCTTTGATATAATTTCCATCGGAATTCCTTCCAGCACAGTTTATCCTCAGTGTGGCTTTCCTTATGACTCCTCCCCCAGCAGAGCCTCCAAGGGCAGGATAACCCATCCTGAGATCTGTTTTGGTCTCTCAGAACTTCCTTGAGATAAGTGACCTGCTCTTCTGAGCTGGCCAGAAGTCAAGAATGCCACAGGCAGCAGACCCTGAGTAGCCCCCAGTGACAGCATCAATTAAACATCACTGTCTAATAGCAACCCCCCACCCCCACACCAGTTTTGGGTCAGGGAACTGGCCAGGACACCCAGGGCAGAACAAATCCTAGGAGAGGAACCTTACTTAAATTGGCAGGATTGATGATGCTCATTGGACCTTGGTCCATGTTTTAAAATTGGAGGGTGAATCTCAAGACACAAGTCAGACCTGTGAGAGCTAAGTCCAGGTTAGGCTTGCGGGGACCAGCGTGTGTGGGGTGGGTGGGTGGGTGTGGGTGTTCACTGTGCCCCAGGAGACAGCCTCAAGTCCATGCAAGGGGCTGCATAGACCACCACCCCTCCCGCAGTGTCCTAGGGTGGCTTCTAGCGACTGAGGGACAGTCTTATTTCAGGTGGTCGTGGCATAGAGGAAGGTGGCTAAGTGACTGGGGAGGAGTAGGGGAGAGGGTCCATTTGCTGAGCTGCTGTCTGTTTCCTTCTGGTAGCTCTCTAATGCCTTGGGGAGGGGGGGTGTGATCCCGAGGGTGTCTGGAATACATTAGGCACAGACAAGGCCGTTCTGCGGGTCTGGGGAGAAACTGCAGAGGTGTGGGCTAGGCAAACAAAGACAAGTTTCCTCTCTCGGGCACCCTAGGGAAGAGGTGGCTTCCCTGCATGACTTTTGCTCTTCCCCTGGCTTCTGCCAAAGGAGGCTGCTCTGTGTCTGGCCATTCACAAACTGCATCTTAACCACGGTGGAGACGGTGTTCAGAGAGGTCCCGGGCTCCCCAGCCCATGGAGGCTGGGGGATCCTCCCTGAGCTGTGGTCCACGGGGCTCTCTGCTGATGCAAGAGGAGACACGCTTGGTAATGTGGCTCTGAACCAAAATACCAGGAAAATCAGATTTGTTCTGAAACATTTTGGGGCAATAATGGTGAGCATATGCTTCAGTACTGTCATTAACCGAATTAGCAGACATGGAGCTGCCCAGAAAACACGTGTGTGTGTGTGTGTGTGTGTGTGTGTGTGTGTGTGTGTGTGTAAGCAAGCTGCTACGGCTTTGGAGCGTGGGTACAGGGTAGTGGCGGGTGGAACCCGGAGAGGGCTGTGTGGTGTGGGGGTCCCAGAGAGCACAGGCAGAAAGGATGGTTCCAAGCGTCTTTGAATCTGGCACTACAAGGAGTAAAAGCCCTGTGGTTTTGTCGGTGCTCCCCACAGATACTCTGGGCGGCGATGGAAGCCTAGATGCCTCACCGCAAGGAGCGGCCGAGCGGGTCCTCGCTTCACGCCCACAGCAGCGCCGGCACTGCGGTGAGAGCCAGCAGGGTGGGCTGGGGCAGCGGCCAGTGGCCCCTTCTTTGACCCTTTCCCCAACGCCTGCCTGCTCACCGGCCACCCGTCCCCACAGCCACTGCCTTCGAGAGATGGCTGTTGACTGGCTGTACGATTATGTATTTTTTGAAACAAAAATGCTCTTAATTTGATGTGAAATTTACTACATGTATAAAACTCAACGCCTTAGGTGCTGAGGAAGTCACTAATTTAGAGGTGTCTCGTTACTGAGACAAACTTGCAAAAACCCCTGAATCCCAATTCACAAATTGGTGATTCGTTTGTCAGGGGATATTTCACATCTAACACATAAGCCCGCGACCTTTAATTAGAATTTTGCAGTTTGTTTTATGCCCCTGGAGGCTGACACCTTGAAAATTTTTTTTTCTTGATTTCTTATTGCTAATAAGCATCTTTCTTTTTTCCCTCTGGTACTGGGAAGAAAATGATGCAAATACACTTAATTACAGCGGTGGCCATAATTTGTCAGTTGAATATGTGATCAGGCACAGGCAGGAGTGATCTGATTAGATCTGTGATCACATTGGCAATAAAGAGAGTGCACGGCTCTGTGGTGGAGAAAGTCTTGTTCTTGCCTTGTCTTCATCTCCAGGAGGGAGGAAGCATGTCCCGGTTATCTCTTACCCGGTCGCCCGTGTCTCCCCTGGCCGCCCAGGGCATCCCACTGCCAGCCCAGCTCACCAAGTCCAACGCGCCTGTGCACATCGACGTGGGTGGTCACATGTACACCAGCAGCCTGGCCACGCTCACCAAGTACCCCGACTCCAGGTAAGAGCCGAGCCCCATGTAGCACCAGGTGTGCTGTGGCTCCTGGCAACATGGGCCACCTGCTGCCAGTCGGGTCTGTCTCCTCTGCGGGCCACCAGGCAGGCTCTCCGGGGCCCACCTGCTCTCCCAGACCTGGGGCACCTAGGGGTCGGGAGGCCGAGGCCGCCTCTCGGAAGATGCTTTATACAGGGACTTGTGACCCTGTGTTGGTGGCATCGAAAGTGCCAGGTGGAGCTCCTGACCCACCAGCAGAAGCCCCTCACTCGGAGCCAGGCCCACCTGAAACTGGCCGGCAGCTGGCTGGGGAGTCTTAAGTGCCTTCAGGTTCCTTGGGACTGAGACTCAGGCCTGGCCTCTGCAGAGGATCATTTGTGAGCCACGCTGCGTCCTCGGGATGGTGTTGGAGAGAAGTATTTAATCCTATTTCCTGCCCTAACCCTCGGTTAAGTACAGAAGGGGAGGGAGGAGTGGGAGTTGCAATTTGCCATCTTTGTCTGAGTGGCCCCTGCTAGAGGCTCCCTTGGGTGGGCGGTGACTAGCTAGGAATTCCAGGATGTTCAGGCATATCCAGGGCTGTGGATGAGCATGAGCCTCATACCCCCATCAGCAGACGAAGTGTCTCTGACCAGGAGCCTCCCAACAGGGCACCTTGCTCTCCGCCCAGCTCCCTGCAGCTCCTGGCTCCTGGGCCCATTTGTGGGAGGTGCTGGGAGGTGCCGCTTGGGCATGACCCTCCCAGGGGCAGACGTGGCTTCCTGTTGGCATAGCAGCAGGGCTGACGGAGCTGGGACGGGCCTCTGAGCATCTCCTGGAGGTGACGCAGTGTGCTGCTTGCTCCTGGCACGGCGAGGCAGCCACCACGGAGGGCTGAGCAGCAGGAGGGCCAAGGCTGCAGGGTATCGCCCTTGTTTTATACATTTAAAAAAAAACAAGAGGAGCTAATTAAGCCCCCAGACACCGAGGGATCATCTCTGGGAAGCTTTCTCGTCAGTCTGCCTTGTCGCCGGCGCAGTGGTTCAGCGCCGAGGCTTCCGAGCGCATGGCACCTTGAGGAGGGCTGGGGTGGAGCTCTCCACGGGGGCAGGAAAGCTCCCTTGAGGAGCCGGTGCTGGAGGTGGATATAGCGTCCGGTTCGGAATCTGGGGAGCCCGGGATACAGATGGCAGTTGGACTCACTCAGCGCAACAGAGCCTAGGCCTGGGGTGCTGGTGAACTTGGGGCTTGCAGCCACAAGGCCCCACTGGCAGTGCCGGCCTGCGCGCTCGCTTGCAGAGCTCTGTCTAGGATGGGAGATGGATTCTGCTTATTTAATTTCAATTTTGCCTTCTGCGGCATTCCCGAGTTGTTTGAGATAGATCATCCCTTAATCGGTTGACGACGTTTGTGAGTGAAATTCATAAAACCCTTGCCCACAACCTCTCTGAAGAGTGTTTCTTGAAATCAGACACTTGCCTTTTTAGAGTAATCACAGCTCGGGCCTGTGGGGAATGGCTGCCTCGTTCTTGTCTTCAGGGCTGCTGCCTGGGATCAACAAGGGCAGGGGCAGCCCTACCCCCCACTCCCATACCCACAGTGCCGCTCCTCCTTGCCCGTCCTCCTGCTCTGCGGTGTGGGGCAGGCCCTCTCACTGGGGGGCTGAGGCCCCCTGTGGCCCCATGATCCGGCATGTGGGACCCTCGGCAGCAGGACGTGCCCAGAGGGGGTGGCGGTCTGCATTCTTTCCCCAGGGCTGGGGCTCTGAGATGAATCCGTCTTTCTTGCCTGGATGGCTTCTGGCTCGGGGCAGAGCTGCTCCCTAGGCCTGAAGCTTTGGCCTAGAGGCCAAGGGGTGGCGTGACCCGTAGGACAGTCAGAGGACAGTGGGTCAGGCTGGGCCTGGGAAGTGGGTTGGACAGCTCTGCAAGAGCCCCTCAGATCTCTCTCATCCTTCTTTAAGTGAATCATTAAAATTAAAAAAACATTTTTTCACCAATTCTGGAAACCAAGATCAGTCCCTCACCCAGGGGCACTGATGTACGAATCACCAAGAGAGGGAGAGGTAAGAGTGCCAAGGTCACCCCGGGTTGGGGGGCTTCTGGATATCAGGCAAGTCCCACCTGGGCAGTGCCGTGAGGTCAGGGGGCTGGGGCCCCACAGCCGTGGGTCCCTGAGCCCACGGGACTATGCCCGGGCTTCTGGTTCTCGGCTCCTCGGGGTGGGGGGTGGGGGTGCTCCGACAACAGAGAGCAGGTGCCGCCATTAGCCCGTGCCCAGAAAGAGCAGGGCACGGCTGCCCAGGGCTGCAAGTGGCCTCCCGTCGGCTGCTACCTCGCCCATCCCTGCCGGATAGCCATTAGCTGCTGCCATCACAGTCCCAAGCTGGTGCCCATGCTGGCTGTGGGAAGCAGCAAATTAAGCCAGGAGCTCCAGAACTAATAAAACCTTCCCCTGAAACATGCGGGAAATTGGAGCCAAAGCTTTAAAAAAAAAAGACCTCCGTCAGCTGGGGTCAGAACTGGCCAGATTATTCCATGAAGGGCTTCTGAAGCTGGCACCCCCAAATTTTGCAGCCTCTGTCAGAGGGTGACCCAGGGAAGGAGCTGGCTCTTAAGACCCTGCCGGGGGGGGGGGGGGGGGGGGGGGGTGGGGGGGTTCTCTTGTGGCAATTGTCCTAACCTGCCTTCAACCTACTCACATCCTTGTTAGCCTCAGACCCCGAGGGCATGAAAGGCCTTTGTCCTTCGAAGAGACACTGAGGGTAATAGCTAGAACTAGTCTTAAAATGAGGCCGATTGAGAACCTTCTAGCCTTGGACCAATAAGACAGCCTAGAACCCAGCCAGCCCTGGAATGTGGGGTGGCCAGGAGTCCCCTAGACCAACATGGATGGTGTGGAACCCAGCCCTGGCATCAGAGAGATCTGCAGCAGAGCCCGGCCTAGAACATTGTTTGCTGCATAGAGGGTTTGAGCTCAACCGGGAAGGGTGGAGAAAGTTCCACAGGGAGGCTGAGGCTTTGGTCTGGCTTGCCTGTGGATGTGGTTCTTCCTTCTTCCTGCCAGTGCCATGTGTGGGCCCTCCTCTGTCTGGGGAGGACTGCCCATGGGACCAGGCAGCCTTGCTCAGTCCCATCTGCCTCTCGAGTGCTGGACGGCCCTCGTTCTGACATGTGAATACCCAAGCTCTGCTGAGGCCAGGTCTTGGGGGCTTTGGCAGCTGGAACAGGCCTTGGAGCCCACAAGGCTTTCCAGCAGGGGCTGTGTTCCCCAGGCCTGGGAAGTTCATAGGGCTCAGTGGCCTTCAGAGTCCTCAGGTGAGTCGTATCTGGTGACTGCAGTCCTGGTTCCACAGGCCCAGGCCTCTCCACACCTCATCCTAAGCTCTGAGCTGCTCACGCCTACCCGTGAGGCAGCCTTGCCCTCTACACGGCCCCCCGGGACCAGGGCTTGGCCATATCCCCAGAGGGAGAATAGGTGAGTGCATGGTTAATGCACACTCAGGCAGGCCCTCATGGCCAGTGCCTTGAGGGTGCCGGGCCTGCAGAGTGGAGGACAGTGTGGACGGGAGGCCCTGAGAGCGGCTTCGGGGATTCTCACCTCTCAGCTTCTGCCCAGCGCGTGTGCCCTGGTGCACAATGGCAGGGCAGGGTAGGGCCTTAGGAGCGGTGACTTGGAGTGCGCAGAGGACAGGGCTGTGGGTAGAGAGCAGAGCCTCCCTGGAGGGCCCTCGCTGGTGCGGGCAGTGAGTCGGGGGGCTTAGGCACCAGCTGTGCAGGCTGGGCTAGAAGGCTTTAGTCCCACCCTGGGGCCACCACGCTCCTGGGCTATGCACGCACGCTGTCGCCGCCGCAGGGTTTTGCTGGTCGGTGGCCATACCTGCTGAAGGTGTGTCCGGAGCGGCCGTGCCTGAGGGGACCCTGCCAGCCCCCCACCTGTTCCTCAGTCCAACTCTTGACTGTCCCCACCCCTCCTTGGGGCCCCTAACTGTCCGCGGCCGGGCCTGGGGTCAGCAGGAGACTTAGCCAAACAGGGCCGCCTGCCCCGGGCATTGGAGAGCCCTCCTCCCTGGAGTGGACGGGGACAGGCAGGGGCTCCCCACGAGCTGCCCACAGGTCCTGGGTTTCTGTCAGAACCACTGGCCTCCAGAGGACAGGCTGCCGGGACACGACCTGTCTCTCCTGCCGGGGTACACACTTGTTTCTGTGCGTGTGCACATAGGCACGTGGGTACATACTGAGAGCGTGTATGTGCATAGACTGCGGTGCGTGCGTACATTTCCCCCGCAGCTCGTGTGCAAGCACACCGCTGAGTGTGTGAGGCACGCATGCTGTCTCCCCGCCTGCCTCTCTTCCTCCCCTAGGGCCCCCCGAGGGAGTGGCCGCGCGTGGTGTGTCTGTGAATCTGTCAAGCATACCGAGCAGTGTCTCTGGGTGGTTGGTGTTGGCTGGTGTGACCTCCGCCTGGGTGTGTCCGGGTCTGCCTGTGATTCGCGTGTTGCAAGGGAGGGGACCGTGGGATGCTGGGCCCGTTGCCCAAGTGCGTCCCATCTGATGCTCATTCACGTGGGTTGGGTGAGGTGGATGTGTGTGACCCGAGACGCCTTGCCCGGTCTACCTGTGTTCGCTGGGCGTGGGGCCGTGGGCTGGGGTATCTGATGGCCGGTAGGAGTTTCCTGGGTGGGTCTGCCTGGCAAGGGTTCGTGTGCGTGGGGCAAGGAGGCTGCCGTGTCTGGGTCTCACTGTAGTTTTCCAGGCCTGGAACGTGTTGGCAGGCCAGTGCAAGCGGCCAGGTGTGTCTGTCTCTGGCTGCGGCTTGTGGGTGCCGTCCGGATACCGAGCATGTGCTGGTGTCCTGCCCGGCTGTGGCCTGACGGCCCTCGGTGTCTGCACACACCTGTGGTGCCTGGCGCGGTCCCAGAGTTAGGCATGTCAAGGCCCCTCGCCCCTGCAGCTGGGGAGGGGAGCCGGGGGGGGGGCTGGCGGGGAGGCCTGGCCTCCCATCACACGCCCCCCTCTCCCTCTTTCCCAGAATAAGCCGCCTCTTCAATGGCACCGAGCCCATCGTCCTGGACAGTTTGAAGCAACATTATTTCATCGACCGGGATGGGGAGATTTTCCGCTACGTCCTGAGCTTCCTGCGGACATCCAAACTGCTGCTCCCGGATGACTTCAAGGTGAGTCTGCGGCCGGCAGCTCCCCTGAGCCGCCTCTGTGGTGGCATTACACAGGGGACGCTGTGACTTAATAAATGGACCTGTGGTCGTCATGGCAACCATAAAAAGTTAAATGATGGAGCCGAGGGCTAAATCAGTTTTTCTAAACTAATTTTGTTTTCTCACATTTTTAGCTTATTTATCAGGGTGTAACAACAGTTAAGCAGCGGTGCTTACCCCTTTTCGTTTGCCGTCTTGAAGGACGGTCGCATGCCAGAGTTACGGGAGTTAGAGCTTTCCCACATCTGTTCCTTGTTGGCAGCTTGCAGGGGAAACCCTGATCCAAACCAACCAGACCTTTTAAACACAAGGTTACCCCCAGGTCCCGGGGGGGG
>NW_027397123.1:5398746-5434124 GCF_003265705.2 Callorhinus ursinus | reverse complement strand
CCTTCCTCCCTTCCTTCCTTCCTTTCCTTTTCTCCCTCCCCCAGAGACCCAGTGGCCCTGGGGCTCTTTTGTCCTCCATCCAACTGATACTGGGTGCCAACAACCAAAGTCAGGCCAAAGATACAGTGAAATATGCAGACCTGGGTCCTGTCCCCATAGCACTTATAATCTAGTGAAAGACAGGTGTTGAACCAAAAAAAAAAAAAGGCATGAGTTTCCTGGGGGGCAAATGTTCTATAGAAGTAGAGAATGTGGTGAAGGGGAACCATGGAGAACCTGGCCCCAGGGGGGTTTGGAGAGAAGGCTGCTTCTCTGGGTGAAGGAGGAACAGGGCCAAACAAGTGTAAGGGCCTTGATGAGGGGGCAGGGTGGCAAGAAGCTCGGTACCTTCCAGAACCAGAGAGAAGGTATCAGCCTGGGACTGTATGAAGGGGGAGGGGAAAGGAGGCTGCCCCTTGAGGTGGGACCTTGGTGGCTAGCTCAGCATTTGGCATTTTACCTGACATGCAATGGAAGGGTTGTGAGCAGGGAATGACAATCGGGTTTGCAAGTCAGAAGGACAGCCCTGGCTGCTGTATGGGGAAGGCTGCGGTGAGGGTGAGGGGTGGGAGCAGGAGACCAAGCGAGGTTTCCTGACGGCCTTGGTCCAGGTGGGAGGCAGCGAAGATAGAGCAAAGTGGCAGATTAGATTTCTGTTTAGGAATTGGCCACGGAAGGCCGTGGTGTGGATCGGTCGGGGGTAAGGGGACTCTCGAGGCTGCCTCCTGGCCTTTGGCTTGGGTCCTGAGTGAATGCATGGAGGCCCAGGGGTGGGACAGGCTGGAGGGAGCATTGTACCTCACTCTTGCATGGAATTGGTGGTGGGGCATCGGGTAGAGAGGTTCTGGGCTCTAAGGGAAAATGTGTGCAGATACCATTTAAAACCTCGAGAGTGGATGAGAGCAGACGCCCAGGAGGGAGCCCTGAGGAGCCCCAGTGGAGGGACAGGATAGGTCCCTGATCAACGACTGGCCCGCGTCGGGGCTAGAACTTGGGCTTCCCTCTGAGTGGTTCCAGAGGCTGGGGCCAACAGGTGGAAGGGGCTGAGGGCCTGGGGGGTGGGCCCTGCTTTGGGGGTTGGGCCTCCTTGCCTCTCCCCCAGGGGTCCTCAGGTTCACCAGCCAGCCTTGAGCTCAGCCCCCAATGAGTGGCCCAAGTCCTGCGGACCTAAGCTACTCAGGACCCAGGCAAATATGGGCGTGCATGTGTTTGGGGGACAGTTGGTGTGAGCGTGCCAGCCTGGGAGGTGGGCTTCCCACTCCCAGACACCTCCTCAACCTGCCTGCTAGGGCAGGATGGGCCCGGCACTTGGCAGATTTTGTCGCCCCTTAGACCTCACCCCCTTCTCTGAGCTGGGTGTTTATGTCCGCTTTATAGACGGTAAAACAGGCTCTGACAGGGTCAGTAACTGACGATCAGAGGCCTCAGGGCTGGTAGACAGCGTGCCAAAAATCCCACCCAGGCAGGTCTGCTTTGCCTCCCTGCTGGGCTATGAGCTCCTCCCGGGCAGGTGAGGATGCTGCTCCCCTCTGCCTGGCCCAGCCTCTCTTCTCTGGGATTCTAAGAAGGCGGCAGGTCCGCAGGCCATAGGCACGGCCTCAGGCTCCCCTAGTGCAGCCCCCTTGGTCTTTGCAGAGGCCCCTCTCTGCTCCAGAGACTTGAGGCCAGATGGAAGAGCACAAGGTTATCTGGCAAAGGTGCACACCAGCTGCCGCCTTTGGGTTCAGGCTAGACTCCTGGGGCTTGCACACATTCACCTGCGCCTCATTCTCCCCATCTGTACAATGGGTACGACCATCGCAGTCCGCCCTGAGCCCTGGGGGCGGGGGCAGGGCGCGTGGGGGGGCCGGAGCGGGCAAGAGCAGCCCCGGCCGCCGCCATCCGGTGTGCGCGCGCCCGCAGGACTTCAGCCTGCTGTACGAGGAGGCGCGGTACTACCAGCTGCAGCCCATGGTGCGCGAGCTGGAGCGCTGGCAGCAGGAGCAGGAGCAGCGCCGACGCAGCCGCGCCTGTGACTGCCTCGTCGTGCGCGTCACGCCGGACCTGGGCGAGCGCATTGCGCTCAGTGGCGAGAAGGCCCTCATCGAGGAGGTCTTCCCCGAGACCGGGGACGTCATGTGCAACTCTGTCAACGCCGGCTGGAACCAGGACCCCACGCACGTCATACGCTTCCCGCTCAACGGCTACTGCCGGCTCAACTCGGTGCAGGTGAGGGCTGCGCCCACCCCGCCCCGCCTCCCCCCTGCCTTCCCCCTTGGGCCTCCGGGGGCAGCGGGGATAGGTGGAGGGAGGCGCGGTCCCTGAAACGGTGAAGCCCTCCGTTCCATCTTACAGAAAAGGCAACAATGTGTCGATGCATAATTTATGTCCCGCTCATAATTAAATGATGGCGCCTGGGGGATGGACTTAAAAAAATTGATCTGTGCTTTTTTTTTTTTTTCCAAAAGGATGTTCTATAAAAATGGCCCAGAGTATTTTCAACAAAGTGTGCTTCATTTGACACCCAGAGTCTGCCTTTGGATTCAAATTAAACCCAGGCCGTAGGAGGGGGCAGGTCAGAGGCTGAGCGAAGGTTGCCTGGAGCCCCCTTGCTCACCCTGCTGACCCGTAGCCACTGGCACCCAGACGGCTGCCCAGAGCCGTTCTGAGCTGGCCTTCCTCAGATGGGTCTCAGAGCTAGGGAACCCCAGATGGATGAGGCCTATTCTTCCAGACCCAGGAGCAGACTCCTATTTCAGGCTTAGGGCAGAGTGGACACTGCGGGGAGGGGGGGGGAAGTGCTCCTCCCCCCTCCTCCCATGCACACATTCCACAGGCTGTCAGTCAGAACTTGCTACCCGTGGGACACAGGTGTCAGACACAGTGATGAGACACACCCCCCCCACAGAGGTACAAACCCACATGGACATGGAGGCCTGTAGAGACTCAGACACCAAGAGGCCTCCTCCTCCTCCCCATCCTGAGTTCCCTTGAGCTGATAAGCCCCCAGGCCCCAAACCATCTGGGACTCACAGCTCAGGGAAGCAGGTGGCCGCCCAGAGGCCAGGGGCAGGGTCTCTATTATTGAGTCAGGCCTCAGTGAGGTGGGGGAGGGGGGCTGGGACCACATGTCTGGCGGGGGGGGGGGGGCGGGGGCAGGTTACACCCTGGAGAAGAGAGAAGGGGCCCCAAGTCTCTTTCTGCCTCTGGATCAAGGCTGTGGACCCATGAGAGGGGCAGGATGGGGTAGCCTTTCCCAGGTTTGGTCACTCAAGGGGACCCGGGGTCTGGCTGCTCCCATCCCTCCCGTGGTTGCACAGCTGGTGGTTCTGCAGGGCGGTGTCTGTCCTGAGATATGAACAGGACGGTTGGCTTGCCCTGGCTGATGGCCACCTGCCCGCAAGGCCAAGCCAGGCAGACTCTTTTGCAGCGGGGCATTGCTGACCCTTCTTTCTTCCCCGGCAGGTGCTGGAGAGGCTGTTCCAGAGGGGTTTCAGTGTGGCTGCATCCTGTGGGGGTGGCGTGGACTCCTCCCAGTTCAGCGAGTACGTGCTGTGCCGTGAGGAGCGGCGGCCGCAGCCCACCCCCACTGCGGTCCGGATAAAGCAGGAGCCCCTGGACTAGGCCCCGCCTCAGTGCCCACCTGAGGCCGTCTGGCCCTGGGAACACCCCAGGGACCTGGAAACAGTGCTGGGGAGTTCTGCCTCTGCCTGCGTAGCAGTGGGCATGAGACTGAGGGTGGGGCTGGAGGGTCCAGAGCCAGCCCGGGGAGCCGCAGGTATCCTGGCAACAGCGCGTGGGATGCCGGAGGCACGCCCACCGAAGGACCGTTGATGTGACCCAAAGATGCTGCGGTGGGAACAGTTCTCCCGGCACTTTGGCTCCCCGGCCCGGCGCGGCCTGCTCCGAGGCAGGGTCAGCAGAGGCCTCCGGGCCCATGCCAGAGGAGCCGTTCATCCTTCTCCACGCGTGGCAGTCTCCACTGGGTCTCCTTGTGTCACAGATGGCTTATTTTTCTACACTATTTAGGATGGAAGGAACTAACTGCACAAGCCAGAGAGGCTGACAAGGACCAACGCTTCTTCATCTGGTGCTCAGTTCGTAGCTGGACGGGCAGTGTGCCCCCCCGCCCCCCCACGCAGCAGAGGAGCTCCTGGGCCCTGGGGCTCAGGTGCCTGCAGAGTGGGGCTTGGAGACTTCTGGTCCCTGCTCCAGAGACAGACGCAAGAACGGCAATGCCCGTAGGAACTGAAGCAGGGCCCCCAGGGCTGCGGGGAGGAGGGCTGTGTGGGTGTGGGGGACGGATGGCTCTGGAGCCATCTGACACCCTCCCCTTTGCTGCCACCCAGGGTGCAGGCCACACTTGGTGAGTCACCTGACCTACCAATGCCCTGGGGACTTCCAGTTCTATCTGAGTGTCCTCACACCTGGGCTTCTACAGAAGTCTCTCCCCATCCAGACCAGCCACGGGGCCACACCGCATCCTTACCTCAGGAATGGGCCCCATGGTGAAGGGGCCCATGTGTCAGCAGCATCCTCTGGGTCCCCAGCTCAGGAAGCCGTCCCCAGCTCCGCTTTTCCCACACTAATATGCACACTGAATTTGAATGAAACTGTTACACTAGCTTGCCGATGAGACTGGGACACAAGGCGTACCTGGGGCTCTGGGCTCCGGATTCCAACAAGGACCGGCCCCAAGGGGTCCTCCCAGACAACAGGCACAAAGATGGACACCCCCCCCGTCCCCCTTCCCCACACTGGCTCCACCCGGGTGGGGAAGTCTTGGAGGGGTGCCCCAGCCGGCCCCGCGCTGTGTATGATGCCTGTAGACTTGTATATGACTCCTTTAATATTGTAAAGATGCTGATGTACAATTGTGTGTGTGTGTAAACACATTACGTTCCTAGTTCATGCCATAAATGATGCTCTAAAGCAAACGACTCAGGCTCTGTCCTGTGCAGAAGCGACAGCCGGATCCCGCCTGGCACGCAGTGCGCAGTGCGGGGTGGTTTGGGGGTGGGGTCCCTCCCAATTGGGAAGAAACAGCAGACCCCTCTCTCCCATGCAGCCCTAGCTAGGGGAGGGGAAGGGGCAGGGTCCCAAGCGGCCGTTATTTATTACATTTGGGTGTTTCCTCTCTGCTGTGCCTGTCCCCTCTGGGCAGCACAGATTCTGAATTCTGATTCACAGCCCCGAACCAGATGCCATACAGGGGGAAGGCAGACAGAAGGTGTCCGGGGGCTTTTGAACCCAGTCTTAAATGTTCGAAATTTTTCCCTCCCTGGCTCTGGGTTGAGGTCAGCGTCCTCGTAGCACCCCCAAAGCAGTAGAAGGTGGCCAGCCCGGGGTCCTCGCAGCCCCCGGCGTGAGAACCACAGGCCATCAGGGCACGGAACAAGGCCTCAGTGTGCCTCTTTCCAGGGATAGACCTCCCGTTTTAATAAGTCTTTTTGTGTTTTTCCTCAAAGCCCTTATGTTCTAACCCACAAGGACCCTTCTCCATGCCCGGTAAGGGGCACCAGCTTCAACCTGTAGGACGGGAGCACAGAGAGCCTCATCCCGTCGGAGGCCACAAAGCAGATGCCATCCACTGTACAATCTAATTTGCAGGACAGACTTGCTAGCCTTCTTTGCTTAGCAACGCGCCTACGGTTGGCACATCTGCATTTTGGCATCTGAGGCTCACGTCTGAGAGGGGGAGAAAGTGGTGTGCTTATTAGAAAGGAAGTCTGTGAAAACAGCTC
The DNA here is from genome assembly GCF_003265705.2 of Callorhinus ursinus. Taxonomy (NCBI): domain Eukaryota; kingdom Metazoa; phylum Chordata; class Mammalia; order Carnivora; family Otariidae; genus Callorhinus; species Callorhinus ursinus. The sequence continues at coordinate 5,428,362 of NW_027397123.1, read as the reverse complement.
AGTGCTGCCTGTTCTGGGTTTTTCTGATGATAGCCAGGATGGTTACTGGTGGCTGGAGATCCCCTAACATTCTCAAGCAAACTCTCTTTTTGATTAGACCGTGAGATCCCCTAACATTTTCAAACAAACTCTTTGATTAGACCGTCGTGCTGAAAAAAACAACGAAAACAGTAACTACCTTAACTGTCACTCCTATGTCTTTACTAATTAAGTAAAATCAGGAAGTCCATTTCACATAAATTGGCAATTTCTGAATCTGTAGAAATATCTGATGCTCCCACAGTAATGCTAAAATTCTAATATATGGAGTCCCCATAAACAGCACAAATTAGTGGTCCCCTTAAAACGTTTTTCTACTTCTGGAATGACTATATTCTAAGTAATCTTTTGATCAAATACCAGCAGCATAAATGTTTCTTCTGTTCTTCAGGAGCCTCAAAACTGGTTATTTATGATAAGCAACTGGAGAGAGAGCTTGGCCAGCTATGCCCAACCTCCATCAGGGCAGGGGAGAGCCGGCCGAACCACGGCACGTGGCTTTTGCCACTGTCCTGCTCACACGGGGCTTGAAGCCAGGTCACAACATCTTTTAAAAAGTGTGGTTTTTTTTTTTTTTTTTTAAGTTACCACTTGACTGTGTTCCTTAGAATAAATAAAGGCTATTTTATAAATTACACACGCAGCTCTAGTGCTTTGTTTCTAATCCATGGAGGCAGCCACAAGAAGGTACTCTGATCTAGATGATTCTGAAACCATCACTGCTCACACCTGGAACTTGGCTTGGCCAATGAATGGGACCCTGAGCAGCCCAAGTCCCAAATCCTAGACCTGATCTGAGGAGCTGCCATGGAGGGCCGGGCCCTAAGCAGCTGCATGGTCCCCGGGCAACCTAGCGTGCAACCATGCTGGTAGACCTGGGAACGAGGGCAGTGAAGGCCTGGGCTTCCTTCATCTCTCCCAAACCCGCAGCCCTGGTCCCTGTGTTCAGGGTACAGTAGGCCCTTTGCACTATATTGATTGTGTGTGTGTGTGTGTGTGTGTGTTTGAACCAAACCAGTACATTTGGAAAATGGGCAGAGAAGCACAGATATGAGCAGTGGGGGAGGGAGGACTAATTTGGCTGAGCCCAGCAGAGCCTAATGAGCATAGGGTTGGGGGGGCTACCCTTTTTCCCATTCAGGAGGCAGACCTGTGTTCTCTGGACAGATGGACTATCAGCTAAGATGGCCCCAGCCCATTGGGCCCTGTCCTCCCTCTTGGCTCTCCAGAGACAGGAAAACAGCTCCGGTGACCCTGGAGGACACTAAGACACACAAGACAGACTGGAGCTTCTCCTAAGTAGGTGACAAGGTGGGACATACAAAAATGGGACCAGCCAGAGGATCTTCAGTTTGGGGAAAAACCCTTGGTTCAACCCAATGGGCGATCTAGACAGAGGGACAACTGTTGTCCAGACAGGGCAGCTGCTGACCTTGAACCTGATACCTGGGCTAATGTGGGCTGTTGTAGAAACTAATGTCCAGTTTGATGGCCATAACTTCCATTGGCTTTAAGGTGGGTGGACCACAAATTCAAGACAGCTACACAATGTTGGTCTTGGCTCAAATGTGATGAGGACGTGGCGGACCCTCTTTGCTTACCCAGCCCCAACCAAAGGAGGTGGCTCCATGTGGAGAGAAGCCCTGCCCAGAGACTGGGACCCATGGGGTAGGCCTTACTGGACCAAGAGAAAGAAAAAGGTATTGGTGGCAGGGAAGGGCAGCTTCCTGCCAGGAGCAAGACTAGCAGTGACAGAGTTCTAAAGTGACCCAAGTGAAACCCAACCCCAGTGAGGTTGGCCAGAAAAGGAAGGCTAATGAGGGACTCTCCCTGGACCTCACAGCCCCCGGCTTCAGTCCCTGCCCTCAAGGCCCTGTAAGTCCAAGGGCATTTCCCGGTGAGCTTTCAGTGGAAGGGAGACCCCAGCCCCTAGGTGGCCCCTCCAACCCCACCCCATCCCCCTGGTCGATCTTATTGGGAACACTGAATGGCGGCTCTCTTCCCCCAAACCCCAGAGCCAGACAAACCAGGTACCTGCCTGAGTGTTCTTCAAACCTCAGGGCTGCGGGCAGAGTGGGGAGCACTGCTGGGGATGTGTAGCCGGGCGTGGCTGCCTGTCCGGTAGCTGTTTGTTCACAGGGACAGAGGCCCCTGTGTTTCTAGTCCTACCCTCCTATCCCAGTGGAAGGATGTCTTGGACAGTATTTGTGCTATTTTAGGGTCATATAACTTTGACTTGAAGAGTGGGGTGGTGAGGCTGCTGAGGCTTCGGACATCGGCCAGCCAAAGGGTCCCTGCTAACTGCAAAGATCCTTATCTTCCCAACCACCTGCTGGGCGCCATTGATGGATGGCCAGCGTGCGCCAGCCACTGTGGGTGCTTGGGGACAAGACATCCCATGAGACTGAGGGAAGACATGTGTTTTTCCACAGGATTGTTTACTTGAGGCTCTAAATTTATCTGGGAGAGAATTTTCCGTATTACAGTTTTCGAGTTTGTCATGACATCAAACACAGATTACCCCTAAATTCCTTGATTTGCGCATAGAGCCAACAATCTCTCAGGCTTCAATGCTAGCACCTCCATGGCGAACAAGCCTTCTCCGAAATTCTAATAAGAGACCCAGAGACAAAGGCAGGCACACTCCCGCAGGAAACACAAAGGAGAGGGCTGGAGGTCAGCTGCATTTGGATTTTTGTCTTTATTTCCATTACGTCGTCGAACAGCCGGTCCTGACAGCCATCTCTGGGCCTGGTGGCCACGCTGGACAATGCTCTTCCTGGCCCCAGAGCCATGGCTCGGGGACGGTAACAGCTGGGTCATCCAGGGCCTGACTCCCGGGACCTCCTCACACTAACGTCCCAGACCCCGACAGACTTAAAGAGCAGAGGCGGAGCCAGGGAGGGGCCGGGACGCCCAAGCCAAGTGCCTGGGAGGATGCCCGCGGTGCCGCCCTGCCCCTCCCCGGCCAAGAGAGCCCCCGCCCCCCCCCCCCCCCCCCCGTCCCTGGCTGGACGGCCGGAGGTGCGCCGCCTCCTCCAGTTGCTCCCGGCCAAGCCTGCTGCTGGAAGCCTGTGTCTACAATGTCACCAGAGCTTCCTCCTCTGTGTCCTGGACCCGGTCCAGAGCTCCCGAGGAAGCTGCGGTTTGGGGCGGGCGAGGAGTCTGCTCCGGCAGGGCGGGGCGGCTGCTCCCACTCCGGACGCGGGCCACGCCCTCTTGGACGCGAACACACCCCCATTTCCCGGGGCCCACAGACACGCCTCGCCCTGCAGCCCAACAGCAGGTAGGCAGATTTGTACGAGTATATACAAGGTCCTGGAACTCTCGCCCGGTTGCCACACAGTCGACGGAGCATAATTGGGGGAGGTTGTGCAACTGCCCGAGAAGCCGGGGCTCTCCAGGTTCTCATCACAGGTGTCCAGTGAGCCTGGAGACAGGGCCAGACGCCAACACGGCCACCTTTGGGGCGCACTCATGGCCTTGCTTCAGCGGGCTCTGCCGAGAGTTGGGGAGCCCAGGTGTCTAGGAGCTGGACCAATGGGAGTGTGAGTTGGGGAGAGGGGACCTTGCCTGCAGCCCCCCCCCCCCCCCCGCCCAAGCTGCAGGAGCAGCAGCAGTGGTGGTGGCAACCGCCCTGTCTGGCAGGCCAGCGAGCACAGCGTGCCCCCCCCCTCCCCCGCCCCGCCCCAGGCCGCCAGGCAGGACCCACACCGGTCTGGTGGTAGGGGAGGGCGGACCCTGGGGGAGGCTCCACCCAACTCAGGCTGAGACTGACAACCCCTTCCCCACCCCATGGGGCCTGTGCCCAGCAGCTGGCCTGCATTCTCAGGCTCTAGGAACCCCATGGGTGGGTCCTTCCCCGGGGGGCCCAGTGAGTCACTTCCCCAAGCCCCCGAGGCCTTAGTTGAAGGTGCCTCCCTCTCCAGCAAAGCCTCCTTTGTTCTCTCGCTGGCTTCACTTCACAACCCTCTCCTCCCCTCTCCCTTGCAGACTCAGGTCCTGCGGGCTCTAGGGGCACCGGCAAATGGATGCCACCTGGAAAGTGGGGTGGCCCTGCAGAGAACGGGAGCTTGCTTTTCCACTTCCTGTGTCCCTGCCCTCATGGCGCCGTGTCTCTCGCCGCCCCCGACAGCTGGGGCAGCCCCTACCTCCCTGCATGGGTGGTACAGCCTGCGCAGCGCCATTATGGGCTGTGCGCCAGGAGGGAGGGTGGTTGATGCGCTCACCCTGGTCAGCACCACCGGGAGCTGCTGAACTGGCCCCTGATGCTTCCCTTGCGTCAGGGAGAGGCTTCCTTGGCTCAGACGATTGCAGTATCATTGCTCCCTTTCCTGGGTGCCCTTCCCACCCACCCCATCCCCTCCACCCCCCCACCCCCCCGCCACCTCTTGCCCTGGTGGAGGAGCCCAGGGGAAGCACAGCCCAGGAAAGGAATTCAGCAAAGTGCCTTGGGACACAGCTTCGAGTCCGCCTCCTCTCCCCTCCCCACCTTCCAGCCCCAGCAAGGCCAAGTGGTGGGCTCCCTGGCCCGGTTGGTGCCCAGCTGCTGGGTGAGCTGAACCAGCCTGCACTGAAGGCAGCTGTCTGTGGCACATCTTGTGTGTGTGTGAGCACCATTCTTGCAGCCAACGGGAGCTCTGGTTTTGGAGAAGTAGAAGACTATTTTTTTTTTTAAAGCTGTATGCACGAAGATTCTCAAATTTTGTTTACGATAGCAAAAAAAGAACAGTGTCCTAAACAGAGAGGAACGATGAAGTCTCTTATGGAACATCATTTGATGAAATGCTTTTATCCTTCCACAAATATATATAGTCTACAGTCTGCCCTACACTTGCAGGGCCTCTGGTCAAGAAGGGGAGTTACGGGAGACCAGACTCGGAGCCATGCAGCCGCTCACCAAATCCGTAAGCCACACCCATGATGTAGGAGCAATCAATACTATTATTTGCACAGAAAAAGAAAGGTGTGAGGTCCCTCAGCTAACGAGGACCAGAAAAGCAGCCCCAGCTGGCTTCAGAGCCTATGCTCCTGCCATGAAAAACAATGTCTAATGCATTAGCTTCGTACTGCTGCTGTGAATGTTACCACAGACTTAGTGGCTTAAAACAACACACATGTATCATCATACAGTCCTGGAGATCAGAGGTCTGAAGTGGGTCTCACCAGGCTAAAATCAAGGTGTCGGCAGAGCTGCATTCCTTTCTAGCGACTCTAGGAGAGAATGTGTCTCCTTCTGTTTTCCACCTTCTAGAGGCTGCCACATTCTTTGACTCATGGCCCCTTCCTCCATCTTCAAAGCCAGATCAAATCTTTTTAATCCTGGCTCTACTGGACTCATGATTATGTTGGGCCCACCCAGCTAATCTGGGATAATCTCCTTATTTTAAGGTCAACCTATTAACCTGAATTCCATTTGCAACCTTAATTCCCCCTTGCCATGTAAACTAACATATCCACAGATTCCTAGGTTTAGGATGGAGACATATTTGGGGCCTTATCCTGCCTACCACAGCTGAATAGCAATTTTATCCACTCAAAAACTATTGAACACAAGCTATGTGTCAAGCACTGGTTTAGGTTCTGCTGGGGATACAGCAGTGAATGAAGAAGACAAAAATCCCTGACCTTGTGGAGTTTACACTCCAGGGGAGGGAGACAGACAATAAATGAAATAAATAAGCAAATGTATCAGAAGTTAGATGGTGCTAACTGCTAAGAGGAAAGATAAATCAAGGAAGGGGATAGGCAGTGTGTCTGTATGGCTATTTTCGTCAGTGTACTGGACATCTGTAATTTGCTCCTCTCCCTGCCCTATGCCTTGCAGCTGATATCTGTGAACAACATGAAGGGTAACACTGGCTTCCTGTTGGGCATGGCTGGTGGGAAACACTTATAGAAGACCAGAAGGATGCAAATGAGGATCCCAAATGAGGGATCCCTCATCCCTCCTCCAAAAGCCTCAGCCCCTATTAGGAAGCTTTTCCCACATAGGCCACCCTGTTCCAAGAACACCTTCCTTCAGACCTACGAATGGCAACTGTGGCTGCCTTTACCTGCCCCAGGGGAATTCACTACCTCCTCTAGTTTCCCTATACCCTGTCCAAACCTTTGTAAATAGTACTTTATAAAACTCTCCTAACTAGAGGCTGTCATGTTTTCCTAGGAAGGATTTGCTGAGCTGGCAACATTTAGATAAAGCCCCAGAGAAGATAAGGTGGGAGACATGCAGATACCTGGTGGAAGAGCATTTGGGGCAAGGTAGCTGCAAGTGCAAAGGCCCTGTGGTTAAAAACATGCATGATGCGTTTGAGAAACAGCAAGGAGGTTCTTTGTGGCTGGAGTGGGTAAGAGAGCATAGAATGGCCGGTGTGGTCACTGGGGTACATGGGATAGGACAGAAGTCAGATCATGTTGGGTCTTTGAAGAAGGTTCTGGGAGCGCTTTCCCTCTATCTCCTCAGAACTCCCCGTTGGATGCACACAGACCCTATGGCTTCCTACTGCCCTGGCAGCTCTCTGTCTGAGGGTCTTTGCTGGCCACAGGTGTACAGTAGGTCCTTGTGCAGGGAGCAGGCCAGGGAGTTAATGATCCTGGGAGTAGCCCCCAACCAATGTGGAGTTGGTGAATAAATACCTAGGTGCCTTGCCTCTTGGGTTTGACGGGTGTGAGGCATGATCTAGGCAGACTCTCAGAGATCCCCAGGAGGGTTGAGCTCCAGTTAGGGTCACAGTGGTAATTCCCTTATTAACACACCCTGTATTGGCTTCCTTCCTTTCTCCTGTCTCACTTCCCTGTTTATCTCCCCATGCTCCCAGAAGTCACCTCTCAAGTGAACTACTTATACTCAAGCCCTTGCCTCAGCATTGGCTTCTAGAGCATCCCAATGTAAGATACCCTGTGAGCCATTATTAGTCCTCGGGCCTCTAAGAGAGCAAGGTGAGCAACCACTGCAGTGTAGGGAGTGGAGGAGTGATATGGGCTGAAAGGGGCAAGAGAGAAGCAGGGAGACCAGCCAGATGCTACCGTAGTAGTTCAGAGGAGTGATGAAGGTGGGGGGAAGCTGTGCAAGTGGTCAGCAGTGGGTAGATTCTGGATACTCTTTTTTTAAAAAAATATTTTATTTATTTCTTTTATTTATTTGAGAGAGAGAGAGAGAGAGAAACAGCATGGGAGAGGAGAGGGTCAGAGGGAGAAGCAGGCTCCCCTGCAACCCAGGAGCCCAGCATGGGACTCGATCCTGGGACTCCAGGATCATGACCCGAGCCAAAGGCAGTTGCTTAACCAACTGAGCCACCCAGGCACCCTATTCTGGATACTCTTTGAAGAGCCAATGTGATTGGCTGCCTGATCACCTGTGGGATTTGAGAAACAGGAAGGTGTCTAGGGTGATTTCAAGGTTTTTGGCCTGAGCAAAGGAAGGATGGAGTTGCTTTTTACTGGGATGAGGAAGATTGTTTTGTGGAGAGCAAAACAACGAAGGCTGGGAGCGCAGTTTTGGATACGCTGAGCTGAGATGCCAATCAGACACGTGAGCGGAGATGCCAAGCAGGCAGATGGTCAGGGACACATGTAGGGAACTGAGGAAGGAGCCCAGGCTGCAGGGAGAAGTTGAGAGTCATCAGTAGATATATGGCATGTACAGTGAGGACTGGATAAAGTCTCCAAGGGAAGGAGTGTGGAAGAGAAAGGGCTGAGGCCCCAGGACTGAGTCCCAAGCCCCCAATATCCAGAAGTCAGGAGAAGAGGGGACCAGCAGAGGCATCCAGAAGGAGCAGCCAGAGATGGGGAAGGAAGGCCAGGAGATGGAGTGTGGAGGAAGGGATCAGCCTGCCAGATGCTGCTGATGAGGCAGGTGAGGGGCAGCCTGGGGCTCCTGGGTCCAGCAGCGTGGGGCTCACAGTGACTTTTTTTTTTTAAGATTTTATTTATTTATTTGACAGAGAGAGACACAGTGAGAGAAGGAACACAAGCAGTGGGAGTGGGAGAGGGAGAAGCAGGCTTCCCACCAAGCAGGGAGCCCGATGCGGGGCTCGATCCCAGGACCTGGAATCATGACCTGAGCCGAAGGCAGACGCTTAACGACTGAGCCACCCAGGCGCCCCCTCACAGTGACTTTAACACCAGCTCTAGCAAGTGGGATGAGGAGGCAAGAACCTAAAGGGAGATTATGCAAGAGAGAACAGGAGAGAAGTCAAAACAAACATTGGATGGCTCTTGAGGGAAAAGTCATCAAGTATTTTAAATTAATTTTGTTTCATTTTGAAATCATCCCAAATCTGCAAAAACAAGTTGCAAGTATGCAAATTATTTTTCTGATGAACCATTTCATAGTAACTTGCTGGCATGATGCTCCATCACCCCCAAATACTTCAGTGTGTGTTTTCTACAAACAAGGACATTCTCCTATGTAACCATCACGTAGTCACCAACACCAGGAAAAGTACATCAATATTCCTCTGACTCATTCAGGTTTTACCAATTGTTCCAGTAGCATCCTTATTAGCAAGGTGTTCAGTTCAGGATCGTGTGTGTACTTAGCACTCATATCTCTTTCCTTCCTCCATCTGGAAAAGTTCTGCCTTTCCTTACCTTTCACGTCCTTGACATTTTTGATGATTACAAGCCAGTTATTTTGTAGAAGGTCCCTCAACTTGGGCTTGTCTGAAATTTTTTTTTTCATGGTGAGAGCAAGTTATGTTGACCTAGCAATTCGACTCTTAGAAATACACCCCCAAAGAACTGAAAACAGATGATGAAACAAATACTTATATGGCACCATTCACAATAGCCAATAGGTGGAAAGAACCCAGATATCTACCAATGGGTGAGAAGACAAAGAGTGGTACATCCACACAATGGAATATTATTCAGCCACAAAAAGGAATGGGTACTGATACATGCTATGATGTGGATGCACTTCACAAGCAATATGTATAGGAAAAGATGTCAGTCACAGAAGACCACATACTGTACGATTCCATTTATAGGAAATATTTGGGATAAGTAAATCCATAGAGACAGTAAGGAGATTACTGGCTATGGGGGAGGGAGGGGGGGTAATGGGGATTAACTACTTGATGAGTATGGGGTTTATTTTGCAGTAATGAAAGTATTTTGGAACTACATTGAGGTGGTGGTTGTACAACATTGTAAATATAGTGAGTGGCCCAGAAGTGTTCACTTTAAAATGGTTACATTTATGCTATATAAAGTTCACCTCAATTTAAAAAAAAAAGATTCAAGGGCACCTGGATGGCTCAGTTGGTTAAGCGTCTGCCTTTGGCTCAGGTCATGATCCCGGGGTCCCGGGATTGTGTCCCACATCGGGCTCCTTGCTCAGTGGGGTGTCTGCTTCTCCCTCTCCCTCTGCGGCTCCCCCTGCTTGTGCTTTCTCTCTGTTGAAAAATAAATAAAATCTTTTAAATAAATAAATAAATAAAGATTCAGATCATGCGTCTATGGCAAGAATATCCAAGGAGGATATTCCCGTTCTTCCCATGATGTCCTATCAGGTGGCACATGCTTTCTACGGTGCTTACTTGGATCACTAGATTAAGGTGGTGTCTACTAGGCTTCTCCTCCATAAAAGTCACTCCTTTTCTCTTCGTAATTAATAGCCCTTTGCAGGTAGCTACTTTGAAACTGGGTATTGCCTGTCCCTTATCGAATTTTCCATCTATTCGTTTATCTGTTTAGGGAAGTGACTTCCCAGCCATTCATTTCTATTCTGTTCAAGGTGTTATAATCTTTTAAGTTCATTACTTATTTTGGTGTTGCAACCTCCCCAGATTTGGCCAGTGGGCGGCCCTCTACGTTGTTTTTGGACATTCTTTGGACATGGCCCATCATTTTTCAAGTACCTCCTTGCTGACTGGCACAACAAGCTCATCTTGTATTTTCCCTGCTCCAGTCCTGCAGTCAGTCCTTCTGGCAAAGAAAATTAGTTCATCCTAATGGAGAACTAATATTTAGAAACCGAGATATAGAGCTAGGCATACTCATTGCTATTGGGGTGGTGGTTTTCAGACCTTCTCAGTGGACAGTGCTAGGGAATTTATGTGTGCATGTGCACATATATACTCATGCTTTTATGCATATTATTTCTCTACGTATAAAAAATCATGAGTTCTGGGGTGCCTGGGTGGCTCAGTCATTAGGTGTCTGCCTTCGGCTTGGGTAGTGATCCCACGGTCCCGGGATCGAGCTGTGCGTCGGGCTCCAGCCCCACGTCAGGCTCCTTGCTCAGCGGGAGACCTGCTTCTCCCTCTCCCACTCTCCCTGCTTGTGTTCCTTCTCTTGCTGTGTCTCTCTTGGTGAAATAAATAATCTTTAAAAAAAAAAAATCATGAGTTCTTACCAATACTTCCAATTCCAACCCAACACCACATGTCTCAGTCTAGTGTTCTCCTGCTCATATCTGAAACTCTCTTTTCTAGCAGTGAGAAACATCACTCCCAGGGCCTTAAAATATCCAGTCACTGCCCTCCCCACAAGCCCTCAGACGCCTTCCTTATCCTGCTTGGGCTCTGACACATGTGCTAGGTCACACCCCTGCACAGATGCTCCCCTTCATCCAGTGTAGGTTCACACCCCCCCACCCTGCACTGAGCTACTCTCCTGTGCAGATGTCCTTCTCACCTCTCAGGGTGGAAGCTCTACTTTGGACCACCGCAGATTCCTCCCTTGCTCAGCTCTACCTAATAAATTTTAGCCTGAAGTGTTCAGAAACGAAAGAGAGAAAGGAAGAACTCTGATAAAACATCAAGCATAAAAAGCAGATGAACAGACCTTATACATTCTATATTTACAGTTTTAAATTTTGCATGGAAAAAATGTAGAAATTATACTAAAATTATCATTGGTATGGTTGTGGGTTAAAATTATGAAGGCCTTTTTTTTTTCTTTTCTATACTTCCCAAATTATCTGTAATATGGTTACATTACTTTTCAATTAAAATATTTCAAGGAAAACATAATTTAAATTGCACTTTCTAAATTGTCTCAAGCTGCATACAGCATGTTCAGGATCCATGCTAATAGTCCAAGAAGATGCCCACAATTTTAATAGAAGATCTGGAGAAGAGCAGTTTTATATCAAAGCAAACTGGGACCAGAATACAAAGTTCTCGTGAATTTTAAAAATAAGACCTGAGTTCCAGTTTTTTTTGGGGGGGGGGGGGAACGATGCGTTTCCCTTCTTCTCCCTGTGTTGTAAGACTCAATATCATGTGCTGCCTTGACATCAGGAGGACCTCAAATGGCTTAATTTCAAGTTTCCTCCTCACCCTGCTCCTATAAATAAAGTTCCTCAGCCAGATAACCCTCCTTATCAAAGTGATCCCGCACAATCCCTGTTCATCCCTGATTTCAGTGCCCTACCAGCTCACAGAATTATTCAAACAAGCTAATCACATCCTCCTGCAGGAAGCAGGGGGTACCTCACTCTCTTGATACTATGGAGCCTGCCTCCCAAGGCCCCTGCTTGTTCATCCTATTCCCAAGTGCAACTCCCATGTGACCCTGTGTGGCATGTGGTGTCCTCCAGGCTATGAGTATGTGTGACTATTAAAATGTTATTGATCTCACTTGCCCAGTCTCAGCGGTTGTGTAATCAACCATCTTCACAACCGTAGGTCAGGAAGCCCTCCCTCACCAAGGGGGTAAAGAAGAGGTGATGAAAACCCTGCCCTCTAATTACAACTAAATATCCTGGAAGTTACTGAACAGAAAATGATTAGAAGACTCGTAAAGCTGGAAAGCAGAAGGTGGACCAGCGAGGGACCTCAAGACTTAAGGAACAACGGCGTAGTCAGTTCCCCAACGACTGGGTGCTGAAGATTCCGACAACTTAGAACCACTAAGAGGCATAAAAAAACAAAAACAAAAACAACAAGGAAAGCCTGCTTTCACTGGGCAAAGGACAAGTAAAGGAAAAGCCCAAGAGAGACCTAGGGGGGAGCCCCAGTGGCTGCCCATGACAGAGCATTGGCAGGCGGTCTGATCCACCTGCAGCAGTGGTACAGTCAGAGTAGAGGCTGGTGCACCTACAGAACAGCTGGTCCAACTGCAGGAGCAGTGTCAGCTCTGTCTACTTACCCTCCATCTAGTGGCATTAAAAGACTCAGCAGCTTCTGTCCCCCATCTCCAACTCTCCCACTGAAGAGAGTGGCCCAACCCCACCAGGTAGCCCTGGGAATGATCCCAACAGATGACACCAACAGGGATTGGGCAGTAGCCCCAGCAGTTCTAGAAAAATTAAGCTAGATGACAAGAATCACAATGGAAGATTTCTGATAACCAAACCATCGTAAATGTATATATATACCAGAACCTGCATACTAAATCTAAACAGAGTGACTGCCCACTAAAACAGATTTAAATAGGCCAAGAGTGTCATAACATAATAACCAAACGTCCGGGATACAGTTGAAAATCACTCATCTTTCCAAAGAATCACAATTTGAGTGAGGGAAGACAACTGACTCCAATACCTAAATGAATCAATGTCGGAACTACCTAACAAGAATTTTAAAGCATTATCATAAAAATGCTTCAGCAAACATTTGCAAATTCTCTTGAAACAAATGAAAAAAAAATCTTAGCAAAAAGTAGCAGTAATTACAGAGAACCAAATGGAAATTACAAAACTGGAATATACAACTGAAAAGAAAAACCTGCTAGATGGACTCCATAGTAGAATGGAGATGACAGAGGATAGAAACAGTAAACTTGAAGACAGATCAATAGAATTTACTCAGTCTAAACAGCAGACAGAAAACAGACTGAAAAAGAAAATGACAGAGCCTCAGAGTTCTGTGGTAAAATAACAAAAGATGTAACATTCATACAATCAGAGTCCCAGAAGAGAAGAGAAAGAGTGTGGGACTGAAAAAATATTTGAAGAAATATTATACAAAATAGAGTGGCTTAGTCTGTTGAGTGTCTGCCTTCAGTTCGGGTCATGATCCTGGGATCCTAGGATGGAGCCCCTCCTCTGTTACCCTGCTCAGTGGGGAGTTTGCTTCTCCCTCTCCCTCTGACTCTCCCCCTGCTCATGCTCTCTTGTGTGCACTCTCTCTCTCTCTGAGTAAATAAAAAATCTTAAAAAAAATAATAAATAATAAAAAATAAACCAACCCCATGCCAAGATGGAATATAATCAAGCCTCTAAAAACTAAAGACAAAGAAAAAGTCTTTTAAAAAGCTGGAAGGAAATAACACATTACCTGTCAAGGAACATCAATCAGAATGAGAATGTTTTTTTTCTTCTGAAACCATGGGGGCCAGAAGTAAGTGGCATAATATTTTTCAAGTACTGAAAGAAAAGAGCCATCAACTGCACAATCCTCTATCCAGTAAAACTATCCTTCAGAAATGAAGAAAAAATAAAGTCATTCTTAGGAAAGCTTAGAGAACTTGTTGCTTGCAGATCTATCCTTGGAGGAAGCTCTCCAAACAGAAAGAAAATGATAATAGAAGAAGGCTGAGACATTCAGAAAAGAAAGAAAAACAATGCAATGGGTAAAAATTAAAGGTAAATACAACAAACTCTTCGTTGCCTCATGAGTTTCTTTAATCATATTTTGTGGTTAAAGTACAAGTTATAAAACTATCTGATGTGGTGTTCAATATAGAGAGAGGAAATGCTTAACATCATTATGTTTAAAAAGCAAGGATAGTAAAACAGATGGTTTTTACACTTCACTTGAAGTGGTCAAACATCGACACCAGTAGACTGTGATATGTTATGTATGTATATAGTGATACCTACAGCAACTCTAAAGAAAACTATACAAAGCAATATACTCAAAAAATCATAAAGAAACCAAAATGAAACTAAAAATGCTCAAATAGCCAACAGGAAGGTAAGAACAAAGAAGCAGAAGGACAAGAATCAGAGGCAACAAACAGAAAACAAATAATAAAATGGCAGACTTAAGCTCTAACATATCAATAAATACTTTAAAAATAAATGCTCTAAATTCACAAATTAAAAGACAGAGATTGACAGAGTATGTTAAAACACAGACACGGGGGCGCCTGGGTGGCTCAGTCGTTAAGTATCTGCCTTCGACTCAGGTCATGATCCCAGCTTCCTGAGATCGAGCCCCGCACCGGGCTCCTTGCTCCGCAGGAAGCCTGTTTCTCCCTCTCCCATTCCCTCTGCTTGTGTTCCTGCTTTCGCTATCTTTCTCTCTCTGTCAAATAAATAAATAAAATCTTAAAAAAAAAAGAAAACCACAGACGCGTGCGCACACAAACACACACAACCACAACCCAAGGATATACTGTCTACAAAAAATTTTTTTCAAACGTAATGACATACGGAGGTTAAAAATAAAAGGATGAAAAATATATACCATGCAAACACTAATTTTTTTTTAAATTGGCAATGTTTTTTGGATTTAACACCAAAAGCAAGGCAACAAAGCTAAAACTAATCAAGTGGGAATGCATCAAACTAAAAAGCTTCTGCACAGCAAAAGAAACCACCCAACAAAAATGAAAACGTAACCTATGGAATTGGAAGAAAATATTTGCAAATTATATATCTGATAAGGGGTCAATATCCACAATATATAAAGAGCTCATATAATTAAAAACAAACCAAAACACAAAACCCTACAAACAATCCAATTAAAAAATGGGCAGAGGATCTGAATACACATTTTCTAAAGAAGACATATGACATACAAATGGCCAACAGGTACGTGAAAAGGGGCTCAACATGACTAATTATCAGGGAAATGCAAATCAAAATCACAATAAGATTACCTCACACCTGTTAGGATGGCTATCATCAAAAAGATAAGAGAAAACCAATGCTGATGAGGGTGTGAAGAAAAGGGAATCCTTGTACAGTTCACCTGTTGGTGGGATTGTAAGCTGGTACAGCTACTATGGAAAACAGTATGGAGGATCCTCAAACAATTAAAAATAGAACTACCATATGATCCAGAAATTCTGCTTCTGAGTATTTATCTGCAGAAAATGAAAACACAAACTCCAAAAGATATATGAACCCCCATGTTCATTGCAGCATTGTTTACACTAGCCAAGACATGGAAGAAACCTAAGTGTACACTGATAGATAGATGGATAAAGAAAATATGGTATGGCTACACAATGGAATATAATTTTGCCGTAAAAAAGAATGAAATCTTGTCATTTGTGACATCATGGATGACCCTTTGAAGGCATTATGCTGAGCAAAATAAGTCAGACAGAGAACGACAAATACAATACGATCTCACTTATATATGGAATCCAAACAAGCAAACAAAGAAAATATACCAAACTCATAGATACAACAGATTGGTGGCTATCAGAGGCAGGAGGTGGACATGGGGGAAATGGGTGAAGGTGGTCCTTCTAGTTATAAACTTCTGCTTATAAAATAAATTAGTCCTGAGGATGTAACGTTCAGCCTGGTCACCATAGTTAGCAATACTATATTGTCTATTTGTAAGTTGCTAAAAGAGTAGATATTAACAGTTCTCATCACAAGAAAAAAAACTCTGACTATGTGTGGTGATGGATGTTAATTAGACTTTTTTTCTGGTGAACACTGCAATATATACAAATATCAAATTATTATGTTATAGATCTGAATCTAATATAATGTTAAATGTCAATTATATCTCAATAAAAATAAAACAATGGAAGAGATATATCATGCAAACATTAACTTAAAAAAACAGGAGTGGCTATATTAATAATATATAAAGTAGACTTCAGAACAAATAAAGTTACTGAGCACAAAAAGGAACATATCTTAATCCACCAGAATATCTAGCTAACCTTAATGTATGTGCACCAAACAACAGAGGCTCAAAATACATGAAACAAAAACTGACAGATCTAAAAGAAGAAATAGACAAATTCACAATTATAGTTGGGGACTTTAACACTCCACTCAGCAAATAATTGACACACTAGACAGAAAATCAGCAAATGTAACTATGAACCAGCAGGATCTATTTGCCATGTATAGAATATTCCACCCAACAACAGCAGAACAATTATTTCTAAGTACCATGAAGCATTCACCAAGATAGACCATATCTTGGGTCATAAAACAAACCTTAACAAATTTAAAAGAATTGAAATCATACAGAGTATGTTTTCTGACCATAATGGAACCAAACCAGCAATCAATAACAGAAAGTCCAACAAGAAAATCTCCAAACACTTTGAAATTAAACAACATATTTCTGAATAATCCATGGGCCAAAAAGGAATTCCCAAAAGAAATTAACAAAACTGAGTGAAAATGAAAACACAACATTTCAAAATTTGTGAGAGGCAGCTAAAGAAGTGATAAGAAGAGAATTATAGCACTAAATGCTTACACTTTAAAAAGGAAAAAGTCTCAAACCAATCCTCTAAGCTCCCATGTCAAGAACCTAGAAAAAGAAATTAAAAGTATACAAATTGGGATGGCAGAAATAAGACATTCTCTATTTGCAGATGACATGTCATCAGTGAGTAAAATCCCAAAGAACTTAAAAAAAAAAAAAACACAAAACACAAACGTTTAGAATAAGTGAGTTCAGTGAAGTTGCAGGAGATAAGATCAACGCGTAAAAATCAATTGCATTTCTGTATACTAACAATTGCATTTCTGTATACTAACAAATGGAAACCAAAATTTAAAAATGCAATGCCATTTAAAATTGCTCCAAAAAATTAAATAGATATAAATCTAGCAAATCATGTACAAGATCTGTATGATGAAAATTACAAAATGCTGATGAAAGAAATCAAAAGATGTAAATATGTGAAAAGACATACTATGTTCATTGATTGGAAGACTCAACATAGAAAAATGTCTGGTCTCCTTAAAATAATTTATAGGTTTAATGCAACTCCTATCAAATTATCTGTAAGGTTTTTTTGAGACATAGACAGAATTATTTGAAAATTTATAGGGAAAGACACAGGCCCTAGCTTGGCCGAAACCATTTGAAAAAGAATACAGTGGGAGAAAACATTCTCCTTGATGCTAAGGTTCACTACATAGATACAGTAATTAACATAGGGTGGCTATTGGCAGAGGGAGAGACAAATAGCAGAACAGAGTAGAAAACACAAAAATAGACCCACACAAATATGCCCAATTCATATTTGGCAAAGGAGAAAAAGCAATCCATTGGAGGGTTTGCCTTTTCAATAAATGGTGCTGGAGCAATTGGACATTCATAGGCAAAAAAACAAAACAAAAAGGGAGAGAGAGAGAAAGAAATAAACCTTGACTTAAATTTCATTCCTCATACAAAAATTAACTCAAAATGGATCATGAACTTAAATGTAAAATGTAAGCTTACAAAACATCTAGAAAAAATACAGGAAGAAAAGTTCAGGACCCAGAATGAAGCAAAAAGTTCTTAGAATGAAATTAAAAGCAAGATCCATAAAAGGAAAATTTGATAAAATAAACCTCATCAAAATTAAAATGAAAAACCTATGCTCTGCATAAAATTCAGGATGAAAAAGGCAAATTACAGACTGGAAGAAAATATTTGCAAATTACTAATTTGACAAAGGACTACTATCTAGAATATATAAAGAGCTCTCAAAACTCAACAGTTTAAAAACTCATAACAATGCAATTAAAAAAGGAGGAAAACCCTATACAGACATTTCACTGAAAAGGACATACAGATGGCAAATAAGCACATAAAGAAAACTCAACATTGGATAATGTATGGAATTGTTGAATCACTCTATTGTACCCCTGAAACTACTATAACACTGTATGTTAACTATACTGGAATTAAAATAAAAACTTAAAAAAATGCTCAACACCATTGGCTGTTAGGGAAATTTAAATTTAAAGCACACTGAGATATTACTATACACCTAAAATGTGTAAATACCTGAGATAAAAATGCTGGTGAATGTGTGGCAAAACTGAATGACTCATACAATTGCTGGTGGGAAAATTTCAGCCACGCTGAAAATTAGTTTGACAATTCCTTTTAAAACTGGAAGTGGACTTACCATACAACCCAGCAATTACACTCCTGGGTGTTTATCCCAGAAAAATGAAAACTTATTTTTATGAAGAAATTCGTACGTGAATGTTCATAAAAGCTTTATTCATAACAGCTCCAACTGGGAACCTACCCACCTGTCCTTCAGTGGGTAAAGAGTTAAACAAACTTAGATACATCCATCTCATGAAATACTACTCAGCAATAAAAAAGAATGATCTGTGGGAACACACAACAACTTGGATGGAACTGAGGAAATTATCTTGAAAGAAAAAGTTAATCTTGAAAGAATGATACTGCCTGATCCCACTCATATAACATTTTTAAAATAACGTAATTACAGAGACTGAAAATAGATTAGTGGTTGCCAGAAGGGATGAAGGGAATGGGGAAGAAGGGGTGGGAATGTCTATAAAGAGGTAGTTCCAGTGATGATGGTTCAGTTAATTATCTTGACTGGGATGGTGGTTACATAAAGCTGTTCATGTGATAAAATAGCATAGACACACACACACACACACACACACACACACACATACACAAAGAAGTGCATATATAACCGGTGAAATCTGAACAACTCTCTGAATGGTACCAATATCAGTTTCCTAGTGTTCTGTTAAATATAATTATGGAAGATATCACCTCTGGGGGAAACTGAGTGAAGCATAGGCAGGCCTGTGCTATACATTTCTTTGCAACTTCCTATGACTCTGTAATTATTTCAAAATAAACATTTTTAAAAAATAAAAACAAAAACTTGAGGCTTTGGGCCCATTCTGCATACCCTGGGGCTTCTCAGAGTTCGGGAGGTTTGTCTCCATGATCTGTTTCCTGCTCTGAAAGGAGCTCTCCATTTTATCGATGCCCCTGGCATAGCACCTATGAGGTGCTCAATAAATGTCTGTTGAAGAAACTCACATGACTCCCATGATGCAAACATGGAAAGAACACCAAACAGGAGTCTACCCCTTTGACATTTTCAGTAGGCAAGTGCGGGAGCGCAGAGCTGAGGTGCTGGGGATGCAGAGGGGTCATTGTCAATTTTTCTAGAGGGCAGGTGAAGGACGGGTTGCTGTTGGAGAAGTGCATCAGAAACCAGGTGAGGCCAAAGACCCAGGAAAGTCGTGGTGGGCAGTGAGGACATCAGGAGAAGCAGGAAGGGGTGGTGGGGTCTGCCACCACATGGCCTTGAGAGAAGCAGGAGCTCTGGCACACACAGCACTTTTAGGGTTCCAGCTGTGGGCAACATCCCCAGAGGGGCAGCCTTCTGGCTTCCAGTCCCCATCCCCTGAACCTAGGGGTTTATGCCAAGGCTGTGGGGGGCAGGGGTTGTCTTTTTTTTTTTTTTTTCATTCTCTCCATCTTCTTTCTCCCTCATCATGGCATACACTGCCTTCTTTCTCTTCTTCCAGTTACAAAACAAGAGCTCCCGTGCATACGTAGCAATCAATGCAAGCAGGTATTGAGGAGATGAGAGTAGAGGATCTGAGTGGACCTTTCACAGGGGCTCAGGACACAGGACCTCCTGAATTGTAAACAGACCCGCTCTGTTGTAAACAGACCTCATCTCTGTTCTTGGCACCCATTGTGGGCCTGACTCTGGCCAGGGCAGTGACAGGGAGCATACCCTCACCTTCTCCACTCTCAGTGACTTTTAGAGAGGGAAATGCTACCCAAGTGACTGCAGAACAAATTCTAGTATGGGCATTGGAGATCTGCTTCTGCTGGAACTGCTGGCAACTTCCTTACCTCTGGAAAAGCCTACAAAGGAAACAGATGCCCAGGAGAGAGAGCTGAGGGCTGGGGGAGGAGTCTGAGACATGATGAGGGTCTCTCCTGCCTCCAGCCATGTCTGAAGCAGCCTGCTCCACTGCCCCTGGGCTTTTCAGTTATTTGAGCAAACGTATTTCCTGTTCTGTCTTAAGGCAGTTTGAACTGGGTTTTTTCTGCTTTGCAACATAGAGTCCTGACTGATAAAAGGATTATCTACACTAGTATTGTCATGGGCCCAGTTTAGCCAGCCAAACATGATGTAAATGTGGATTTCCAGGAACACATCTACTGCCTAACATAATAGGGAAAACTCCCCCATCACTATGAGAAACTAGGAAAGAGTGTGAGACCAACCCTCAGTTTCCTGTGAAGAGAAATCTCATCTGAGGAGTAGAGAGGGAGCAGAACTGAGTGGAACGATGTTAATGATACCGTCTCAGAATTTCAGGGGCTAAAGATGAGGGTGAGTTTGAGGCAGTCATTAAAACTTATAAGAAATATATTCAGCCCTGGAATCCCCAGTTTAGGATTTAGAATTTACGCCCACAGTGGCCCAAGGGAGATAGGTAAGAAACAGAAAAAATGGTAAAGATCTAACTAATATTCATAATTTTGAGGGGTGATTTCACCTAAAAAGGAAGAGCAAGAAGTCATGAAAATAGAATAATCGGGAGACAGAAATATTCTTGGAAATGAAAAATAGATTGTTTTCCTATGAATCTATGAGAAAAGAACAGGCAAGTTTGAAAAAGAAGATAATTATAAGCCAATCTTATTCATTAACATACACACAAAAATACTGATCAAATGTTACAAACTGAGTGAAGCCGTGGAAAGCCCATCATAACCAAGTAGGGTTTAACCCAATAACATATGAAAGCTTTATCATTAGAAAAATATTGATGCAATTAACTAAAAATAGATCAAAGAAAAAAAGAAACACATGATCACCTCAACAGATGCAGAAGCATTTGATAAAATTCCATATGCACTCATTATAAAAATTAGGATAAAAGAACTACAGCCAAAAACCTACAGCAAACATTATACCAAATGGTAAAATCCCAGAAATTTTTCCTTTAAAGTCAGACACATGGGGTGCCTGGGTGGCTCAGTAGGTTGAGCATCTGCCTCTGGCTCTGGTCATGATCCCAGGAGCCTGGAATTGAGCCCTGCATTGGGCTCCCTGCTCAGTGGGGAGTCTCCTTCTCCCCCCCCAACCCCTGCTCATTCTCTCTCTCTCACTTTCTCAAATAAATAAATAAAATCTTAAAAAACATAAAATCAGAAACATGATGAGGGTGCTTATTATGACTGATCCTATTTAACTCTGTACTGGCAGTTCCCGCCACCCCAGTAAGAAAAGAAAGAAGTAAAAGGATTGGAGACATTATAATTATCTACATGGGGATAAAAGCTGGAAACAAGTAGAACTAATGAGAGAGTTCAGCAAACTTGCTGTAAACCTATTCAGTATACAAAAATGGCATGGCTTGATGCCAGCAACACACTATTAGAAAAAACAATTTTTAAAAATCCCATTCACAACCACAACAAAACCCTCAAAACATAGGGATAAATTCAACCAAACACATGCAAAATATTATGGAGAAAAACTTTACAGAAGGACATAATAAAATACTTAAATAAATGGAGAGATATATACAGTGTTCACTGATGGAAAGATGGCATCATGAAAACATTGAATTTTCCCATATAAGCATATAAACACAATGCATTTCCAATTAAAATGCCAACACTTTTTAGTGTGCAGTTTGAAACATTGATCTTAGAAGTTACATGGAAAAGCAAAAGGTAACAAATAGACAAGAAAATTATAACATAACAATAAAAAACTTAAAAAAATTATTAAAAAAACCAACAACAACAGAGAAGTAGGGCTTGCTCTACCAGAAATCAAGGCTTATTACAAAATTATGGTAATTAAATCAATAAGGTACTAGCTTGGGGTAGTAAAGAAGAACCAAAGGAGAAAAACAGAATGAACTGATGAATGTAAATATAAAAACTTGGTACATGACAGAGGTGACTTTACAATGAGTGGGGAAAAGGAACTATTCAGTAAGTGTTGTTGGGACTACTGGCTACACATACAGAAAAAAATAAAATCACCTTCCCCTACCATTTCACACTATATATAAAAATAAATTCCAGAAGGACTGAAGTCCTAAGTGTATAAAGCAAAATGTAAAATCTTTTCAAAAGACAATATAGGTGAATTTCTGCTTCTGGTCATCATACATTATAAACAATTAGAAAACTGGACAAAATATATGAATCAACTGTTTTCTGACATCAAACAACAAGCAGTGAAGGACTGTAATGTCTGAGAGAATGGAAACAAATGAAGTGGGGTCTTATAATTACTTTGGCTTTCTGCTTGGAGGCACTCTCTGGACTCTGCTACAGGGGAAGGAATTCAAACAGAGCATGGAACTCCTATTCAATTGAGAAGACAGAGCAGAGTTCAGAGAGGCTAAGGGGACTGGAGTTTGCAGGGCACAATACAGGAGAGGAAGGAGCTTTGCACAGAAAAATCCCTAGAAATATGCATAGGTATCCTCTTCAGTCTTCAGTTGCAACTAACTTGTGCCTGGAGTGAGACTCAAAGAGGCTGGATTAAGGACCAACTACCAGGGAAAGAACCACTCCAGGAAGCAATAAATGGAATAATTCCATACAGAGAGCAATAAGTGGAACAATTCTCTCACAGAGAGCTGGGAGATATCAGAATTCTAACAGGCAGAGTGAAGAGAATTTATTGAACACTGAGGCCATTCAGTAGGTACCCCAGAAGGAACACTGTGTGATATTAAAGCTAAACTAGCCCTAGCATAAAGACTATTCTAGACCCACCCTAACAAATTTTAAAAACATGGTTCACAGGTTACTTAGTTGGCTGCCAAAACAAAACTTAACTCTCTTTAAAAGAAGACAACAAAATCCAGTCACTAAACAATGTCTAGCATCTAATATAAAATTACAAGGCATGTGAAAATGTGATCTAGAACCATGAGAAAAATGAGTCAATACAACAGAAACAACAATGATAAAACTATTATAGAACAATTTCAACAGTTATTTTTAAAAAGTAAAGGATTTAATGGGAATATAATGGGACTATGGAATACATAAAAGAACCAAATACAACTTCTGAAAATGAAAAATACAGACTTGAAATGAAAATTTCATTAGATGAGAGCGCCTGGGTGGCTCAGTGGTTAAGCGACTGCCTTCGGCTCAGGTCATGATCCTGGAGTCCCTGGATCGAGTCCCGCATCAGGCTCCCTGCTCAGCGGGGAGTCTGCTTCTCCCTCTGACCCTCTTACCTCTCGTGCTCTCTCTCATTCTCTCTCTCTCAAATAAATAAATAAATAAAATCTTTAAAAAAAAAGAAAATTTCATTAGATGAGATTAATATCAGAATAGACAACAAAGAAGATAAAAATAGGCAAACATGAAGACATTAGATTTGAATACATAGAATAGCAGCAAAGTGACGCAGAAAGAAAAAGACCTTTAAAAAAAAATGAACAGACTCTTAGACACCTGTGGAACAATATCAAGCAGTCTAACACATCCAGACATGGAAACAAATAAGGAAGAGGAGGAGGGACTTTTTTGGGAGAAGTAATGATCCAAAACATCCCAGATTTGATGAAAAGTGTCCACCCATACATAAAAGAATCTCAAAAACCCCAAACAGAATACGCATAAACAAATCATACTTAAATAGCTGAAAACAAATAATGAGGCAACTAATTATTTATTTATTTAAAAGGCACACTACAACATTACATATGGAGATTACAAAGATAGTAGTTAATGCTGACTTCTGGTCAGAAACAAGTAATCAAGAAGAAAATGCATTAACATCTTTGAATGCTGAAAGAAAAAAATTTCAATTTCTAATTCTACATCTGAAAAGTAATCTTCAAAACTGTTTGTCCAAATCTGTCTTTATTTTACTTTAATTTTGAAGGTTACTTTTGCTGGATATAGAATTATACATTGATCTTTTTTTTCTTTCACCATTTCAGAGAATATGTCACTAGCAGACCTTCGCATCAAGAAATGGTAAAAGAAGTTCTACAGCTGAAGGAATATGACACTAAATGGAAATCTGATTAACACAAAGGAGGAAAGAGAGGCAGAAAATGTAAACAGGTTGATAAATATAAGCCTTCCCTTTTCTTGTTTTTTAAAATATTTCTTTAAAAGATATTTGACATTTTAGGGCACCTGGGTGGCTCAGTTGGTTAAGCAACTGCCTTCGGCTCAGGTCATGATCCTGGAGTCCCAAGATCGAGTCCGCCTTGGGCTCCCTGCTCGGCGGGGAGTCTGCTTCTCCCTCTGACTCTCCCCCATCTCATGTGCTCTCTCTCTCGCTCTCATTCTCTCTCTCTCTCAAATAAATAAATAAAATCTTTAAAAAAAATAAAAAAATAAAAGATATTTGACATTTTAAAGCAGAATTTGAGGTTTATAACACATATAGAAGTAAATTATATGATAACAACTGCACAAAGCACATGAAGAGGTAAAAAGGAAGTATGATATTGAACTATGTATTATGCATACACAATGTATGGTTCTTACACTGTACATAAAATAGTTTAATGCCACTAGAAGCCAGACTGTGATAAGTAAGATGCACACACAAAAAAACCCCTAGAACATGACAAAAAATAAAATGAAGAAGTATAGTTAATCAGTCAATATAGAGTAGAATAATAAAAATACTTAATCGAAAAGAAGACAGGAGAGAGGAACAAAAGAACAATGAATATGGAACAAAAAGAAAACAAATAGTAAGATGGTAGACTTAAACCTAACCATATAAATAATTAAATATAAATGGTCTAAACACTAAAAGGCAGAGATTGTCATACTGGATTAAAAACCAAGATAAAATTATATGCTATTTAAGAAAGACTTTAAATACAAAAACACAGATAGGTTAAAAGTAAAAAAAGAAAAATATATATCATTCAAATACACATAAGAAACCTGAAGTAGCTACATTAATATCATACAATGTAGAAAATATTATTGCAGATAAAAAAGAACACTACATAATGATGAAAGGATCACTCCATCAAGAAGACATAAGTATTATATGCACTTAATAACACAGATTCAAAATGCATGAAACAAAAATTAACTAAAAGGAGAAATAGATAAAATTACAGTCATAGTTGGAGATTTCTATATTCCTCTCTCAATAATTGATAATATAAGAAAACAGAATATCAGTAAGGATACAGAGAACTTGAACAGTATTATCAGCCATCTTGACATAATTGACAGAGAACATTACATTTAATAATAGAAGAATACACAGTCTTTTCTTTTAAAAAAATTTATTTATTTGAGACAGAGTGTGCACACACACATGTGAGTAGGGGGAGGGGGAAATGGGGGGAGAGGGAAAGGGAGAAATCCCAAGCAGATTCCACACTGAGTGGAGAGCCAGGCCTGGGGCTGGATCCCATGACCCTGAGACCATGACCTGAGCCAAAACCAAGAGTCCAATGTTTAACCAACTGAGCCACCCAGGTGCCCCAGAATATAGTCTTATCAAGTGCATATGGATCATTCACCAAAATAAACTATTGCTGTTATATAACACAAGTCTCAATAAATTTTAAAGGATTGAAATCATAGATGTTTTCTAACCACAAAATATTAAATTAAAAATCAGTAACAATAATATATCTATTCACAAATATTTGGAAATTAAGTAATACAGTTTTAAATAATCCACGAGTAAAGAAGAAATTGCAAAAAATTAGATAATGTGTTGAACTGAATAATAATGGAAATGTAACATACTAAATTATTGGTACACAGCTAATGTGGAGTGGAGTGCACCTAAATGGTGCTTAGGAAAACTAAGAGCTTTCAATGCATATATTTAGAAAAGAAAGTCTAAAGTCAGTGATCTAGGCTACCACCTTAAGAAGCTAGAAAAAGAAGAGCAAATTAAACCCAAAGGAAGAAGAAGGAAGGAAATAATATAAATAAGAGTGGAAATCAATAAAATTAAAAATGGACAAATAGTTTTACCTGGCTGGCTCAGTCGGGAGAGCATGCAACTCTTAATCTCAGGGTCATAAGTTCAAGCTCCATGTTGGGTGTAGAGATTAATTAAAAAAAAAAATAAGTAAACTTAAAAAAATGGACAAATAATAGAGAAAGTCAATAAAATCAAAACCAGATTCTTTGAAAACCTCAATAAAACCTATAAACTCATAGTTAAACTGATCACAAAAAAAGAATGATGACACAATTACCAACATTAGGTATAAAAGAGGAGTCGTCATTAAAGATCTTATAGACATTAAAAGAATAATAAGGAAATATAAAAACTTTGATGTCAAGAAATCTGAAAATATAAATGAACTGGACAAACTCCTTGAAAAATACAAAGCTTCAAAATTGACCCAGGAAAAAATGGAAAGTCTGAATAGTCCTCCATCTGCTTTGAAATTTTTGTTAATTAATAACTTTTAAAACTTCTAACAAAGAAAATTCCAAACCAAGGTGGCTTCACTGGGAACCTTCTCTCAAAAACTGAAGGAAGAAATCATTCATAAGTATACATAAATTCTTTCAGAAAATAGAGAAGGAGGGAATACTTCCCAACTCATTTTATGAGGCTAATATATTAACCTGTTAAATAAAACCAAACAAAGACTTTACAGGAAAACTCCAGACTGCTACCCCTCATTAACATAGATGTATAAGTCTTCAACAAAATATTAACAAATTCACTCCAACAATAGATGACCAAGTGAGGTTTACCCCAGAAATGAGAGGTTGGTTTATCATTTCAAAATTAAACAATGTAGGGGCGCCTGGGTGGCTCAGTTGGTTAAGCGACTGCCTTCGGCTCAGGTCATGATCCTGGAGTCCTGGGATCGGGTCCCGCATCGGGCTCCCTGCTCGGCGGGGGGTCTGCTTCTCCCTCTGGCCTTCCTCTCTCTCATGCTCTCTACCATTCTCTCTCTCTCTCAATAAATAAATAAAATCTTAAAAAAAAATTAAACAATGTAATTAACTGTATTAACAGAATAGAAGAGAAAAATCCATATAACCATCTTAATAGATGCAAAAAGAAGCTTTGACAAAATTCATCATTCATTCATGAAAAGAAAATTCTCAGCAATCTGGGACTATAAAGGAACTTCTTCAATCCAAGAAAGGGCATCTGAAGGAAGCTCTAGCCAACATCACACTTAATGATGAGAGATGGGAAGCTTTCATCCTAAGATCAGGAATAACAAGATGCCCATTCTTACCACTTCTTTTCAACATTGCAATGAATATCTTAGTCAATTCAATGAGGCAAGAAAATGAAATTTATTATTTTCAAAAATTGGAGTATAGTTGACACATTATGTTACATTAGTTTCAGGTATGCAACATAGTGATTCCACACCTCTACATGTCATGCTATGCTCATCACAAGTGTAGCTGTGGTCTGCCAGCATGCCATGCTATTATGATATACCACTGACTACATTCTGTATGTGTACCTTTCATTCCATAACTGGAAGTCTGTATCTCCCACTTCTCTTCATTCATTTTGCCCATTTCCCCTTCTCTTCTGGAGAAAATGAAATTGAAAAATTAGACAGCTTATATAGAAAGAAAAAATATTTCTTTCTTCAAAGGTGACATATAGTGTACATTTAAAAAATCCTAAGGAATGTACAAAAGCCTTCTAGAAATAATAAGTAAATTTAGTAAAGCCTCAGAGTTCAATCTCAATGTAAAACAAAACAAAACAAAACAAAACAAAAAATCCCAGGTTTTCTCTGAACACTAGCAGCAAAGAATTGAAAAGAAAAAAATTTTTAAATTGATAATAGCACCTAAAACCATGAAATTATATAGGCCCAACTTTAACAAAAGATTTGCAAGACCTTATACTTAAAACTACAAAAACAATTTTTTTAGGTTTTTCTTTTTTTTTAAAGATTTTTGAAATTTATTTTTTTGACAGAGAGAGACATGGAGAGAGAGAGAACACAAGCAGGAAGAGTGGGAGAGGGAGAACAGGCTTCCCGTGGAGAGGGGAGCCCAATTAGGGGCTTGATCCCAAGACCCTGGGATCATGACCTGAGCCAAAGGCAGACGCTTAATGACTGAGCCACCCAGATACCCCAAAAAGTTGATGAGACAAATTAAAGAAGATCTAAGTAAGTCGAGAAGTGGAATATGTCTCCTTCCATGTTCATAAATTGGAAACTTAATATTGCTAAAATGTCAGTTCTCTTCAGGTGGATCTGCAGATTCAAAACAATCCCAAAAGAAATGTCGGTAGGCTTTTTTTGCTTGGGTTGAAGTTGACAAGCTGATTCTGAAATTTATATAGAAGTATAAAGACCTAGAACATCCAAAATGACTTTGAAAAAAAGATGAGAAAAGTTGTAGGACTTTCCTAAGGGATATCGAGACTTCGGTAAAACTATAATAATCAAGACCATGGGGTGCTGGTGTCAGGACAGA
Source organism: Callorhinus ursinus (assembly GCF_003265705.2). Taxonomy (NCBI): domain Eukaryota; kingdom Metazoa; phylum Chordata; class Mammalia; order Carnivora; family Otariidae; genus Callorhinus; species Callorhinus ursinus. The sequence continues at coordinate 5,400,013 of NW_027397123.1, read as the reverse complement.
TCAGTAGATACATATTCTGAAGTGTACATCAGAACAGAGGTCCAGGGGCGCCTGGGTGGCTCAGTCGGTTAAGTGTCTGCCTTCGGCTCAGGTCATGATCCCAGAGTTCTGGGATGGAGCCCCACATCGGGCTCCCTGCTCAGCAGGGAGTCTGCTTCTCCCTCTGCCCCTCACCCTGCTCATGCTCTCTCTCTCTCATTCCCTCTGTCTCTCTCTCAAATAAATAAATAAAATTATTTTTAAAAAAAGAACAGAGGTCCAGAAATAGACCCTCACTTATATGGTTACTTGATTTTTGACACCATGGTTAAGGTTATTTGACTGGGAAAATGACAGTCTTTACAGGAAATGGTGGCAGAACACTTGGACATCCATATGAAAAAAATGAGCTTTAACCCTTACCTCACAATCTACACAAAAATTCGCTTGAAACAAATTAATAAACCTAAATGTAAACTATAAAACTATAAAACTTCTAGAAGTAAATATAGGAGAAAATCTTTGTGAACTTGAGGTAGGCAAAGATGTGTTAGACAGACACATATTTTTGTAGAAAAAGAAATTTAAGTAAATTAGACTTCATCAAAATGAAAAAACTTCTGCTCTCTGAAAGACACTGTTTAGAAAATAAAAATCCAAGGCATAAACTGAGAGAAAATATTCCTTTTTTTAAAAATTTTTTATTGTTATGTTAATCACCATATATTACATCATTTGTTTTGGTGTACTGTTCCATGATTCATTGTTTGTTCATAACACCCAGTGCTCCATGCAGAATGTGCCCTCTTTAATACCTATCACCAGGCTAACCCATCCCCCTACCCTCCTCCCCTCTAGAACTCTCAGTTTGTTTTTCAGAGTCCATCATCTCTCCTGGTTCGTCTCCCCCTCTGACTTACTCCCCTTCATTCTTCCTCTCCTGCTATCTTCTTCTTTTCTTTTTTCTTAAAATATGTTGCGTTATTTGTTTCAGAAGTACAGATCTGTGATTCAACAGTCTTGCACAATTCACAGCGCTCACCGTAGCACATACCCTCCCCAATGTCTATCACCCAGCCACCCCATCCCTCCCACCCCCAACCACTCCAGTAACACTCAGTTTGTTCCTGAGATTAAGAATTCCTCATATCAGTGAGGTCATATGATACATGTCTTTCTCTGATTGACTTATTTCACTAAGCATAACACCCTCCAGTTCCATCCACGTCATTGCAAATGGCAAGATCTCATTCCTTTTGATGGCTGCATAATATTCCATTGTGTATAT
>NW_027397123.1:5393472-5398646 GCF_003265705.2 Callorhinus ursinus | reverse complement strand
CTCATTCCTTTTGATGGCTGCATAATATTCCATTGTGTATATATACTTCTTCTTCTAAAGATTTTATTTATTTATTAGAGAGAGAGAGAGAATGAGAGATAGAAAGCAGGAGAGGGAAGAGGGTCAGAGGGAGAAGCAGACTGCCTGCTGAGCAGGGAGCCCGATGCGGGACTCGATCCCGGGACTCCAGGATCATGACCTGAGCCAAAGGCAGTCACTTAACCAACTGAGCCACCCAGGTGCCCCTATATACCACTTCTTCTTTATCCATTCATCTGTCGATGGACATCTTGGCTCTTTCCACAGTTTGGCTATTGTGGACATTGCTGCTATAAACATTGGGGTGCACGTACCCGTTCGGGTCCCTACATTTGTATCTTTGGGGTAAATACCCAGTAGTGCAATTGCTGGATCGAATGGTATCTCTAATTTCAACTGTTTGAGGAACCTCCACACTGTGGTTGCACCAGCTTACATTCCCACCAACAGTGTAGGAGGGTTCCCCTTTCTCCACATCCCCGCCAACATCTGTCGTTCCCTGACTTGTTAATTTTAGCCATTCTGACGGATGTGAGTTGGTATCTCATGGAGGTTTTGATTTGGATTTGGATTTCCCTGATGCTGAGCGATGTTGAGCACTTTTTCATGTGCCTGTTGGCCATTTGGATGTCTTCTCTGGAAAAATGTCTGTTCATGTCTTCTGCCCATTTCTTGATTGGATTATTTGTTCTTTGGGTGTTGAGTTTGATAAGTTCTTTATAGATTTTGGATACTAGCCCTTTATCTGATATGTCATTTGCAAATATTTTCTCCCATTCTGTCGGTTGTCTTTTGGTTTTGTGGATTGTTTCTTTTACTGTGCAAAAGCTTTTTATCTTGATGAAATCCCAATAGTTCATTTTGCCCTGGCTTCCCGTGCCTTTGGTGATGTTTCTAGGAAGAAGTTGCTGCGGCTGAGGTCGAAGAGGTTGCTACCTGTGTTCTCCTTTAGGATTTTGATGGACTCCTGTCTCACGTTTAGGTCTTTCAACCATTTGGAGTCTATTTTTGTGTGTGGTGTAAGGAAATGGTCCAGTTTCATTCTTCTGCATGTGGCTGTCCAATTTTCCCAACACCATTTGTTGAAGAGACTGTCTTTTTGCCATTGGACATTCTTTCCGGCTTTGTCAAAGATAAGCTGACCATAGAGTTGAGGGTCCATTTCTGGGCTCTCAATTCTGTTCCATTGATCTCTGTGTCTGTTTTTGTGCCAGTACCATACTGTCTTGATGATGACAGCTTTGTAATAGAGCTGGAAGTCCGGAATTGTGATGCCGCCAGCTTTGCTTTTCTTTTTCAGTATTCCTCTGGCTATTCGGGGTCTCTTCTGGTTCCATACAAATTTTAGGATTATTTGTTCCATTTCTTTGAAAAAAGTGGATGGTATTTTGATGGGGATTGCATTGAATGTGTAGATTGCTCTAGGTAGCATTGACATCTTCACAATGTTGGTTCTCCCAATCCATGAGCATGGAACGTTTTTCCATTTCTTTGTGTCTTCTTCAATTTCTTTCCTGAGTATTTTATAGTTTTCTGAGTACAGATCCTTTGCCTCTTTGGTTAAATTTATTCCTAGGTATCTTATGGTTTTGGGTGCAATTGTGAATGGGATCGACTCCTTGATTTGTCTCTCTTCTGTCTTGTTGTTGGTGTATAGGAATGCCACTGATTTCTGTGCATTGATTTTATAGCCTGCTACTTGACTGAATTTCTGTATGAGTTCTAGCAGTTTTGGGGTGGAGTCTTTTGGGTTTTCCACATAAAGTATCATATCATCTGCAAAGAGTGAGAGTTTGACTTCCTCTTTGCCGATTTGGATGCCTTTGATTTCTTTTTGTTGTCTGATTGCTGTGGCTAGGACTTCTAATACTATGTTGAATAGCAGTGGTGAGAGTGGACATCCCTGCCGCGTTCCTGACCTTAGGGGAAAAGCTCTCAGCTTTTCCCCATTGAGAATGATATTCGCTGTAGGTTTTTCATACATGGCTTTTATGATATTGAGGTATGTACCCTCTATCCCTATACTCTGAAGAGTTTTGATCAATAAAGGATGCTGTACTTTGTCAAATGCTTTTTCTGCATCTATTGAGAGGATCATATGATTCTTGTTCTTTCTTTTGTTAATGTATTGTATCACGTTGATTGATTTGTGGATGTTGAACCAGCCTTGCAGTCCAGGGATAAATCCCACTTGGTCGTGGTGAATAATCCTTTTAATGTACTGTTGGATCCTATTGGCTAGTATTTTGGTGAGAATTTTTGCATCCATGTTCATCAAGGATATTGGTCTGTAATTCTCCTTTTTGATGGGGTCTTTGTCTGGTTTTGGGATCAAGGTAATGGTGGCCTCATAAAATGAATTTCGAAGTTTTCCTTCCATTTCTATTTTTTGGAACAGTTTCAGGAGAATAGGTATTAATTTTTCTTGAAATGTCTGATAGAATTCCCCTGGGAAGCCATCTGGCCCTGGGCTTTTGTTTCTTGGGAGATTTTTCATGACTGCTTCAATTTCCTTAGTGGTTATACGTCTGTTCAGGTTTTCTATTTCTTCCTGGTTCAATTTTGGTAGTTGATACATCTCTAGGAATGCACCCATTTCTTCCAGGTTATCTAATTTGCTGGCATAGAGTTGCTCATAATATGTTCTTATAATTGTTTGTCTTTCTTTGGTGTTGGTTGTGATCTCTCCTCTTTCATTCATGATTTTGTTGATTTGGGTCATTTCTCTTTTCTTTTTGATCAGTCTGGCCAGGGGTTTATCAATCTTGTTAATTCTTTCAAAGAACCAGCTCCTAGTTTCGTTGATCTGTTCTACTGTTCTTTTGGTTTCTATTTCATTGATTTCTGCTCTGATCTTTATTATTTCTCTTCTCCTGCTGGGTTTAGGCTTTATTTGCTGTTCTTTCTCCAGCTCCTTTAGGTGTAGGGTTAGGTTGTGTATTTGGGACCTTTCTTGTTTCTTGAGAAAGGCTTGTATTGCTATATACTTTCCTCTCAGGACTGCCTTTGCTGTATCCCAAAGATTTTGGACAGTTGTGTTTTCATTTTCATTGGTTTCCATGAATTTTTTTAATTCTTCTTTAATTTCCTGTTTGACCCATTCATTCTTTAGTAGGATGCTCTTTAGCCTCCATGTATTTGAGTTCTTTCCGACTTTCCTCTTGTGATTGAGTTCTAGTTTCAAAGCATTGTGGTCTGAAAATATGCAGGGAATGATCCCAATCTTTTGGTACTGGTTGACTCCTGATTTGTGACCTAGGATGTGATCAATTCTGGAGAATGTTCCATGGGCACTAGAGAAGAATGTGTATTCTGTTGCTTTGGGATGGAATGTTCTGAATATGTCCGTGAAGTCCATTTGGTCCAGTGTGTCATTTAAAGTCTTTATTTCCTTGTTGATCTTTTGCTTAGATGATCTGTCCATTTCAGTCAGGGGGGTGTTAAAGTCCCCCACTATTATTGTATTGTTGTCAATGTGTTTCTTTGCTTTTGTTATTAATTGCCTTATATAATTGGCTGCTCCCATGTTCGGGGCATAGATATTTACAATTGTTAGATCTTCTTGTTGGATAGACCCTTTAAGTAGGATATAGTGTCCTTCCTCATCTCTTATTACAGTTTTTGTTTTAAAATCTAATTTGTCTGATATAAGGATTGCCACCCCAGCTTTCTTTTGGTGTCCATTAGCACGGTAAATGGTTTTCCACCCCCTCACTTTCAATCTGGGGGTGTCTTTGGGTCAAAATGAGTCTCTTGCAGACAGCATATTGATGGGTCTTGTTTTTTACTCCCGTCTGATAGCCTGTGTCTTTTGATTGGGGCATTTAGCCCATTTACATTCAGGGTAACTATTGAAAGGTATGAATTTAGTGCCATTGTATTACCTGTAAGGTAACTGTTACTGTATGTTGTCTGTGTTCCTTTCTGGTCTTTGCTGCTTTTAGGCTCTCTCTTTGCTTAGAGGACCCCTTTCAATATTTCTTGGAAGGCTGGTTTCGTGTTTGCAAATTCCTTTAGTTTTTGTTTGTTCTGGAAGCTTTTTATCTCTCCTTCTATTTTCAATGACAGCCTAGCTGGATATAGTATTCTTGGCTGCATATTTTTCTCGTTTAGTGCTCTGAAGATATCTTGCCAGTCCTTTCTGGCCTGTCAGGTCTCTGTGGATAGGTCTGTTGCCAATCTAATATTTTTACCATTGTAGGTTACGTATCTCTTCTCCCGAGCTGCTTTCAGGATTTTCTCTCTGTCTCTGAGACTCATAAGTTTTACTATTAGATGTCGGGGTGTTGACCTATTATTATTGATTTTGAGAGGGGTTCTCTGTGCCTCCTGGATTTTGAGGCCTGTTTCCTTCCTCACATTAGGGAAGTTCTTTGCTATTATTTGCTCCAATATACCTTCTGCCCCTCTCTCTCTTTCTTCTTCTTCTGGGATCCCAATTATTCTAATGTTGTTTCGTCTTATCCTATCACTTATCTCTCGAATTCTGCCCTCGTGATCCTGTAGTTGTTTCTCTCTCTTTTTCTCAGCCTCTTTATTTTCCATCATTTGGTCTTCTATATCGCTGATTCTCTCTTCTGCCTCATTTATCCTAGCAGTTAGTGCCCCCATTTTTGATTGCACCTCATCAATAGCCTTTTTGATTTTGACTTGGTTAGATTTTAGTTCTTTTATTTCTCCAGAAAGGGTTTCTCTAATAACTTCCATGCTTTTTTCAAGCCCAGCTAGTATCTTTAAAGTCATGATTCTGAACTCTAGGTCCGACATCGTACTAATGTCCGTATTGAGTAGGTCCCTGGCTGACGGTACTACCTCTTGTTCTTTTTGCTGAGGTGATTTTTTTCGTCTTGTCATTTTGTCCAGAGGAGAATAGATGAATGAGAGAACAAAATGCTAAGAGGTTAACAATGTCCCCAGCAAATATACTGTATACAAATCAGAAAAAACCTGAAACCAGGGGAAAAGAAAGGGAAAGAAAGAAAAAAGAAAGAGAAAAAAAAGATAAAAAGATAAAAAGAAAAACAGAACAATACAAAAAAAGCAGAATGTGATCAAATATGATCAGGCTAGTGCATAGATCAGTGCCACATACTAGATTTTGGGTGTATTTTGGTCTGTTAGAAAAAAGTGCCTCC
>NW_027397123.1:5380994-5393372 GCF_003265705.2 Callorhinus ursinus | reverse complement strand
GCCATACACTAGTGATTTAGGGTATATTTTGATCTGTTAGAAGAAATTGTATCTCAAAATTTTAAAGAGAACAACTTATATATATATGCCAAAAATAAGGGTAACTACTATGAAGGGATAAAATATGACTCTAAAAATGAAAAATAAAAAATGTGTTTTTTTTTTTTAAAGAGATTGATAAGATGTTGGTTGAAAAAGGGAAAAAGAAAAAGAAAAACAGTTAACAAAAATTAACTTTGATGAACTAATGAATCATGGTAAAAAAAAGCCATGAATTCTATGTGCAGTATTCCCCTAGCGCTGGAGTTCTCCCGTTCTCCTTGATCGGTAAACTTGGTCTTGGCTTGCTGGCTGTTCGTGCTGATCTTCTGGGGGAGGGGCCTGTTGCTGTGGTTTCCAAATGTCTTTGCCGGAGGCGGAATTGCCCCGCCCTTGTCGGTCCGGGCTAAGGAAGCTGCTCGGGTTTGCTCTCAGGAGCTTTTGTTCCCTGCAAGCTCTCCGTACAGCCTTGGAGGACCAGGGCAGAAATGGTGGCCTCCCAATCTCCACCCGGAGGAGCTGAGAACTCGGGGCCCCGCTCCTCAGTGTGCCCCCAGAGAAAAGCAGTCACTCCCTTGTCCCCGGTCTCCGGCCGCTCTCCGCGCTCACCCGGCCTGTGACCGAGCGTTGCTCTCTGTGGCACCTGACCCCGTGTGGAGTCTCCAAACCCAGCAGATCCCTGCGGTACGTTCCCGTGCCGCTCCTCTCCGGGGAAGGAAGGGGAGTCTCCCCGGATCTGCCACCTGTTGGGTCCCTGCTGGAGGAGCAGTGGCCCAACTGGGCCGCGGATCACAGTTTATGACAACCCCGAGCTGAGAGCCCGCGCCTCGGCTCCGTCTCTGCAGCCGGCTTCCCCGCTCCGATACCTGGGAGCTCTGGCGCACTCAGGCTCCCCCGGTCTTTCTGTGACCCCAAGGGTCCTGAGACCACACTGTCCCGTGAGGGTTCCACCCCCTGCTTAGCCACTGCAGCGACGTCCCTCAGCGGAGCCGACTTCTAACAGTTCCGATTTTGTCCTCCGCGGCTCTATCACTTCCTAGAAGCGCCGCCAAAGGCCCCTCCCCCGCCGTTTATCCTCCCGATATCGCCTCGGATTCACTTCTCCGCACGTCCTACCTTCCAGTAAGTGGTCGCTTCTCTGTTCAGATAGTTGTTGCTACTCTCCTCTTTGATCTCCTGTTGAGTTTGTAGGTGTTCAGAATGGTTTGATCCCTATTCAGCTGAATTCCTGAGACCAGACGAAATCTAGGTCTCCTACTCCTCTGCCATCTTGCTCCGCCCCCTCCGTTTTTTTTTTTAATTAAGTTCCACACCCAGCATGGAGCCCACCATGAGGCTTGAACTCACGACCCTCATTTCAAGACATGAGCTGAGATTAAAAGTTGGACACTCAACTGACTGAGCCACCCAGGAACCCCGAGAAAATATTCATAATACACATTTCTTACAAAGGACTCAATAATAAGAGAAAGGAAAATGTATATATGTGACCAAGACTTGTACACAAATGTTCATAGCAGCTTTCATAATAGCCCCAAACTGGAAATAACCTAAGTGTCTAACAAAGATAAATGGAATCTCTGGGCAGGGGTGAGGGAACATTCTATATATTGTGTGGAAGGTAGAATGGGTGCATTTTGGGGTGCCTGCGTGGCTCAGTCGGTTGGGACACCTGCGTGGCTCGGTTAAGAGTCGGTTAAGTCCAGACTCTTGGTTTCAACTCAAGTCATGATCTCAGGGTCATGAGATCGAGCCCCACATCTGGCTCTGTGCTCAGCACGGAACTTGCTTCAGATTCTCTTTCCCTCTCCCTCCTGCTCACTCTCTCTCAAATAAATAAATAAATAAAATCTTAAAAAATACAATGGTGTGGGGCGCCTGGGTGGCTCAGTTGTTAAGCGTCTGCCTTTGGCTCAGATCAGGATCCTGGGATCGAGTCCCACATCGGGTTCCCTGCTCTGCAGGAATCCTGCTTCTCCCTCTCCCATGTCCCCTGCTTGTGTTCCTGCTCTCGCTATGTCTCTCTCTGTCAAATAAATAAATAAATATTTAAAAAAATAGAATGGTGCATTTTACTGCATGTAAATTATGCCTCAATCAATTTGAATTACGAAGAAAAAATATAGGAGAATATTTTTGTCATTGAGGATAGAGAAAGATTTTTTGAATAAAATGTAAAAATTACAAACCACAAAGGAAAAGGAGAATTCTATTACATTAAAATTCAAAACCTCTGCGCATCAAAAGACACCACCAGCAATGTTTAAAAAGAAAAAAAAAAACAGTCCACAGACTGGGAAAAGATATTTATAACCCATATAACTGAAAAAAGATTAGTATCCAAAGTATTTCACAAACTGTTACAAATCAATAAGAAAATTACAAATAATCTAATAGAAAAATGGCCAGGATATCATCAGGTAAATCCTAGGTGAGAAAAACTGGATAGTGCAGGGTGCCTGGGTGGCTCAGATGGTTGAGCGTCTGCCTTCGGCTCGGGTCATGATCCTGGGGTCCTGGGATCGAGTCCCGCATCAGGCTCCCTGCTCAGCGGGAAGCCTGCTTCTCCCTCTCCTTCTGCCTGCCACTCCCCTCCCTGCTTGTGCTCTCTCTCTCTGTGTCAAATGAATACAATCTTTAAAAAAAAGAAAAAAGAAAAACTGCATAGTCCATAAACCTGTGAAGAGATATTCAAGCTCTCTCTTAAACAGGAAATTATAAATAAGAATGGCAAAATGCGATCATCTGATAGCACCAACTGTTGGCAAGGATGTGGGGAAATGGGAACAGCTTTGTGTTCCCATTTGGAGTGTATCTTCCTAGAGCAATTTGGAGATGAATTTGGCAAGAGTAGGAAAGTTTAAGGTGCGCTTCCCATCATCTGCCAGTTCCCCAATTCACTGAATACCCCAGAGTCTTCAAGTCTAGGTGCAAAAGGAAACATTAAAATCCATTGATCCCAGCATTGTTTCTTAGTCCCAAAGTGTGAATGTCATAGATTTCCATTACTTGAGCAATGGATAAATAAAACATACTATCGTCTTATAATGGAATAAAGCCAGTCATTAAAACAAATAACCTGGATCTATATGTCAGCATGACAATCTAGAAAGTATATATATCTTTCCATTAAATATCCATATTTAGAGAGAGAAAGCAAAAAAGCAAGCTATAAAAAGATACCTACTGCCCAGAAAGGGGGGTGCTTAGCAGGACCCTAAGGGAGGGGTCCCCACTTTATGGAGATGGAAGGGGTCAAGTAAAGAGCTGCAAACTGCCTGCAGATAAGACATCTCCCAGACTCTAGGACTCTCCAAGAGACCCAAATACAAACTTTCTATCAGCAGTACAGGTCTTTTGACTGTGTGGGATGCTGCTGGCCGTCCCTGTCACCCTTGGTGATAAGATATGAACAATCGCTGGAAAGCATTGTGATCCCACAGCCTGAGCGCTGCAGAATTCAAGATGAGTGGGTTCCCAGGGCCTCCAGCTCCAGCCCACATCATAACTTGCCTTGTTTTTCTTCTCCACGACCATTACACTCACTTTGGCTCCACGGGCTCGCTTTGAGGTTTGGCATTTTCACATTTTTAATATAAACTCAGATGCTTAAGACAACAACTTCAAATCCTTTAAAAAAAAAAAAAAAAGAAAGAAAAGAAAAAAACACCTCCAAAATCTACTTCCTAATTTTCCACCTGCCCTTTGTCTCCAAAAAGGACACCCGTGTAAGAGTAGCTTGTAGGTTGTAACCTCTTTCCTGAATGAAGAAAGCAAACCCTTGCTTCCTCTTTCTCATGCATGCCAACCTCCTTAATCCCAAACCGGCACACTTATAAAGCCCTGCTGTGATTTCCACCTTGTGACTTCCGATCCCCTGCTTGAGACTGGCTGGGGTGCGGGAAGGTGGGAGGTAGCTGTGTCTGAGGTTTGTCTCTGACCATGACCCTACTTGAGTCTGTCTTTGTCTGTCTTCCATGGGGAGTTTAAAAAAACAGTATCTGAGCTGGACAAGATCAACGAACTGAGGAAGGCTCTTCTTGTACGAACTAGAGAACACTGGTGGGAACCGCTTCCCTGCCTTCCTGCAAGAGTCTAATATGCTCCTTTTGTCCTGACCCCCCACCCCAACCGGGCTCTCTGCCCTCGGGGCTGGCCTGTGCGGGCCAAGGAATGGGGGGGTCCTTTGCCTCTGGTTTCCGGTTGGGGCCAGCCCCTGGGATCCTCCTGCTCAAGACTGGAATGAGAGAGGAGAATGGGGAGGGCATTTATCCCCTCCGGGGCCACCCTCATTGAAGGTCACTGCCCAGTCAATCACACAGCCCTTGTTTTCCTGCATGCTCACACCAGACTCTTGTGACAACATCCTAAAAGTGAAACAAACCTGCACTGCAATTTCCTTAGCAATCTGTCCCCTTTCTCTCTCTCTGTATTAGGGAAAAAACCTCAGTCCTCCCCCCCCCCCCCGTGTCTCTCTCTTGTGCTTTTACACAGAACACTTCACTGCTGACACTTCCAATCACCAGATGTGTGTGTGTGTGTGTGTGTGTGTGTGTGTGTAGCAGCAGGCGGGGGAGGGGGGGTGGAAGGTCCCCCACACCAAGCAATCCTGCAACACCTGCTGGGTGTCCTACAGTTGAACTCCATTCTGACACTTCCTACCTGGAGAGAGCACCCAATCCCAGAGGTGAAGGGCTCAGTCCCACAAGGCTGCCCCCCACTTCCAGTGCTAATCACAAGTTCAGGTAGCCACCTGTGCGTCGGACCCATCAGCTATAAATCAGAAGCTCCCGTGACCGCCCCCCCACCTTGGATTTGATTAATTTACTAGAACGGCTCACAGAACTCAGGAAAACAGTTCCTTAACAATTACCCAGTTTATAAAAGACGGATATGATAAAGGACACCGATGAACAGCCAGAGTTACATGGGGGTGAGGTCTGCGAGGGCCCCCAGTGCAGGAGCCTCTGTCCCCGTGGAGTAGGGGTGTGCCACCCTCCCAATACACAGATGTGTCCACCAACCTGGAAGCTCTCCAGATGCTGTACTTTTGGGGATTTTTATGGAAACTTCATCACATAGGTACGATTGATCATTAACTCCATTTTCAAAGGTTGAGGGGTGGGGTGGGGCTGAAAAATGCCAAATTCCTGACCATGGCTTGGTCTTCCCGGTGACTGGCCCTCATCTGGGAGACCACCCGGAGTTGCCTCATTAGAACAAAAGACACCCCATCACCCAGGAGATTCCCAGGGTTTCCGGAGTTGAGAGGGCAGAGACCCACTTATATCTTGTATTATCTGACTATTTCCATCTCCCTCTGCTCATTCATTCACAGCATCTGTTTATGCAGTACCTACGATGCGCCAGGCATGGCAGGTGGGGGGGGGAATGCTGTGTGCATGACAGCGAGGAGCTGGACGCAGCCCTGCCTCCAAGGAGCATGCGGTATGCAGGGATGCAGAGCTGGAGAGGAGCGTTTCTGACCGCCCGAACATCTGAAAGCTGGCCTCTGCGTCTTTCTCTACCGCAGAGTAAGGACTAAATGAGAAAAGTGACTGAAGATCACTCGGCATTCCTGAGTGATATCAGCCACTTGGGATTTCCCGAGCTCTGGCCTCCCACGAACCCTGTATCAAGGGCCTCAGTGTGGGGACAGGTGCACGAGTTGGGGGACAACCCCTTCCCTGGCTTCGTAAAGATTATTGTCTATTGGGGGACATCAGGTGAGTGGGGCCATCTGATGGGGAAGGGTTTCTGAGGGATTTCCAGGGAGAGAAGGGAAGGCCACAGAGGAGAGATTTCACTAACGCTCTTGGCACACAGGAAGAGGCTCCTTTAGGGAAAGGCCATGAAAGTGGCTTTAGAAAATATGACACACTAGTGCTGGACTCCAGAGTCACCCAGTGATGAATCAGTTCCCAACGAGGTGTTCAGCTGCCAGGAAATCACCACCTGTTTCCCCAGGAGCCTTGGGAGCAGCTCCATTCCAAGGACCTGTGAGCAGGCCCAGGACTGAAGGACGCAGGCTGCCTGGTGCCTTTGTGGGAGAGCTCCAACCCCTCCTCCCTCCCATTAAAACCAACAGAACCCATAATCACAAACCAATAATCCCCCTATACCCTGTCACGTTGGCCCCTGCTGCTAGCTTGGCAAGGACCCTGCCCTGAGGGCTCCCTGCCTGCAGCCAGCCTGAAACCAGCATTGAAGGTGCAGAAATAACCCCACAGGGAGAGGATGATCCCATCCAGCAGAGCTGCTCAGTTGGGCCCTGAGGCTGAGGGGAGTTTGGAGAGGGGGCCGTGAGGATGAGGGTGGTGCGCACAGCAAGTATTAGTGGTGTCCCGGGTGCTGTGCTAAGGGCCCCACGTGAACCATGTCACTCGGTCCTCCCAGAGCCCTGTGGGGTACACATCACCATCCCCACTTACAGGGGAGGAAACCAAAGGTGAAACGACTAAGCGACCTGCCCCCAGGGACCCGGGAATGGGTATTTGTGCCCTGGTGAAGGACAGGCTTGAGAGCAGGAGGGCACTGCATGGAGGACAGCCATGGGGTGTCAAGGGGTGGGGCAGCACAGAGCAGGTTTGGGGAGAGGCAGGAAGTCAGTTGGGCTAGAGCAGAGGCCTGGTGAGAGAAAGGGGAAGTCCCATGATCAGTGCTTCCTGGGGCAGGCGAAGAGGTCAGGGCCAGAGGGGGAGACCGGAGGCAGAGGGGGAGGGGCGGTGAGGACAGCCCTTCAGGCTAGGGTGCTTCAGGCAGAAGCACAACCCCCAACATCCCCTTTTCATTCACATAAAGCTGGGTTTGTTTCCATTTATCTGCTAGACTTTTCAGCCAAGATGCTGTTAGAAAAACATATTGCTCTAATTTAACCCACATGTGCATCCCCAGGACAGAGTCTAAAAGGAAACGTCGGGTCCTGAGTCCTTGGCCTTGTGGATGTGACAGGGAAGGCCCTGGCCTCAGGACAGGCCCTGACCCTCCTTTCAGGGACCCTCCTAAAGTGAGTCCCACCCCACCTGTGTCCCGGGGCAGGCAGGAGAGGGTGTCCTGAGAAAGGAGGCTGGTAAGGTACCTTCCGCGGCCTGCTTCCTCTACAGTTGCCCGGAGCAGGGGGCTGGAGAGAGGAGGCCAGCCGGCACTGCGTAGGGATGGGGCCTGTGCAGGAGGGGCCGTCGACCCCCTTCCCCAGGTCTCAAAACTCTGAAGCAAGCAGAGAGGACAGGAGGGGCGTTTATCCAATGACATGGGGGAGATGTTGCCTGTAGGACCAAAACCAGGGAGAAGCCAGGACCAGGGCTCTGCGATGTGGCACAGGACCACGAGAGATCTCGCCTCAACGCCTGGTGCACGTGATCAGCTTGGTTTCGGAAACTTGTCTCGCAGCCCCACCTCGCTGGCAGAGATCCAGCAGGGAACAAAGCCAGCGTGCTCATTTCAATACCCTCCACCAATTCTGCTCCCGTCCCAGAACTTATTTTGAACGTAATTATATTATTTGGAGGAACTGATTGCCAAAACTTAGAAAATAAAACCAATCTCACTCAGATGTTTATTCAGGACTGGGATTAGAGACACAGCACCGAAGGGCAGAGCTAAAATGTCTCAATTTGATTCAGGGCCTAGCGCCTTCTTGATGGCTAACAAATCAAGTTCTTGGTGAATTAAGTCACAAGGAGATGCTGATCCTCCTTCCCCAAGCTTGTGCCACCTCCAGGGTGCCTCCGTCTACAACAAAACTCGCTGTCCACTTGGTCTAGCCTTGATTTCCGAGCAAAGGCACTTTTAAATGAAGAGCCTGATGTCACAGGGTTCACACAAGCAGCTTACATCTGTGACCCTCGGGGACCCCTCTCGCCCTTGTAGCTTCCAAAAGTTGAGCCCCCAGGCCCTTCAGTGGCAGGGCAGGGCCAGGAGCGGCCCTCAGAACCCACCTGGATGGCATCCCAAAGGGTGCTGCTGGAAAGAAGGGATTGGGGTCAATTATAGGATTTTCAAAATATACAAAAGTATATTTCTATCAGAAACAGCAAAAGAAATGGAAGTGATATCTCAGAATGTCTGCATGAACTGGGTTTGCAGTTACCATCCACAGACTGGAGAACAGTTCTTGTTCATGACCGTGGCTGGTGGCCCCTGTTCATGTCTGTGACCAGGCAGTCTTCTCGGGGTCCCCTCTGCCAAAGGCAGGGCAGGGCTCCCTGGGGTCTTACGTTGAAAGCTTTGAAATCTCCCAGGCTACCCTCCACACAGGGGTTCAGCTGGCGGCCAGAATGCAGCTCTCAGGGCTGGAAGGGCCGGGAGAGCCATCTAAGGCATGGCGGCCTTCCCTTAGTGCCCTTCCCAGAGGAGCAAAGGGAGGGAGGCCATTCCGGATCTTGCAAGGACTGGTGTCCAGGCCAGGTTTGAGCTGCTCTGGTTCTGTCGGTGGGGGCGGGGTCGCTTAGCCCATTCCCTGGCCAATCCTTTGATGAACCCCCATGCCAAGAGGCTGGTGGACTGTCACAGCAGAAACACTTAGCAAGAACCCAGGACCCTGAGCAGGCAGAGAACCCAGAGATCCAGAACGCTTGATCCACACATGTTCAACCCTGCACCGACACACGGATCCCAAAGTGAAGGCCGAGGACATTGCACCTTTAAGCTCACCTCCCAGAAGGCAAAAGCAAGGAAGCCCCAAGTTCAAGACCAGGGTCAGTACTGGAAACCAGCCACTATACATGGGCTCCAGGGAGGAAAGCCAGCATACAAACCTCAGGCGACAGATCTTAGACGTTACTTTACCTCCTTAAGTTGGGGCTGGGCCTAAATTTTGGTTTATCAGATTGGCCTTTCCAGGTTCCAGTGACGAATTAAGATGAAACTACCTTTTACCATTAACAGAGTTGATAACTGCTGCACAGCCGGGTACCAGTCCCCCCCGCCCCTTCTCATGGTCACCAAGGCTGCCCATGTGCCTCTGATGGAAACTTTTTTATGGTTTGACAAGAATTTGATGTGATTCTTTTTTCCACAAAGGGCTGGGCCTCTGGACACAATGCCATACAGTAACCCTGTAATCTTGGGATTTAATCAAAACCTATTCCAACAACTTACGCTGGTGCTACAAATGAATGTTTATTTTAAAACAATTTGCTATGGCTTTTTAAAAATTTTTAAAAATTTTTTTTCTTCTTGGAGCTAGATTTCTCCCGGCCCTAAGCCTCTCTTTCTCCCTCTAAAGGCTGTGTCATATGCTCAGGTCGTAATTAACCACAGCGCTGTTTCAGAGAAGGGGACAACAAGAGGACATTTGACGAAGAGTTAACAGATGTCATCTCGGAGGCTGCTGGCCCACTGTTGCTGGGTCATTTGAGGGATGGAAGCTGATTCTGTTGCTGTTGCCACCAGAGAGTAGTAATAATTACATGCAGGCTGCATTAGGCATAGCAGATTGGATGTAGAACATTCTGTTGAAAACCGGCTCATATCCGGTCTCTCTCGAGATACAATGGAGACGACCCCTGGCTCGCAGTTCTGAAAGTCGTCCCTGAGGATCCTTTCAGACTTTCCAATGGAGAAATAGGTCGGGTTCTTCCATGGCAAACGCTGCTGAGGTCTGGGGATGGCAGAAAAGATCCGCTCCAGAGCAAGTATAGGCACACTTCGGTGAGCCAGCCTCACCGCACCCCAGAGCTGCCTTTTTCCATTTGAAAAATGAAAGAATTAAATTCAAAACAAACAACTTCAATTTAACACCAAACTACAGGATAACCAATCTTAAAAATGTCACAGCGTAATGGATCTTAATACCCATAGAAAACACAAAAACAGCACCATTGTTCCCCAGCAAGGCAGAGCAACCTCGCAGAATTTCAGTGAAGGAGAAAGAAGGGAAAAACACCTTATTACTTCCAACCCCTGCGAGCCATTTTGGTCTCCAAAGGTTTTAGGCTGCCCGAGGCCGTGTGTCTGCAGTGTTTCGGGAAATGACTTGCCTTTGCACGAACGCTGCTCTGTTCTGCAGCAAGGCTGCTTGCCCCGGAGCAGCGCCGCTCCATTTCTGGTTAACTCTTCCTTTCCGGGCCCACCGCACGCGCAGGAGCAGTGTGGACGGGGGGCTGGCGGCGGGCAGGGCCCAGGGACGCCAAGGCCTCCGCGGCAGCAGCCCGGCCTCCCGTAGGGCAGGCGGGCTGAGCCGGGCCAGGATCCGGCAGGAAGCAGGAAGGCCAGTGACCCCCTCTGCTTTTTAAAGAATCTTTTCTCCAACCAAGCTGTAAAGCAACTATCCTCAGACACACAGCATAGCCAAAGCCAGGGGACAGAAGTGGGACCCGGTGAGCCAGCACCGGCCAATCCAGCCTCCCGGGATCCCCGGGAGGGACAGCTTCCCGCCTCTGCGACAAGGCCCAGGCAGGACAGTCTTCTGGTTAGCGCAAGGTCCGGCCCGCTGAGCAGGGCAGGACTTGGACTTGAGGACACCTAGGTCCCCCATGACACTGACCGAGGGAAGCAAAGTGACAGGAACACGTCTGCCCACACCTCTGAGCAGGGAGAAGACAGAAAACCGCTTAGCACTTAAGAGGTTAATACAATTCCTAAGCGTTCAGCAATCACTGCAATTTAGTGCCATTTCGATTATTACACAATAAACAGACCCTGTTGTCTGGAAGCAAATTTTTATGAGTATAGCTGAAGGGGCTGCAACTTATTTAGCTGCTGAAACTCGCAGGGAAGGAGCATTTCCGAATGCTAAGACCACGGATCAGAAATGCAGGTAGCAGACAGAGGTTATTCTTGGGTCACGGCTCGGCAGCTCAACACCGTGACCTTTAAAATGAGGATATCATTAGAAGGAGATAAAGTTCACCAAAGTGTTCTTTAAACAGAACCATTTTAACAATGATATTGTTGAGTTTCCGAGAGAAGGATTTGGGGATTTTCAGAAACACTTTATGTTCGGGAAAGAACATCATGTTAACATGGGCTGGGAATATGTAAACCATTTGCCTACCTCGAACATACATTATACACACACCACACACACACACACACACACACACACACACACACACACAGGCATTCATGCACAACCAAAACAGCCAGTTCATCTGTACTGGCCCCTGCTGTCTTTCACAGGTATTTGGGTACAGTGATCACAAACCAGATCACATTCCTAATATAACAAGAGACCCAAACATTGAAACTGGAGAACAGGGAGGTGGGAGATATGGCAGCGGGCAAAGCCTGAGCAACATTTCACTACACACTCATCTCCAAGAGGCACTTCCTCCCCCTCCCCCCTCCCCCGAGGCATAGAGGGGTTCAGCTCTGGGGAGGAAGAGAGCCTTGCCCCAGCTCCGCTCATGGAGAAAGGAAATCACCCCAAATATACTTCAAGATTCAAGGTTAAAATGTGCACAGAGGCTTTATGTGTGCACATTTTAAGACTTGCAAAGGGCTCGGGCGCCTGGGTGGCTCAGATGGTTAAGCGTCTGTCTTCGGCTCAGGTCATGATTCCAGGGTCCTGGGATCGAGTCGGGACTCCCTGCTCCTTGGGAGCCTGCTTCTCCCTCTGCCTCTCTCTCTCTCTCTTTCTGTCTCTCATGAATAAATAAATAAAATCTTAAAAAAAAAAAAAAGACTTGCAAAGGGCTCTCACATTGATGAGTTGTGAAGCAGCCTCTGAGTGAGGCAAGGGGGGTTATTTTTACACCCATTTCACAGATAACATAACTGAGGCTCCACCTGAGAAGAAACGGCTTGGTTAGCCCACACCAAGAGCTGCTATATTCCAGGAACCCCTCCCAGAGGGGATGAAATCTCCAAAGGAAGATCTAGGCTCCCTCCTCTGGGGAAATTGGACATGCTTATAGTTAACCCATAGGAACTGGGCCTCTCACCACATAAGGTCCCTGGGACCCAAGGAGCTTAATGTGGGCAATATGGGAGGTCCGGTGAAGCTGCCAAGTCCATCCTGATTCCAGGGTACGTATGCCTGCTGCTGAGGGAGATGAGTCTGGTGCCCAGGAGGCTGGGCTAGATCCTGCGACTGTGTTAGCCCGTCTAACAACAGGTGGTACAGAAAGCAGAAAGGAGGTCTCAGCCACAGAGCTAGGTAAGAGTTTCCACGCCCTCCTCCAGCAGATCAGCATCAAGTGGTCAGAGGAGCTCACCCTGAGACATCCCAATTTGGGTCATGTTTCTTTGTGTGTAGCATCCTTCTTTGGTCTCTCAAAAATGTTGATGCTCCTTGAAGGGGTAACATTCAGTTCCTGATGTGAGTTTGTGAGATACTCTCAACCATCCTCTAGTCTGTCTGTCCTCCCATCCATCCATCCTTCCATCCATCCATCC
>NW_027397123.1:5357578-5380984 GCF_003265705.2 Callorhinus ursinus | reverse complement strand
CCATCCATCCATCCATCCATCCATCCTTCTGTTCAACAGATCCTTCCCAGATACCTGTTCCATATCTGGCCAGGTTCTAGGTGCTGGAGTGATAAGAGGTCCTAGCATGCATAAAGGGAAGACCTTCGAGAGGGCTGGAGACTGAGAGAGGGGACATCACCCAGAGGTGGGTGAGCCACCATGTTTGGACACCCTGCTGGCCCCCATGTTGCTTGAACCACTATGAGAGATAGCTCACAGCGCAGTTTGGGTCCCTCGGGCATTAATCATCTCCACAAGGGGTCAAGTCTCCTCTCCTCTCAGAGAAGAAAATGCAATTCATGATCATTGCATGGGGAGAGAGATGGCAGTGTAGGGAAGGCATGTAGGAAAAACAGGAATCGGAGCACAGTGACAAGGGCAGCCACAAAGAGACTCGCAAACATTCTGCATCAGAGGCCCTTTAGAGACCCAGGCAAGGCCTATTAGGAGCACAGATGCACCAGGCTTGGAGCTGTCTTGTCCCCCATACTCCACCCCTATTCTGAATTCTCTTTGCAGCATTGTTAGTAATTGGTGGTTCAAAACAACCGTGTGCTTATAAAGCCATCGCCCATCTGGTCCAGGCTCAGGGCAGCGTCTCAGACAAAGAAACACAATCCACCAACTGAAATGTAAAGTTGACCTTGAAGGACATGGGAGTTATAGGGGTGCTGACCCCCTGGAGGCAGTCAAAAATCCGGGTATAACTTTTGACTCCCCCAAACCTTAACTACTTGTAGTCTACTATTGACCGGAAGTCTTAACAATAACCTAAACATCCCATAACACATATTTTGTATGCTATTTGTGTTGTATGCTATATTCTTACAATAAAGTGAGCTAGAAGAAAGAACATGTTATCAAGAAAATCATAAGGAAGAGAAAATACATTTACAGCACTGTACTGTGTTTACTGAAAAAAATATCCGTATATAACTGGATATTTGTGGTTCAAACCCGTGCTGTTCAAGGGTCAGCTGTCATTTCAAACGAAGCCAACTTCAGTCCTGACATTTCTCACACGGTCGGAAGGAGATGCACAGACCACAGCACTGCTTCTGAAATCTGTCTCTTCTCTCCTGCTTCTTCCCTGGCATAGTTTCTCACACTACCCAATACTGTGATGTATGCCTCTCCCTCTTGACCCTGACTTTCTCTCTCTTTCCCTTTCTTTCTGATCTTGCTGTTCAAAACCCCCAAAGGACTGGCCTGGCCAGCCAGAGAGGGAATTTGCTGGATGATCCTGGGCCCCCTGGACCCCTCATCTGACCTTCTATGGGTTTGTGGTAAGAATTAAATGAAATAATAAAAACAAAACATTTACTAAAAGAATTGGTACATGGTGGGCAATTAATGAATAACTTTTCATATATAAAAATCATGACAGATTTTATTATTTCAAAAGTGTTCATGATTTCACATAAAATGATTCTATATATTATAAAAAATTAACTTAGGAATTTGGGAGAATGTTCTCCTGGTTTATGGCCAGGCGAACTGGAAAGTAAAATTACTATTATGCAATGTTTTTCCCCCCAATAATTCCCATGTTAATATTCAAATGAAAATGGGCTCCCAAATTTCTGCATTTTTATCATGTGTGTCTGTGCTAGCATTTATGTTATATTCTGAATTAACAAACATCAAACGCTAAAAAATTACATATGCATAAAAATGGGGAAAGGGATATGCATCTTTTGTAAATCTCAGTGGAACACACTCAAACCTCTAGCCCTACCAGATACTCCCAGCTCAAACCACATGGTAATTTTGGAATAAGGAGCATTAATGAGTACAAAACAATAAGAAGGCAGTTTGGGCATGTGCTAAAAAAAATAAAATAAATCTTTAAATCAGGCCATCCTTATCATTGGGTGCCTCCTAATGAATATCATTCTCAGTAAAGAACCTTCTGGCTCGCTCACATTCTTTCTGTTGGCTAACATCCCATTCAAGTCATCCTGTGTCACACAAAGTTAATGCGAATCCAAAACAAACTAAAAAGGAGAGAATGTCAAAAGAACAAACTTTTAAACTCTGCACTTTTTATTATTAGATGCTATTCCTAACTTGTTAAAATTGATCAAATAGAAAGCTGTGAAAAGAGAAAAAAAATTAAGCCAACTAGAAAAGTGTGACTTGGATTTAATATTTTATAATTGCCAAGGGACATACTGAGATCAATGAATTTTTGCCTGAGATGAACGTCAGAAAGAGATGTACTTCAGTCTTTTAGGGAACATTGGTCTATTTAATTCTTCTGTCTGATGCATGTGAAATAGGCCCTGCCCCAGCCTTCTTTCTTTGCTGGGGGCATTGCCTGCAGCAGACATTACCACTTTTAATAGGGCTGCTGTCTGAGGAGTGGCAAGGGATCCGATAACCCATCGACTCTAATGGATCTGCCTGTTTATTCACTTACACCTTTTTTTTCCAGCTAATTTTAGTTTTGCATGCTGAGTTGTTTCACTTTGAATTCAATGAAGAGAAACAAAGGAAAAAACCAGTGCAGCTAATAAACCATGATTATGTGCACGGCCCCTCTCGACAGGTTTCTCCACGTCCCAGGTACACCATCTGAGAAGGGATTCACTGTGGCATTTTCTCCTCTTGTTGATGGAATTAACATTTTATTCATGCTCAAATTTAGAGGAAAAATCAGATGATTCAAATCACTTTACATATAATGTGCTGTTGTTTGTAGTCGATCTAAAGGCCCAGCCTTGGGCCCCAGACGTCCTCCAATTTCAGACACTGGTCAGTGACTTTTCCTACCTGGCCAGTCACCCCAGAGCTCTTGGCAGGGTCATACAAGTGGGACAAATGCCCAAATGCTTTGCTTTGGCTAATGTAAAACCAGAGAGACACAAGGAGAGCAGGGCTGAGTGTCCTCCAACAGAAATAACAAAAGTCACTGGTTTAGAAACATCCTCCCTCCCAGACTCTCTCCTTATGCCGGGAGAGCTTGAAGAGGATTCCAGAAACTTTTAGGCTAATACCTGCCAAAGAACACGAGAGGGACAATGGTATCCAGTTTAGGAGAGAAGGAAAAATAGGGCCAGCTTCCCCACATTTTCTGAACAAGAGCCATATCCCACTGTAGGATTTTGTCACAAAGATCCTGTGTGCGGAAAGGGTGAGCAGTGCCCACCGGTGCCCCAGGGGGACTCCCGCCGATTCCTCTCAGTCCCGGCAGGTTCCAGGGGCTGCCTCCTCCCCGCCACAGGTAAGGTCGGCCTCCGTTGGAGGCTGGCACCCTGAGCTCCAGAAGAGGCATCTTCTACATGTGGGAAGGGTTACTACTCCCTGGGGACCAGAAGATTCCCCTCCAAACAGCTCATGCCTGGAGCTCACTGCCCCCGGATGGTGCCATACTGTGATGGTGAGTCTTCTCCTGGCAGAGAATTACTACGATTGTTGCCCAGTCAGGAGCTAAGATAATTTACAAAATAATCTGGAAAATTTGGAGAGACTCTAGCCGGGAGGAACAGAAGGTGGTCTGTCATGGAATCTGATAAAAATAGGGCCCTCCGAGTGTCCACCAGAATGTCAACAGCTATCTGAACGAAATCCCTTTCAGACGAAGCAATCGCCCAATGCCTCCTTTTGCCCTCACGCAATTAAAACAGGGTAAATTTTTAGCCTGTTTCTCTCAGCTATCATCTGTTACTCTAAGAAGAAAGGCCCTTAGCATCCCAGCTGTATCCAGTTTCACACAATGGCTTTTCTTCTACCGATTCTCCGTGCAGCCGGAAGTCAGGCAGCTCACAGACCCTGCAGCAGCCCTGGCTCTCTTGGACTCCCATGCGTTATCCGCGATTTCTTCCCCAAATCACCCAAATAGTCTTTCCTTCGTGCAGCAGGAGCTCTTCAGCAGAGACGCATTGACGTCTGCCGGACGCAAAGCACTGGACTGGGGTGCTTGGATGCTGGTGCGGAGCTGAGCCAGATGAGCTTCTGTTGGCTACAGAGATGAAGAAATGCAGTGCGGAGGGTCCCCAGCTTACTTCCCTGCACAGTGCCATTCAGTCCTGCTGTTCAACCCAGAGTCTCGGGGGCCCTGTCTCTTATCCATACCCAGCTTACAGGAAAACAAGGCACAGGTCTACAATACGTGCCTTGCAGCCCAACCCCAGCACAGCCTCACCATGCCAGAAACTATCAGCCACCCAGTAATTCTATTTCCCCTCCATGCGTGCGTGCAGACCCGGATCCTCACTCTCAGACCCAGTGTGCAAAGCAGCCGGGGAACAACAGACTCAAGTTGGAAGTGATTTACTTCATTAGCTGGGATTACAAGTTTAACTTACAAACCAGAGGTCAAAATTTCTCATTAACAAGGGGGCCGTGAATGGCTGCAGGCTTTGGTTCAAGAGGAGACCACTCTTATTACTAACTACACATTTCAATCTGTCTTTGATGTTCTCCTTCTTCCCTCCTCCCTTTTATTTTTTGGCAGAGGAGCAGATTTTAATTGTGGCACTACAACAAGGCTCCCTCCATCCCGGGGAGCAGCCTCCTGTCTGCTGCCGCCGAGCACCAGGCTGCAAGATTGGGTGCAGCCCATCGCTCAGGGCACATTTTAATGGCTCCTCTTTCCTACAAGGCTTGGATTGTTTTCCACGTGATTCTGGTTAATTTCACTGCGGGAAAGGGCATCGGTTTTCCTTGTGAGCTTCTGATCTGCCTGCCTCAGAGAGGTGAAATATATTAAAACGGAGAAGGAGGCGTCATTCTAACTGTCCCAACGCAAAGACCAGACCCGGCACATTCTCCTGCGCCCAGAATAGAGAAAGGAGGTTGACAGAGACCACCGTGCTGTAAAAAACTGTTCTCTTGAAAAACATCAGCTCTCCTTGTTTACAAAATACTCAGACTGTTCTTCGCATGCCTCTTCTCTTCAAAACCACTGCCAAGGGTTAAAAGAAGCAACTGAAATGAGATAAAAACCTTTGCAGAGGAGGCTATACTTGGAATCTCAAAATCCAACCCCACAGATAAGAACAGGAAGAAAATATAGCAGCCTCTCCCGGTGTGCGGCACAAATCATAGAACGCTTAACGGGCATTTTCTATTTCTGAAGACCGCCAACCCCAATGCAGGCCACGGGGGCACAGTGACCATTTTCACTGAAACAGGGCTTCGAACGGAGTCACTGGTGGAAGTGATTATGATATCTAATTATTTAGTAGCATGGCAGTTATAGAGAATAACTAAATTGTTATTCCGGTCTAGTCTGGGAAGAAGGTCACATTCAAACCACATAAGCTCTAAATACTCCTCGGTTACTATTAATGTGCAGGGATGTTGCTATTAACGTCTGTGCTCCCTGAGAAATGTTTCCTTAGTCCCCGTGTGAAGAGCCAGCCCACGGGTACCACAGACACCGCAGCTGAGTGCCCAGTGCCCAGCCGAGAGGGGACCACGCTGCCCTCCCCATCCCCCTTCAGATTCAGCCGCTGGAATCCGGGTTGGCCCACTTGGCCACACCCAACCACAGCCACGTTCCAGGCAAGGCAGTGTGCCATGGGGAAGAAAACTCAGTGTGCAAAATAAGCGTGACAAAGGGGGTGGGGAGAGTTTGGGGGGTTCTGCGCAGGACCACCCAGTTCCCCTTCTGTGCCCCTTGGGGGCTTCACATCCTTGGAGGGATGACTACTTTCTTTGCTTTTCTGCTTAAGGTTCAGTATTAGTCCCTTGACGTCTCTAGTTCCCTTTAACACAGATACTGGTCTCTAGTTCCCTTTAACACAGATCCTGGTTAGAACTCGAGGAATCTGTTTGACCCGGAGGTGAAGAGCGGTTCTCAGCTGGGGGACAGTCAGCAGCTCAGACCTAGGAAGCCTCGGGGGCTCCAGGTCGGGGTGGGGGGGAGCCCGAGGCAGCCTGGCCATCTGGGCTAGCGGCTACTTCCTGCCGCCAAATAGCACCCGGGGCCAGGCCAGACGGTCACCTTGACCGGGCTGCTGGGGCGTCACCCACGCTGGGGGGCTTTTTCAGCTTCACCAGGGGGCTATCTTAACAAGAAGACATCTTAGAAAGGTCATTATTGCTGGTCTGATTTCAAATAGGCACCACAGTGAAGGGTTGTCTTTGTGTGGGATTAATTTTAAAACCTCAGGATTTGATGTCAGTGGGAAAGAACCAGCGTGGGACCCACAGTGCTGCCTTCTCCTGCTTCTGGCCAGTGCCAGGGGCTCGTTTCTTAGGAGATGAAAACTCTGACAAGCCCTTCAGTCAAGCTGAAAGCAGGCAGCGGTCCAACAACACCCACAGGCCTCCCAGGCATCCTGTGACCCCTCCGAAAAGTCACATTCACTTTGCTCTTGAGAAAGGAAAAATAATGCTGGAGGCACTTTATTTTAAACCATGTGAAATAAGGAAATGTGAAGATGCGAAAATGAAGTGGAAAAAAAAAAGTTAGAATTCATTTCTGTCCTTTTTGCAATGGCTTAGAAAGCCAAACTGGTTCATTTTGAGAGAGTGTAAAAATCTGATCCATTCACCAGTAGGCAGAGACTACAAAATGCTTAAGGTAAAATATGTAAATATGTAAAATTATCTGTTGAAAACCATCTCCTTTTGTGCTCGAAAGAATTTTTTAAAGCATCTTTATTTCTATTCTGCATTAATATACTGTTGAACAGAAAAGTTACTTTCTGGCAAAACAACAAAACCAAGGTGTTGAAAATAGAGTGAGTCTACAAGTGAAGTCCACAGAGAGAGGGAAGGACAAAAAGGGTTCTACCTTATCGTTAGTAATAATTTACAGAATATCATTAATAAAACAAATTACAGAATCCGTGTTTCAAAAGCAGCGTCTGCCTGAAAGCTCGAAACAAAACCCACCTCCCAGCCTGCACTACCTTTTCTTTTGGAAGTGGGGTCCTTCTCCCTAGACCCTTCCATCACCTCCTGACCCAGCATCACCCACCCCATGTCCTTGCTGAAAGAACTAGAGACCCCTCAGCAGTGCATTTAGACACATACCACAAATAATTGACCACAAACAGCTTACCGGATTTCTAAATATTCTCAAGTTCATTAAAAAAAAAAATATGTAAGAGAATGGCGGAAGAAATGCATATGGTATAGTATCATCATTCATTTAGTTTGGTTTAAATATATTTTCTCGCAACAGAAATGGTTTTCGTCACATGACATCTAACTTCCAGAAATGGTTTTGTGGGTTTTTTTTCTTCCCTAATTCCATTCCTTTGGGGAGGGGTTTAACCGATGAATGGAGTGTCTCATCAAAAGAACATCTAGATTGTGGTGTTTCCCGTCTCTTCCTGGGTGGAAACATCCTCACCAGCTGGACACCCGGCCCTGCCGGCCAGGGATGGAGGCATGTGCCTGAGATGGAGAACAGTGTGTGTCTGAGAGCAAATAACTGAGCTTTCAAGCCAGGTGTACAGAATGCTCAGGTCCTACAGGGACAGACATGATATACACTTGAACTTGTCTTTATTTATTGCAGCAGCATTGTTGGGGGGGATAGGAAGGCACTTAAAACTGAAAAATTCCTCAGTTTTGCAAACCCTTGGGTATTTTCTGAAAGATCAGAGTAGAGAGTAGAAGGTTTTCTCAGAACAGTTTGCAAATCTGCTTTTTCTACTGTAAACTCTCATGTTCCTATCCCTTGTTTCCATGCTTTGCTTCATTTAAATCTTTCATTTCCTCAACAAGTTCACCAAAAAAAAAATAATTTTTTTTAAGATTTTATTTATTTATTTGATAGAAAGAGACACAGTGAAAGAGGGAACACAAGCAGGGGGAGTGGGAGAGGGAGAAGCAGGCTTCCCGCGGAGCAGGGAGCCCGACGCGGGGCTCCATCCCAGGACCTTGGGATCATGACCTGAGCCGAAGGTGGACGCTTAATGACTGAGCCACCCAGGCACCCTCAAAAAATAAATTAAAAAAAAAATCATACACACACACTGAAAAGATACTCGTCCAGAAAGGGTTCCCAGCTCCTGCCCACACTGATGGAGGGCAAGTTCACAGAGCCCAGCTCCCAGCTCCCTTCCCCTGGACCAGGCCAGACCTAGAGCTACCCCAGAGAGCCCAGAAAGGAGGATGCTAGAAGCCCAAGGGTTGCTGATGGGTCAGTAAGATCGGGCTAGAAGCCAGGGTGTAAAGTGTTGACATCTTGCTCATTATAGGTGTTTTTTTTTTCATTAATTCTTATTTTTAAAATTTGCATTAAAATATTTATCTTGATTACGGAGTATTTTGGCATTTTCTTAAATTTTTTCCAAAGACAAGTGCCTCGCCCACCTCTCTCTGATCCTAGCCTTACTGCAGGGGAATGGATGCCCCACTAGCTGAGCAGAATCCTGCCTGGACCAGCCAACATGGTGGAGGAGCGGTCATTTCTCTCAACAACCCTCCCTAGAGGGCTGGAGGCAACTTCTCTATTGGTCTTTCTCCATCCAGGCTCACTGCAATCTCTCTTCTTAGGCCTCATCCCTTCATAAAGATTTCATAAACAATAAAACTTTCAACTTTAAGAAATCTAGGATGGGAAAGCGTTACTGAATTAAAATAGAGCTTTTCTTGTACATGACACTGGAATATTACTCAGCCATCAGATAGGATGAATATTTACCATTTTCATCGACATGGATGGAACTGGAGGGGATTATGCTAAGTGAAATAAGTCAAGCAGAGAATGACACTTATCATATGGTTTCACTCATATGTGGAACATAAGGAATAGTGTGGAGGACCACAGGGGAAGGGAGGGAAAACTGAATGGGAAGAAATCAGAGAAGGTGACAAACCATATGAAACTCTGGACTCTGAGAAACAAACTGAGGGTTGTGGAAAGGGAGGGGGGTAGGGGGATGGGGTAACTGGGTGATGGGCTTTAAGGAGGGCACGTGATGTGATGAACACTGGGTGCTATACCAATATAATGAATTATTGAACATTATTATATCAAAAACTAATGATGTACTATACATTGACTAATTGAATTCAAATTAAAAAAAAGAATACATTATTCTAAGTACTACCAGAAACCACACAGTAAGTAAAGGTTTGTGTTGTGATAAAGGTCTTAAAAAGACAGGAGGAGATGTATGATTAGCATTATTATCATCAACCACCCCCATCACTTACTGGGTGCCATTCACGGAGCTGCGGACTCTACACATTTATTTTGCTTAGTTCCCAGCAACGCTGATGGCAAATCTGAGGTTGCAAACAGTTATATACACTGCTCATGGGGCACAGCGAGGATGTGAAGTCAGACTGGACTCCGAAGCCCACATGCTAAGGAGCCTTGGAGATAAGTTTGATTTTACTCTTTCTTGTACGTTTTGCTGGCCTAACTCTGGGCATGAATGTTGAGCCCAGGGCTGATGTTTGACCAACTGGGTCAGTTGAGGCTCTCCACCACCACCACCTGTAAGCCTGAGGCTCCACAGCTGAGGACCCCTGAGCATCACCCAGCAGAGGCCAGAGACCATGTCCCCACCCATATGGCCGTGGGCACACGTGGGCCCTTCTGCCCTACTGGGCAGCCCTGGACATCAAAGGCATGCCCAGGACCAGAGTCCACTTCCTCTGGATGATATCTTCAGAGCGGCCAGCAGCAGGAGCACTGATTTTTAATTCTGGGTCCTTACACAATAATAATCAAGACGAAGCAGTAAGATAAACAGATCTCCAGCTTAAAAGGAGGACAGGAGGGGCGTGGGGAGGAATACTGGTTGTCACAACTAGGAACTTAAGCATAGAGAAATGCATGTGTGTTTGTCACGCTCCCAGCCTGCCAAAAAGGCAGCCAGGCACGATCGGAACAGCCACCGGCCTGGGCTCTTCCCCTCCCCTCCTCCCTGTGGGTCCCCTCTGTGTGTCCAGGCTCCCTGCCCTTTTCTCCCCTAGGCGAGCCCCAGAGGGTATGTGCTCCTAGCACGCTCACTTCCATTCCGTCTTGGCCACTCCCTCAGCTTTTCACCTCATATTCTGCCAAGAGCCCCCACCTGCACTGTTGGTTCCAATCGCCCACCCTACCCTGACCAAGCCTCTTTAAAAAATTAATCTTTATCCTACTTGAGGTATATTAACCCATGTGCCTCCGAAAGAAACCAATTGCATATGCAGAGGGCTCAAGTCCCCTGGGACTCCTATCATCCATGATTACTTCTCAATCTTCTCAAAGGTAACCTCTCAGTCTGTATACAGTTGACCCTTGAATAACACAGGTTTACGCCGCACGGACCCGCTGATCTATGGATTTCTTTCTCGAAAAGTGCAGTACAGTCCTGTAAGTGTATTTTGTCTTCCTTATGATTTCTCAACGTTTTCTTTTCTCTAGCTTACTTTATTGTATACAATATAATATATAATACAGATCACATACAAAATACATATTAAGTGACTGTGGATGTCATCAGTAAGGCTCCCAGTCAACAGCAGGCTATTAGTGGTCAAAAGTTTCTGGGAGGTGTTGGGAAGTCAGAAGTGGTACGTGGACATTCTACTGCATGAGGGTGTCAGTGTCCCTAACCCCCCATGTTGTTCAAGGTTCAACTATATGTTCTTTCTGAATTTTTCTAGGCTTTTACAGCATACGTGGGACTCCATTAAAACTACGTAGTATTATTTGTTATCGATGAACTTTACATATATTGTGCAGATTGTTGTGGGGTTTTTTTTGTCTTTTGTTTTTTACTCAATGGTACAGCTTAGAAATCTATTTACATACATGTAGGTTCAACTCAAAAATGACTGTATAAAACTCCACCCTGAAAAGAGGCCTCAATCTACCAGGGCATTCCAATATTGATGCACATGTAGGTTTCTGCTGCTATAAAGATGGCTACAGTGATCTTCTATGCACATATATATTTCCTGAGGACAGATATGGCAGAAACAAAACTGCTGCGCTGCAGGGTAGGCACCTGGCTGAAGGACACCGCTAGGCCTTCCAGGACAGGTGCACAAATGTATGGTCCAGTAGCATCTGAGGGCAGGACCCTGACATCCTCACTAGTGCCTGATACCATTAGACTTGTAAATTTCTGCTCATTTGATGGAGTGACAAACGCATTCAACTTGCATTTTCCTTAAGATTTGGCAGGATTGAGCATCTTTTTGTAATAAATTTTTACAAGACATTTTCCATGCCTCTTCTGTGAGTTGCCTGTTCATATTCTTTGCCCATTTAAAAAAAATGAGTTGGGGTGACTGGGTGGCTCAGTTGGTTAAGCATCTGCCTTCAGCTCAGATCATGATCCCAGGGGTCCTGGGATCAAGCCCCGCATTGGGCTCTCTGCTCAGCGGGGAGTCTTCTTCTCCCTCTCCCTCTGCCCCTCCCCCCACTTGTGCTCACACTCTCTCTCTCAAATAAATAAAATCTTAAAAAAATTAAAATTAAAAAATGAGTATTTTGTCTTTTCCCCCAGTTCACACTTGCTTCCCTGCTTGAGCACACAGAAGGTACTCAGGACATGTGGGATCTCAAGCCACTCCATTCACTTTGTATGTGGGCATAGCAGCTCTGGGCCACCCTGTGGCTCTGACATATTCCTTTGAAGGGGATCTAAGGCCACCTCTTCTGGGAAGACTTCTCATATCTCCATGGCATTTGAGGATCACTGATCCTGAAGCTGGAGGTAACAGCACTGACAAGGAGCCCCCTAAAGGCAGGGGGACTCCAGAACATGCCACACCTCCGGCCCCACCACCCTGCCCCCGTGGGTTTTTCACAACCAGCTGGGGCTTCCACCAGGATCTGTGCAGCCAAGTGGGCTAGCCCCAGCCCTAGCCTCAGCCCAATGTCTGGGGCGCTAGGGGGCCTGCAGGGGCCTTCCCCAACTGTGCCTACTGTGTACAAGCCCTAAGCAAGGTGGCCCACAATCACCCCTTTGTTTGACCCCAGTACATTGACAGATGCCAACACTGAATTCCACCAGTTGCTCCAAACTTCCCAGTGGGGCCCTGGGAAGAATGGAATCCGAACTTGGATCAGCCCGCCTGCCGTATCCATGCTTTGCTGACAGCCCCATCTGCACTCCTGGGAGTGTTGCCCCTAGAAGCTGAGGTGCAACCAGTGTGATCAGGGCCCAGCCACAGCGTCTGGCACCCTCACTCAGCACCCACACCCTGTCCACGGTGCAACACCCCTGGTCCATTACCGGAGCTGCTGTACGCAGAGCACTGGGGAGTCCAAGTTCTCAGTAAGGGAATCCCTCACCTTCCCCCTCCCTGTGGCCCCACCTCAGAGGATGCTGAGTAACAGGTGCACATGGGGAGCTCATCCCTGAGCTGAGAAGGCCTTCAGTGGAGGCCCACAGTCAGCCAGAGACCCAGCCACCCTGGGTGCCCCTGCCCTGAAAGCCCAAGACAGAGAGAGGGGTGGGGGGGCCATGGGTTCCTGAAGGCCAACAGACCAAATTTTGGTCAAATTCTAATAAATCTTCCACTCAGTATTAACATTTAATACTGAAAAGTACTAATGGTGATTCCCTCTTTTGAATTCCAGCCCTCTCAGATAGGCTATCTCTTGAGGTGACAAGCCAGTGGTACCTGAATTCATTACTGCCTGATTAATTATACTGCCTTTGTACAAGGGAAACGAGGACTTCAATCAGCCACAGCCACCAACCCCAGGCCGCTGCCTCATCAGGCAGGCCACTGTCAGAGAGCCTGGCCCCTCGCCCAATGCGGGGGCAGCCAGGAAGCTAGGAGTGGTGGCTGGCTAGACAGGGCTGCCAGCAGTCAGAGGGCCTGGGATTCAGGGCCCTTCCCGCACAAAAAGAAAAGAAAAGAAAAAAGAAAAGAAAAGAAAAAAAGAAAGAAAGAAAGAAAAAGGAAAAGAAAGGGCATTTGAGCAGTCAAGGGAGGGAGAGCTGAGTTGGTCCAGAGGCTACAGAGCAAAGATTTCTGCTCTGTCCCAGGAGGGGCCTGACCAGGAAGCTTCCCCTAGATTCTCTGAAACTCAGGATCATCCCTTCAGGATGGGGCACAGGGACTCAGAAAGTGCTGGTTAGAGCAGAAGTATCCCTTGGGATACACGGCCACGTTGGTAAAGGTGAAGGTTAACTTGCCAGCTACCCAGACTTGAGGGTGGGCACAGCTCTGGTGGGCATCAAAGTGGAGCCTTGACATCTGGGGTGGGGGTTGGGCAGCTCCAGGCACCAAGGCCGGGGGAGAACCACCACCTCCCAACTTTGCTGGGCTGTTTACCTGTCAGGCTGTTTACCTCCCACTGTGGCACTTTGTCCTATGTGTTCGGCACTTGTCAGGGTCTACAAAGTTGTGAAACACAGTCATATTTGGGGAGTTGCAGAGTGATATATTTTTTCACTGAAGAAAAGATTAGATAGCTTTGTAAATGTCAGTTCCCCACTCCTACCCTGAGGCTTTGAGTGTGGAGAACAGAAGGGGCAGATGCCAGCCTGAGTGCCCCGTGAGCCTCGTCCTCAGCAGGTCTGATGTTGAATCCTACCCTACTATGGATGTGCTGTGTGACCGTGGCCAAGTCACATACCCTCTCTGAGCCTTGGTTTCAGAGAGACATCTCTATGTGCCCCATGGGGTGGTTGCGAGAGTTATAAAAGGAAGCATACATGAAACCCTTGTATTTGCCCAGACTACCTCCGGACATAGGCCAGCTCGATCCAGCTGTTTTGGGTGCCACTTTGTCAAAGCCACGCAGTGAAAACACAAAGGGCTGCTTTTCCTTGCTAAGCTGTGTGTGAAGCCACCATCCCACGGGGAAGCTTCGGGGCCTGGGAGAACATGCAGTACAGGGCAGTTTTATAAAACCTTGCTTTGAGGCCACACCAGAGCAATCCCAGGGCCAACCCCAGCCCACCCCGGCTGCCCTCCCTGGAGGCTTTGCTGACCTCCCCACAGGCCACCCGGCAGGTGTGGTCACAGGGGCACCCCCGCAGAGTGGGAAGGGAGGGCCGTTGCTCACGTCCTGGGGAGAGGCGGGTGTGTGCCGAGGGACAGCTAGGGAAGCCATGAGGAGTCAGCATGGTGCAGGGGCACAAGGAGACAAGGCAGGAGCATCACCCACCAGAAGCCAGGCCTGGAGTTCAGTCAAGGGAGCAGTTTAGGTCCAGCCTGGTCAGGAGCAGTCACAAGCCAAGCGCCAGGAATCCTCAAGTGGTCAGAAGTGCTGAGGCGTGGGCACCCCCACTCAGACCATGTCTGAGCACACAGGATGAGGTCCCACCAGAGATCCAGAAAGAAAGATCTAGTAGCTGGAGTCCGCTGAAGACAGAGGGAAGGGGGCTGGGACTGAGCTAAGTCCATTGGAGGGAAAAACAGGACACCAACCTCCATAAGCTGTTTTCAGCTGCTGAACCTACAAGGTTCAAACGTGGGAGGTTGGTGGAGAAGTTAACTTGGAAAGCTATAAAAGATACAAAGGCCACTTCATCGGTGACTTGACCTTCAGGCAGGAGCAGAAGCCATCTTCCTTAGCCCTCCAGGTGTCTGGACACATGCTCTCTACGACCTGGGACGTGTGATCTCCAGCCCAAAGCACTTGGAGAAAGTGTGCAGCCTGCTTGAGGCCATTTTTCTCAGCAAGGGAGAGTGGTCCCTCCTGTTTCTGGGTGCGAACCTACCAAAGGACCTCTGAAAAGATGGGGGCGGGGTGGGGAGCAGCAGGCAGAATAGACGGCAGGGCAGCAGGGTTAACTTGCTAAGCCTTCGGAATCACAATATGCCCATTACACTGGTAAGAGACTAAGAGATTTGCCCAGAGACAAAAAACCAATAGTTATGGACTGGATTGTGTTCCCCAAAATCCGTATGTTGAAGCCTTAGTCCCCAGTGTGATGGTATTTGGAGGTGGGGCCTTTGGGAGGTAATTAGGGTTAAGCGGGAGATGAGGGTGGGGTTTTCATGATGGGATTAGTGGCTTCCTGAGATATCAGAGAGCTCATTCCCTCTCCCTGCCCGGTGGTGTTGCTAAGAAGCCAGTGGTCTACAAGCCAGAGAGAGCTCTCACCAGAACCCAACCATACCAGAACCTTGATCTCAGACTTCCAGCCTCCAGAACTTTGGAAAAATAAATGTCTATTGTTCAAGCCATCCAGTCTATGGTATTTTGTTACAGCAGCATGAGCTGAAAAAAATACTCATGAATGGTTTTCTCTTCTCTTTTCTTCTCTAAAGCCACACAGTAAGCCAAAAGGACTAGGCGAGCGCCTGGCACAGAGTTCTTAATGGCTATGGAATCTCCCGGAAACTGTCAAGGAAATGCTAGAACCCTGATGACGAGAGGATCAGCCGCAGGAACCAAGGTCTTCTTCACCTGTCTTCCCACGCTCTGTCTCATCACTTGTCTGCAGAGGACAGGCTGCTACAAAATCCCAAAGACAGGGATAGAGGAAGCACTAGGCTCCGACCCACCTAGGACACCTGGGCATTTCAACCCATCAATATGGCCATAAGCTGGGGTCTCAGGGCAAGTTCCTTAACCTCTCTGTGCCTTGATTTCCTTTCTATAAAGTATAACCACACCCCTCCCATTAGGTTATTATGGGATCAGTGAGATCACAAATAATGGGAGCTCTGTAAAGGTTGGTCTCCTTTTCCCCCTTCTCCTACTTGGCCTCTGTATTTGCCCATTTGCTCTTATTTTTACCAGTATTTCACAAAGTTCACTGAGCAGGGAGAAAAACCTGACCTACTTTTTTTTTTTTTAAGACACCATAGTATTTTTTTCTTTAAATTTTTTATTGTTATGTTAATCACCATATATTACATAATTTGTTTTTGATGTAGTGTTCCATGATTCATTGTTTGTGCATAACACCCAGTGCTCCACGCAGAACGTGCCCTCTTGAATACCCATCACCGGGCTAACCCATCCCCCCACCCCCCTCCCCTCTAGAACCCCCAGTTTGTTTTTCAGGGTCCATCGTCTCTCATAAGATACCATAGTATTTTAGAAAGAATATGGGTCTTAGAAAAAAATGTTGACTAGGCTGGCACATAGTGGGTATTCAATAAACATTTGAAGAAGGGAGAAAGGAAGGAACAAAGGAACTCTCCAAGGAGAGTGGATGACTCTCTTGTCAGGCTCCTGTACCTTTACTATGGTATATATTCGATTTGGGGGCCCTCTCTATGCGTGTCTGTCTCACTCACGGGTTGTGAGCTCCACTAGGATAGGCACAGCCCAACACTGAGCCTGAGCTCTGGCAAAGCTCTACAACATGGGGGGACAGAAAGGAAGCTGTTCTAGTTCCTAGAGTTTCCTCCCTACACATAGATTGCCAGAGTCAATAGCATAGTTTTCCAGGCTCTGTGCATCTGACCATGTGAGTATGGATGCCATAGTGGGGGTAAGAGAGTGGGTAAGTATGACTCTGCCTTAAGAAAATGGCCTCAGCGGGAAGGGATCAAGATGGCGGAGGAGTAGGAGACCTGGATTTCGTCTGGTCTCAGGAATTCAGGTGAATAGGGATCAAACCATTCTGAACACCTACGAACTCAACAGGAGATCGAAGAAAAGAATAGCAACAACTTTCTGAACAGAAAAGCGACCACTCTCATGGAAGGTAGGACGTGTGAAGAAGTGAATCCGAGGCGATATTCGGGAGGATAGATGGCAGGGGAGGGGGCCTCTGTCGGCTGCTTCTGGCAAGTGCTAGAGCCGCGGAGCACAAAATCGTAACTTTTAGAAGTTGGTTCCACTGAGGGACGTCGCTCCAGTGGCTAAGCAGGGGGTGGAACTCTCGTGGGACAGTGTGGTCTCAGGACCCTCGGGGTCACAGAAAGACCGGGGGTGCCTGAGTGTGGCAGAGCTCCCAGGTATCGGAGCGGGGAAGCCGGCTGCAGGGATGGAGCCGAGGGGCGGGCTCTCAGCTCGGGGTTGCCATAAACTGTGATCGGTGACAGTCGGGCCACAGCTCCTCCAGCAGGGACCCAACAAGCGGCAGATCCGGGGAGACTCCCCTTCCTCCCCCGGGGAGGAGCGGCGTGGGAGCGCACCGCAGGGATCGGCTGGGTTTGCAGACGCCACACCGAGTCGGGTGCCAGAGATAGAAACGCTCGGTCACAGGCCAGGTGAGCACGGAGTGCCGCCAGAGACTGGGGACACGGGAGTGACTGACTGCTTTTCTCTGGGGGCGCACTGAGGAGGGGGGCCCCAAGTTCTTGGCTCCTCCAGGGCAGAAATTGGGAGGCTGCCATTCTGACTCTTGTCCTCCAAAGCCGAAGGGAAATTTTGCAGGGAACAGAAACTCCCGAGAGCAAACCCGAGCAGCTAGCTTAGCCTGGACCGGCAAGGGCAGGGCAGTTCCGCCTCCGGCAAAGACATTTGGGAACCACGGCAACAGGCCCCTCCCCCAGAAGATCAGTAAGAATGGCCAGCCAAGACCAAGTTTACCGATGAATGAGAACAGCAGAACTCCAGCGCTAGGGGAATACTGCACATAGAATTCATGACTTTTTTACCGTGATTCATTAGTCTTTCAAAGTGAATTTTTTTTTGTAAAGAATTTTATTTATTTATTTGACAGAGAGAGACAAAGCGAGAGAAGGAACATAGCAGGGGGAGTGGGAGAGGGAGAAGCAGGCTTCCCGCTGAGCAGGGAACCCGATGTGGGGCTCGATCCCAGGACCCTGGGATCATGACCTGAGCCGAAGGCAGACGCTTAACGACTGAGCCACCCAGGCGCCCCTCAAAGTTAATTTTTTTAACTGTTTTTTTTTAATTTTTCTTTTTCCCTTTTTCAACCAACATCTTATCAATCCCTTTTTTTTAAAAAATTTTTTTTGTTTTCATTTTTAAAGTCATATTCTATCCCTTCATAGTAGTTACCCTTATTTTTGGCATATATATATAAGTTGTTCTCTCTTTAAAATTTTGAGATACAGTTTCTTCTAACAGATCAAAATATACCCTAAATCACTAGTATATGGCTTTGTTCTAGTCTCCTGCCTGATCACATTCTCTCCCCCCTTTTTTCTTTCTTTTTTTTTAATCCTCTTCTTTCTTTTTTCAAACACCTTCTTATCAATTCCTTTTTTTAAAATTTTTTATAATTTTCATCTTTACAGTCATATTCCATCCCTTCATCGTATCTACCCTTATTTTGTACATATTTAAGTCTTTCTTTCTTTAAAATTTTAGGAGGCACTTTCTTCTAACAGACCAAAATACACCCAAAATCTAGTGTGTGGCACTGATCTATGCACCAGCCTGATCATATTTGATCATATTCTGTTTTTTTTTGTTTTGTTCTGTTTTTTTGTTTCTTTCTTTGTTTTTATCTTTATCTTTTTCTTTCTTTTTTTCTCTCTTTCTTTTTTCTTTATTTCCCTTTCTTTTCTCCTGGCTTCAGGTCTTTTCTGGTTTGTTTAGAGTATATTTTCTGGGGACGTTGTTACCCTGTTAGCATTTTGTTCTCTCATTCATCTATTCTCCTCTGGACAAAATGACAAGATGAGAAAAATCATCTCAACAAAAAGAACAAGAGGTAGTACCGTCTGCCAGGGACCTACTCAATACGGTCATTAGTATGATGTCGGACCTAGAGTTCAGAATTATGATTTTAAAGATACTAGCTGGGCTTGAAAAAAGCATGGAAGTTATTAGAGAAACCCTTTGAGAGAAATAAAAGAACTAAAATCTAACCAAGTCGAAATCAAAAAGGCTATTGATGAGGTGCAATCAAAAATGGGGGCACTAACTGCTAGGATAAATGAGGCAGAAGAGAGAATCAGCGATATAGAAGACCAAATGATGGAAAATAAAGAGGCTGAGAAAAAGAGAGAGAAACAACTACCGGATCATGAGGGCAGAATTCGAGAGACAAGCGATATGATAAGATGAAACAACATTAGAATAATTGGGATCCCAGAAGAAGAAGAAAGAGAGAGAGGGGCAGAAGGTATATTGGAGCAAATTATAGCAGACAACTTCCCTAATGTGGGGAAGGAAATAGGCATCGAAATCCAGGAGGCACAGGGAACCCCTCTCAAAATCAATAAAAATAGGTCAACACCCCGACATCTAATAGTAAAACTTATGAGTCTCAGAGACAAAGAGAAAATCTTGAAAGCAGCTCAGGAGAAGAGATATGGCAACATATAATGGTAGAAACATTAGATTGGCAACAGACCTATCCACAGAGACCTGGCAGGCCAGAAAGGACTGGCATGATATATTCAGAGCACTAAATGAGAAAAATATGCAGCCAAGAATACTATATCCAGCTAGGCTGTCATTGAAAATAGAAGGAGAGAAAAAAGCTTCCAGGACAAACAAAAACTAAAGGAATTTGCAAAAACAAAACCAGCCCTACAAGAAATATTGAAAGGGGTCCTCTAAGCAAAGAGAGAGCCTAAAAGCAGCATAGACCAGAAAGGAACCCAGACAATATACAGTCACAGTCACCTTACAGGCAATACAATGGCACTAAATTCATATCTTTCAATAGTCACCCTGAATGTAAATGGGCTAAATGCCCCAATCAAAAGACACAGGCTATCAGATTGGCTTAAAAAACAAGACCCATCAATATGCTGTCTGCAAGAGACTCATTTTAGACCCAAAGACACCCCCAGATTGAAAGTGAGGGGGTGGAAAACCATTTACCGTGCTAATGGACACCAAAAGAAAGCTGGGGTGGCAATGCTTATATCAGACAAATTAGATTTTAAAACAAAGACTGTAATAAGAGATGAGGAAGGACACTATATCCTACTTAAAGGGTCTATCCAACAAGAAGATCTAACAATTGTAAATATCTATGCCCCTAACATGGGAGCAGCCAATTATATAAGGCAATTAATAACAAAAGCAAAGAAACACATCGACAACAATACAATAATAGTGGGAGACTTTAACACCCCCCTGACTGAAATGGACAGATCATCCGAGCAAAAGATCAACAAGGAAATAAAGACTTTAAATGACACACTGGACCAAATGGACTTCACGGACATATTCAGAACATTCCATCCCAAAGCAACAGAATACACATTCTTCTCTAGTGCCCATGGAACATTCTCCAGAATTGATCACATCCTAGGTCACAAATCAGGTGTCAACCAGTACCAAAAGATTGGGATCATTCCCTGCATATTTTCAGACCACAATGCTTTGAAACTAGAACTCAATCACAAGAGGAAAGTCGGAAAGAACTCAAATACATGGAGGCTAAAGAGCATCCTACTAAAGAATGAATGGGTCAACCAGGAAATTAAAGAAGAATTAAAAAAATTCATGGAAACCAATGAAAATGAAAACACAACTGTTCAAAATCTTTGGGATGCAGCAAAGGCAGTCCTGAGAGGAAAGTATATAGCAATACAAGCCTTTCTCAAGAAACAAGAAAGGTCTCAAATACACAACCTAACCCTACACCTAAAGGAGCTGGAGAAAGAACAGCAAATAAAGCCTAAACCCAGCAGGAGAAGAGAAATAATAAAGATCAGAGCAGAAATCAATGAAATAGAAACCAAAAGAACAGTAGAACAGATCAACAAAACTAGGAGCTTGTTCTTTGAAAGAATTAAGATTGATAAACCCCTGGTCAGACTGATCAAAAAGAAAAGAGAAATGACCCAAATCAACAAAATCATGAATGAAGGAGGAGACATCACAACCAACACCAAAGAAATACAAACAAGTATAAGAACATATTATGAGCAACTCTATGCCAGCATATTAGATAACTTGGAAGAAATGGATGTATTCCTAGAGATGTATCAACTACCAAAATTGAACCAGGAAGAAATAGAAAACCTGAACAGACCTCTAACCACTAAGGAAATTGAGTCATCAAAATCTCCCAAGAAACAAAAGCCCTGGGCCAGATGGCTTCCCAGGGGAATTCTACCAAACATTTAAAGAAGAATTAATACCTATTCTCCTGAAACTGTTCCAAAAAATAGAAATCAAGGAAAACTTCCAAACTCATTTTATGAGGCCACCATTACCTTGATCCCAAAACCAGACAAAGACCCCATCAAAAAGGAGAATTACAGACCAATATCCTTGATGAACAGGGATGCAAAAATTCTCACCAAAATACTAGCCAATAGGATCCAACAGTACATTAAAAGGATTATTCACCACGACCAAGTGGGATTTATCCCTGTAAGCCTGGTTCAACATCCGCAAATCAATCAACGTGATACAATACATTAACAGAAGAAAGAACAAGAATCATATGATCCTCTCAATAGATGCAGAAAAAGCATTTGACAAAGTACAGCAACCTTTCTTGATCAAAACTCTTCAGAGTATAGGGATAGAGGGTACATACCTCAATATCATAAAAGCCATCTATGAAAAACCTACAGTGAATATCATTCTCAATGGGGAAAAGCTGAGAGCTTTCCCTCTAAGGTCAGGAACACGGCAGGGATCACAGTGGTGATCACTGCTATTCAACATGGTATTAGAAGTCCTCGCCACAGCAATCAGACAACAAAAAGAAATCAAAGGCATCCAAATCGGCAAAGAGGAAGTCAAACTCTCACTCTTTGCAGAAGATATGATACTTTATGTGGAAAACCCAAAAGACTCCACCCCAAAACTACTAGAACTCTACAGGAATTCAGTAAAGTGGTGGGATATAAAATCAATGCACAGAACTCATGGCATTCCTATACACCAACAACAAGACAGAAGAGAGAGAGAAATTAAGGAGTCGATCCCATTTACAATTGCACTCAAAACCATAAGATGCCTAGGAATAAATTTAACCAAAGAGGCAAAGGATCTGTACTCAGAAAACTATAAAATACTCATGAAAGAAATTGAGGAAGACACAAAGAAATGGAAAAACATTCCATGCTCATGGATTGGAAGAACAAATATTGCGAAGATGTCAATGCTACCTAGAGCAATGTACACATTCAGTGCAATCCCCATCAAAATACCATCCACTTTTTTCAAAGAAATGGAACAAATAATCCTAAAATTTGTATGGAACCAGCAAAGACCCCGAATAGCCAGAAGAATGTTGACAAAGAAAAGCAAAGCTGGCAGCATCACAATTCTGGACTTCCAGCTCTATCACAAAGCTGTCATCATCAAGACAGTATGGTACTGGCACAAAAACAGACACATAGATCAATGGAACAGAATAGAGAGCCCAGAAATGGACCCTCAACTCTATGGTCAACTCATTTTGACAAAGCAGGAAAGAATGTCCAATGGAAAAAAGACAGTCTCTTCAACAAATGGTGTTGGGAAAATTGGATAGCCACATGCAGAAGAATGAAACTGGACCATTTCCTTACACCACACACAAAAAGAGACGCCACATGGTTGAAAGACCTAAATGTGAGACAGGAGTCCATCAAAATCCTAAAGGAGAACACAGGTAGCAACCTCTTCGACCTCAGCCGCAGCAACTTCTTCCTAGAAATATCGCCAAAGGCAAGGGAAGCAAAGGCAAAAATAAACTATTGGGAATTCATCAAGATAAAAAGCTTTTACACAGCAAAAGAAACAGTCCACAAAACCAAAAGAGAACCGACAGAATGGGAAAAAATATTTGTAAATGACATATCAGATAAAGGGCTAGTATCCAAAATCTATAAGTAACTTATCAACCTCAACACCCAAAGAACAAATAATCCAATCAAGAAATGGGCAGAAGACAAGAACAGACATTTTTCCAAAGAAGACATCCAAATGGCCAACAGACACATGAAAAAGTGCTCAACATCGCTCGACATCAGGGAAATCCAAATCAGAACTTCAATGAGAACCACCTCACACCACTCAGAAAGGCTAAAATTAACAACTCAGGAAATGACAGATGTTGGCGGGGATGCGGAGAAAGAGGAACCTTCCTACACTGTTGGTGGGAATGCAAGCTGGTGCAACCACTCTGGAAAACAGTGTGGAGGTTCCTCAAAAAGTTGAAAATAGAGCTACCCTATGACCCAGCAATTGCACTACTGGGTATTTACCCCAAAGATACAAATGTAGGGATCCAAAGGGGTACGTGCACCCCGATGTTTATAGCAGCAATGTCCACAATAGCCAAACTGTGGAAAGAGCCAAGATGTCCATCGACAGATGAATGGATAAAGAAGAAGTGGTATATATACACAATGGAATATTATGCAGCCATCAAAAGGAATGAGATCTTGCCATTTGCAACGACATGGATGGAACTGGAGGGTGTTATGCTGAGTGAAATAAGTCAATCAGAGAAAGACATGTATCATATGACCTCACTGATATGAGGAATTCTTAATCTCAGGAAACAAACTGAGGGTTGCTGGAGTGGTGGGGGATGGGAGGGATGGGGTGGCTGGGTGATAGACATTGGGGAGGGTATGTGCTATGGTGAGTGCTGTGAATTGTGCAAGACTGTTGAATCACAGGTCTGTACCTCTGAAACAAATAATACAATATATGTTAAGAAAAAAAAA
>NW_027397123.1:5328880-5357478 GCF_003265705.2 Callorhinus ursinus | reverse complement strand
CACTGGGTGTTATGCACAAACAATGAATCATGGAACACTACATCACATGCTAATGATGTAATGTATGATGATTAACATAACAATAAAAATTTATTGAAAAAAAAAGAAAATGGCCTCAAAAGCATTCTGGAATAGCCGATTCAATTCAGTGAAAGTCAAAAAAGTACATTCTCCGTTAACTGCTATTGATAGTGGCAAATTTGTGTGGTCATATCTGAAATATTTACTTTTCTGCCTCCTACTGTCTTTAGTCATTGTTTGCATGGCATATCTTTTTTCACCTTTGTACTTTCTACCTTTCTTATCCTTATGCCTAAGGTATGTCTCAACATGTAATTGGGTTTTGGTTATTTATCCTAACAGGTTTTATAGTTTGATGGCAGTATTTAGTTCATTTATGTTTAATTTAATTACTTATATATTTGGGTTTCAATCTACAATGTTTCTATTTCTTTTTCTATTTGCCTCACCTTCTTTGTCTTCTTTTGGAGTCATTATTTTCATTTCATTTTACTTTCTATTATTAGCTTGTTAGTTATATATTTTTACCATTCCTTTAGTGGCTATACCCTAGAAAGTATGTAATGGATTGAATTGTGTCTTCCCGACAAATTCATATGTTGAAGCCCTAATGCCCGAATGTGACTATATCTGAAGATAGCACTAGGGCGCCTGGGTGGCTCAGGTGATTGAGCATCTGACTCTTGATCTCAACTCAAGTCTTAATCTCAGAACCATGAGTTCAAGTCCTGTGGTGGACTAGCATGGAGCCTACTTTAAAAAAAAAAAAAAAAGGACACATATTTTCTTCTGCTTTACCTTCCAATTCACTAATCCTCTCTTCATCTGTGTCTGATCTGCTTTGAATTCATCTAATATGTTCTTAATTTTAATTATTTTTTCAGTCATAAATTTTCCATTGATTTTCAAAATAAATTTCTATTCTTTGCTGGAATTTTCCATTTTGTTTTTTATCTCCTTGAACGTATCAATCAGGAGTTATCCTGAAGTCTATCTGATAACTCTAATAATTGGATTTCCTAGGGTCAGTTTCTATTATCTATTTTTTTCTCTCAGTTTTGCATCATTTGGTCTTGTCTCCTGGTGTGCCTAGTAAATTCTGATCAAATGCTACATGTGGTATATGAAAATTATCGAACCAATGTGATATTTTGGGTAATGCTCTCTTTCTCCAGAGATTTTCTTTTGTTTTCATAAAGCAGTTAATATGGAGGCAGATCATCTTAATCTGGTGAAAGTTGTATCTTTATGAGAATTGGTCCTTTTTTGGTGTACGCTTACTATTGATATAATCTTCAGAGGTCTTAACCAAAAGCCTAGGATATTACCAGGCTCTCTCTGAGATTGCCAAAGCTTGTTCATCTTCTTAGCCTTTAAGTCACTGCTCTTAGATGTAAATGCCTTGAGGGGAATAATAGTGCTGTTATGGACTGAATGTTTGTGCCTCCCCTCCAATTCATATATTGAATGCCTAACCCCCAAAATGATAGTATAAGGAAGTGAAGGCTTTGGAAGGTAATTAGGTTTAGATGGGATCATGAGGGTGAAGCCTCCATGATAGGATTAGTGCTCTTGTAAGAAAAGGAAGAGACATCAGAGCTTCCTCTCTCTACCATGTAAAGACACATTTGCTAGCCAGGAAGAGAGCTGTCACCAAATCTTCCAACACCTTGATCTTGGACTACCAGTCTTCATTACTGTGAGAAATAAGTGTCTGTTGTTTAACTATCCAACCTATGGTATTTTGTTTTAGCAGCCCAAACTGACTGAGACAACTGTCAAATGTCAGGCTCAACTATCTATACTTCCCTTCTCTCCAGGATCTTGTCCTCTAAAGTTCTTACTACCTAGGTAGATCTCTGATGTTTTAAGACAGATTTTAAAAATTTTCCAGCTGCTCTAGTTGTTTGAGGTAGGAGGGTTGGTTTGAACCA
The DNA here is from genome assembly GCF_003265705.2 of Callorhinus ursinus. Lineage (NCBI taxonomy): Eukaryota > Metazoa > Chordata > Mammalia > Carnivora > Otariidae > Callorhinus > Callorhinus ursinus. Next base: position 5,355,523 of record NW_027397123.1, on the reverse strand, counting down.
GGTTTGTGTTCCAGAGCTAGAAGCAGAAGTCTCAACTATTCCTTTGCCATAATGCCCCAGCTATAATGACGTTTAGCACAAAAACTAAGGTTTTGGGTATTGGCTTTGGAGTAATAAATTCCATCTGGATGGGTATTTATAAAGTACAAATTAGTTCAGCTGATTGGAAAAAGTGGAAAATTATAGTTTTCTATTAAGGTAAATTATTTTAATTAAATTAGTATAAGAAGCTTTTGAGCAGTCACTGGAAACATACAATATATCACAGCTAACTTCCCAATATTTTTTCCTACAGAGAAGTGTACCTTTGGTTTATAGCGGCAAAAATTAGAGAAGCTCCCAACACTGCCAGCCTTCCACCAGGCTCTGAATCACACCAAAAGATGTCTGTTAGATCCCTAAGAAGATAATATGTTTGACTCTGCAGCATAACTCAGGAAAACTCATTCAGCAAACATATTAGCAACCAAATTTAAATATTCTTTTCTGGGGCACCTGGGTGGCTCAGTCATTAAGCATCTGCCTTCAGCTCAGTTCATGATCCCAGGGTCCTGGGATCGAGCCCCACATCAGGCTCCCTGCTCAGCGGGAAGCCTGCTTCCCCTCTCACACTCCCCCTGCTTGTGTTCCCTCTCTCACTGGGTCTCTCTGTCAAATAAATAAATAAAATCTTAAAAAAAAAAGATTCTTTTCTTCTCTAAAAGTTTCAGAAATTGTTCTTTTAAAGTGCAAGTACCCATAAAAACTGAGATGATGAAAAGAATAGGAAAAAAACAAAGAAACATAATTTTCTATAATAGACATGATACAGTGAACTACTTGTCAGATGACTGCTGTTTCAAGCATTGCCCTAGCAGATGGCTCATGTCACATGGGCAAAATGGCCATCAAAGCACAATCTGTTATGGCAGAGGATCAGGATGAACTAGTGAACGTGAAGGCCAGGCTGCTATATCTTGAACTCCGAGTCCTACAGGGAGAGAGGGGAGACAAGAGCAGTCGGGAAAGATAAGGGTATCAACCACAAGCCCTCACATTTTGATGATTAAATGGTCTTTATTACCAACGCTGGGCATAACTACCAGCAAATGTAAAGCTAAGGTTACTTAAATAAAATGCCTTGGGAACTAGATGGATGGAAATAAATCTGTGAGCCCAAGAGAGCACTACCTCAGAAGGTTATAGACTGGTTAATTCGATAATGCTTTAGTCTCCAAACACAACTGAGAGATTCAAGAACAAAAGCTCAAGCTGGACTGCTTCAGCTAACAATGATGATGACAGGAAGTCCAGAGGGGTCTCTTGACTCCCTAGAGACACACACACACACACAAGGTAAAAAAATGGTTGCAGGCAGGTTATAACTGCAGGATCTATTAGGACTAAATGGGTCCTCCTTGCAGATCTAGTCTCACCATCTTATCTTCTAGAAGATGAACTGACACCATCCAGGGAACTCCTTTTCATCTGTCAATCAATTCTTCTGCAAAGCCTTCCACACCTCCATTTGGTGGCCTCCCTCCTTATCATTTTCTAATCTAGAGTGTGAGCTCCATAATTTCAGAAGCTCAAGCAAATAGAGGGTCCTCAATGTTTCTTAAATGGATAGGTGAGAATCAATGTGCACAAAGTCACAGAGGAAGACATGGGCCAATCATCCTGAGCTCCAGCCCAGGTAATCTGGTCAGGTTTCAATGCCAGTTCCCAAGTTTGAGAATACAGTGCAAAAAGTAAAAGATTAAAAAACTTCAAATATATTAAATATAAAATAGAATAATATAATGAACCCCCATATACCCATGATTGATGTCATCTTGTTTCCAACTATACCTTCATCTGCTTTCCTCATTGCTACCTAAAACTATTTAGGAATAAATTCCAGATATTATATCATTTCATCTATAAATATTTTAGGATGTATTTCTAAAATACACGAAAAATACATTGATACTTTTTAAATATCTAAAAATGTAAGACCATCACTCTGAAATAATGTAACAATACTTTTTAAATATCAAATATTCCATTGGTGTTCAGATTTACAAGTGTTCTATGGGTGTCACCTGTTTTTCTTTTTGCCATTTGTTTGATTTGGAATCTAAGTGTGATTCTTTTCCTTATAATTAATTACTGAAGAAGTGGGTCACTTGTCCTGTAGTGTCACAAGATCTGGATAGCTTTGATTATGTTCCCATAGTGTTGTTTAACACAATCCCTACACTTTGTATTTCCTGTAAGATGATAGTTGACCTTGATGAGGCTGGATCAGATTCAGGTTTGATTTTGTGTGTGGGGGCAGGAGCATGAGGAATGTCAAGACCACTTCACAGTTGGTGCTGAGTTTTTCCACTAGAAGGCACATCATGTCAGGTTTTCACACTCTCTCTCTTTTTTTAAGATTTCATTTATTTATTTGACAGAGAGAGTATGAGTGGTGGGGGGAGGGGGAGAGGGAGAAGCAGACTCCCCACAGAGCAGGGGGCCCGATGTGGGCTCGATCCCAGCACCCCAGGATCATGACCTGAGCCGAAGGCAGACACTTAAGTGACTGAGCCACCCAGGCGCCCCTACCAGGTTCTCTCTTCATGATGTTAGTAGGCTAGCTTATCTGCCTAGATCCATTAATTCATTAGGGATGCAAAATGGTAATGTCTATCATTCTTTCTCTTCATTTAGGAGCTGGAAATACTTTTATTTTTAAGATTTTATTTATTTATTTTGAGAGAGAGAGAGAGAAGTGAGCAGGGGGAGGGGCAGAGGCAGAGGGAGAGAGAGAACCTCAAGCCGACTTCACATGGAGCACAGAGCTGCTGTGGGACTTGATCTCACAACCCTGAGATCATGACCTGAGTTGAAATCAAGAGTCAGATGCCCAACTGACTGAGCCAGCTAGGTGCCCCTGAGCTGGAAATGCTTATAAAGAGAAATCTTGGGGCACCTGGGTGGCTCAGGCAGTTAAGCATCTGCCCTCGGCTCAGGTCATGATCCCAGGGTCCAGGGATCGAGCCCTGCATTGGGCTACCTGCTGAGCAGGGAGCCTGCTTCTCCCTCTGCCTTGGCCTGCTGCTTCCCCTGCTTGTACACTCTCTCGCTCTCTGTCAAAAATAAATAAAATCTTAAAGAGAGAGAGAGAGAGAAATTTCCCCTCATCTATCATTTCACCACCCAAACCCAATTTTAAAACTACTTAACTAAACCCAAGTTTTCTCTCAAGTTAGAATCCTAAGTAGGAGCATGAACAACTTTAAGGAAACCTTCATTTATTCTTTAGTTTCTGGCCAAGAATTAACTGGGAGACCGTGGGCCTGACAGCTGCAAAAAAGAGAGTCTGGCTTGGTTCTTCCCTCACCAGTCGGCTGAGGACCTGCCTGCCCTGAGATTTTCTTTAGAAGCATTGCTCCAGGGCTTGCTCTAAAGATCTACCCTTTCTCTTTGAAAGTGTTTTCTCCTATAATTAAGAGAGTTTCTAATTTGGGGAACAGATACAAATTCATCAAAATTATATTTTTAAAAAGTCATAATCCTGAAGCTGCCGAGATCTAGCTCCAGGGAAATCCTGAATTGAGGAAGGATCCTAATCAGGACGGAATTTAAGACAATAGTTGATAATCTTTCATTCCCAGAACTGGGAATATCCCAAGGAAATGCCAAGTAAAAAAGTAAAATCGGCGATTGATTTTGCATTTTGAGAAACTGACCAAGTTTCTTGATCAAATGTTCATTGCAAGTCTGACTCAAGGTTGAACAGATAAAAGAATCCTCCAGGGTATCCCCACCTCCTGGGTCTTAGCATGCTGTGATTTTGAAAAACCAGACCCTGGCAATCAGAGACCCCTCTCCTTCCACCGCCGAGGAAATGAAGGATGCTTCGCCTCCAACTCCTGGCTCCTGTTAACATGCCCTCGGGTCCCTGCTGGCGCCAGGCTGGGAGGGAGAGTGGTCCCTGTCTTGCTGTCTGCAGAGGCTAAACGCATGTCTACTCCTTGGTTGAGGGAAGAAAGGCATCACCCTCATAAATTTCGTGAGGCCGGGACCCCCGCTGAGGTTTGGCTCTGTCCACCCGGTGGAGCTGTCCCAGCAGCCGGCATCCAGACCCCCAGGACTTAGGCCCTGGGAAAATCCCAGCCTCTGTCCGGTCGCTCCTCATAGGCTTTCACTAGGCTCCCTTGTGGTTTGCTAACTCACCATGTGGCCTTGGTACAATCTATTTGTGCCTCGGTTTCCGCAGGTAAAGTAATAAGGTTGGACGGGAGCTTTGATTTGCAGACTCACTCAGGAAGCTTTTCCAAAACCCTCTATTAGGGTGCCCCTGGGGACCCACGGGATCGGATGGGGGACGGTACGGGGCGGGCGTGAAAGGCCCAAAGCTCGCCTGGGACCCATGGGCTCTCCCGCCTCTCCCTCTCACCCTGGTCTCGCCCTCGGCCTGGGCGGGGTCAGGCACGACTCCGGGCGGGTTCCGGGAGGCTGGGCGCGGCGGCCCGGGTTGGGCAGCCCCACCGGAAAGACTCGTTTCAGCCCGAGCCGGCGGAGGCCGGGCGGAAACAGACTTGTCGTCCCCCCGTGGGCCCTCCGGGTCCCTGCCCTCCCCCCCCCACCCCGCGCACCCCCGCCGGGGTCGGAGAAACGGCGGCCGGCAGCTGTGGCCGCCCAGGGTCACCCCTTCCCACGCCGGCCCCGCCCCCAGGCCGCGCCCCCCAGGCCACACCTGGGCTCGGCCTCGGGTCCCCGGGCCCGGGACTCCGCGGAGCCTCGGCAGGGGAGGGGAGAGAGAGGCCGGCCCCGGGCGGGGAGGGCCCGACCCGAACAGGGGACCCGTTGCCAAGAAACCGGACCCCCGCCTCGGGCTCTGACAGCAGCCTGGCGCAGCTGCCTCTCCTGCAGCCCCCGTACCCCGCCCCCTTATCGTCCAAGAAGGGCTTTCTGGAGCTGCGGCGCTCAGGCGACCCCAGGCGGAGACAAGAACCTTGGACCGCGGCTCTGCGGATGAAAGGCCCGCGGGCAAGCGGGACGGCCACTCCCCAGCTCCGCCGCGCCTCCGGGCCCCGGAGATCGGGTGGCGGCCCTGCCATTGCCAGCTGGACGGCCTCGGCCCAGCCACCCCTCCTCAGGGGGCCGCAGCCTCCAAACGGGGTGCTGGTGCGGAGCTGTAGGGCGGCAGGACCCAGGCCTCGCCGGGTGGGGGCCGCGTCCGCGCGGCTCTGGGGGCGCACGAGCCATCTGTCAGCCGGCGCACGCAGGGTCCCCAGCTCTGCCCCGGTGGGTGTCAAGGCACCGGGGAGACCAGCCCCTGCCCAGGCAGCCGCCCCACCGACCGCGCGGACTGACGAGGCACCACCCCCTCTCCGCAGAATAGGGGCCCTTTCCTGACCGGGCAAGTCCGTCCAGCCTGTAATCCTATGTGACCTTGGTCACCTTAAAATCTCTGAGCCTCACAGTGTTCTCATTCATAAAAAGAGCCCGCCCTACCTTCCGAGTACAGTCGGAATGGGAGGGGACAATAAACATGACAACTCATTGCCACCTTTGGAGCCCCAAAGGTGGGGCAAGTTTTCTCAGCACGGGGAGAAGAATGTGCAGCAGCCGAGATTGCTGGCAAGAAGACAATCCCATCCCTGAAGGAAGAAAACTGAAATAAGCACTTTATTTCCCTTCTATAAAAGTACAATTCAGTACCGGAGACGTGTGAAAATTAAGGAGTCCTTAGAAGCCATTTGCTGGGTTTTAACCTTCTATCAAAGAAATGGGTGGAGGGGACAGGAAGGCGGGGTGCTCTGGATCTGAGGGAGTTAGCCTCAATTCAGAGTCACACATACCTGAAGCCCTGCTTCTATTATTTACGAGCATTGTTACCATAGGTGAGTGACTTCACGTCTCTGAGACTCAGTTTTCTCATCTGTAAAATGGAAAAAATTACACCACCAGGCTATGGGGGCTGTTGAGAAGATTAAATGAGAAAATGAATATAAACGTCCTTGGCACAAGGCCTGGCACATGGCAATACAAGATAAATGCTAACTAGTGCTTTTGCTGTCATTCAGTGCTTTCTATTCTTTCCTCCTCCCTTACCAACATTCTACTGTAAAAATTTTCAAATATACAAAAAAAAAAAGAATGGAAGTAATTGTAGAGGGAACACCCATGCATGCTTCACTTGGACTCTACAATTAATATTTTATTCAATTTGCTTTATCGCCTGTCTGTTTATCAATCCAGCCCTCTGTCCATTCAGCAATCCATCTGTTCTGGTTACTATTGTGGAACAAACTTCCCAAAACGTAGTGACTTAAAGCAACGGCTATTTTGCTATGCTCATGGATTCCATGAGTTAGGAATTCAGACAGGGCATAGAAGGGTTGACTTGTTCTTGCTCTATGATGTCTAGGGCCTCAGCTGGGAAGACTTGATGCCTGGCGGCTAGAATCATCTGGAAGCACCCTCACTCCCATATCTGGGTGGCGCCAACAGAGAGCCTGTGTGTGGTCTCTCATGGAGCCTGGACTTCCTGCCAGGATGGTAGGCTCAAGATAGCCAGACTTTTTACATGGCAGCACAGGGCTCTAAGTGTGAGTTCTGCAAACAAGGCAGAAGTTGCTTTGCCTATGTAACCCAGCTGTGGAAGTTACATAGCTGGAAGTTACATTATTTCCTATTGGCTGAAGTAGTCACAGATCCAAGAAGAGGAGAATTAGAGTCCCCCTCTTGATGGTGACGTGGCAAGGTCACTTTGTAGAAGATCCCATGGACCCGAGCTCTTGTTGCAGCCATTGTTGGAGATGCCACATTTGTCCCTTGGTCATAACAACTCCTATTCAAAATGCCCACCCTAAGAGCTCCCCAAAGTCTCTTTCCATTAAAGCTGTCAGGCTTGGGCTCAAAGTCCAAGATTTCCTTTTATAAATCAGGTCCAGGCATGCATAAGGCCCCTCAAGTATGATCCCTTGGGTACTCTATTTGAAGACCTGTGGAATAAATGGACATGTTACCTGCCCCCCAACCCCCGCCACCCTCCTCACCCCTTTACATAGATGAGAACAGAAATAGGATAATCACCAGAGATACTCCTATTCAAAGAGGGAGAAAATGGGAGGCACAGGTGACACTGGACCAAAACAATTCTGAAATCTGGCTGGGTACCAGTTGCCAATTCCTTGGGAGTTGCTTTCCATGGTTCTTGGCTCTGCCCTCTGAGTCATGCTTCCTCTTCCATAAGAAATGAGCTGCATTGTTAAGTAAGCCTTCTGAAACTGCTTCCTGCCCATAAAAGCATGGGAGTTCAAAGGCCTCCTTTCATTTTGAATTGTCTCTTTCCCTTTCATTCCAATCTAATTCACTTCCTTTAAAACCTTTGTGGATTTCTTCTGTATCAATCCGTAAATCCAATCCATTAAACAAAAGCCATAGTTCCAAATCTCTTCAAACTAAGCCCTTTTCTACTTTGGGCTCTCCATGAGGTTGCTGGGGGACAGTTTCCTCAGGATCGCTAGGCATTGTATTGTTTAACACAGAGGGTTTGCAAGGCATGCTGTTAATATCTTTAAGAGAACTTCTGTCTGGCGGCGCCTGGGTGGCTCAGTCTTTAAGCATCTGTCTTTGGCTCAGGTCATGATCTCAGCGTCCTGGGATCGAGCCCCGCACTGGGCTCCCTGCTCAGCAGGAAGCCTGCTTCTCCCTCTCCCACTCCCCTTGCTTGTGTTCCCTCTCTCTCTGTGTCTCTCTCTGTCAAATAAATAAATAAAAATCTTAGAACAAAGAGAGAGAACTTCTGTCTGGTGGGAAGGGGCTGCAAGGCACCACCTAAAAACTTCCCGGTGTCTTCATCTTTACCCTGAGATGTCTTCCTGGCAGCACCTTGCATTCATTCTTCTCTCTGAAGCTCTTTCTTTGAGAATCTTCCATGGGAGAAACTTGGAATGAGAAGTTGTTTTTGAATCCAGCTACTCCTGACTTCTACACTCTTCTAAATTTAATTCTTGAAACCAGTTCTTTCTTTCTTTAGTTCTCTCTCTTCTCTAGCCATTCCTTAGGATGCACAGCTGAAAGAAACCAGGGGGTACTTCCATTGTCCTGCTTGGAAATCTCCTGAAATGGGTCAGAGCTGGAAATAGCGGGAGGGTCTTTCACTCACATGTCTCGAACCTGGGCTAGGATGACTTGCAGACTGAGACAACAGAATGGAGTGACTAAGACTCAGCTGAGTTGGCCTCACGGCAGCACGGCGCCCTCACCATAGTTGAACTTCTCACTGACGGCTCGGGACTCCAAGCACAGGTGTTCCTGTTGGACAAAGTGGAAGTTTCTCGAATGTTCCTGACCCGGCCTTGGAACTTCTACCGCATCATTCCCACTGGACTCGATTGTTCTACAGTCACATGCACACTGGATTCCAGGGGAGGGGAATTAGACTCCCTGTCCACCAAGGGGTGTGGCCCAGTTTCCCCTGATGGCCACGGTTGTACGAGAGCCGGTGGGAAGGAAGATGTTGCTGTGGTCACTTCTGGAAAATAAATTCTGCCTCACTATCCAAATTTTGATGCCTTTCAAAGTAAGTTACTGATATCCTTACACTTCCTCACCGAAAATGTGATTGCTGCACATTCTCTCCAACACTTGGAACTGTCTTACATTTTCATTGTTGGGGTTGGCGTGTAGTGGTATCTCAGTGTGGTGTTCATTTGCATTTCTAACTAATGATATCGAATACTTTTCCATGGGCTTATTGACCATAGCTTCCTTTGTGAAGTGTCTTTTCAAATCTTTTGCCCATTTTTTGGACTTTTTAATTATTGAGTTAGTAAGGATGATATGTTTTATGAATATTTTCTCCCAGTCTGTGGCTTATCTTTTCATTTTGTGATGGCATTTTAAAAAGATTTATTTATTTATTTATTTTGAGAGAGAGAGAGAGAGAGAAAGCGCATGAGCGGGAGAAGCAGAGAGAGAGGGAGAGAGAGAATCTCAAGCAGACTCTGCACTGAGCGCAGACCCCAATGTGGGGCTCGATCTCACAATCCTGAGATCATGAGCCGAGTGGAAGTCAAGAATTGGATGTTCAACCAACTGTGCCACCCAGGTACCCTGTGATGGCATATTTTGACGAGCAGAAGGTTTTAATTTTTTTTAAAGATTTATTTATTTGAGAGAGAGGTGGGGGGGGGGTAGAGGGAAAGGGAGAGAGAGAGTCTCAAGCAGGCTGCCTGACACGGGGAACCCGACACGGGGCTCGATTTCTCGACCCTGAGATCATGATCTGAGCCGAAATCAAGAGTCAGACACTCAACCGACTGAGCCATCCAGGTGCCCCCAGAGGATTTTAATTTTGAGGAGGTCTGCTTTGTCTGTTTTTTCTTCTATGGTATGCTCCTTTAGTGATAGATTAGCGATCTGTCTCCTCAATGTTGTGAAGATATTCTCCCATGTTTTCCTTTGGAAGCTTTAAGTTTTGGCATTTATACTTAGGTGGGTGAGCCGTGTGGAATTAATCTTTTAATGTGGTGTGAGGTAAGGACTCTGGGAGCTTTTTCCTGTGGTGAGGAAGCTCAGCATGAACTACATTTCCCTTCCCTGTATGGTTCTGGGTTTGGGATGAGCACAAAAGAGATGTGTGTCATATTTGGAAAGTGGAAGTGAAGGAAGTGCCGGCTCTAAGCTCCAGTGATCCACACGGAGCCAGGCACATGGTCGCTAGTCTGTCGGGTCCCTCTGACTTTGTGCAGCCAGCCAGGCATACACTCGTCCTGCTCTCTTGAGTCCTGGACCAGGAGCCTTCTGCTCCATGGTCAAGGGCACCAGCTTCTTCCATAGGGCATCCTCATCACTGAGGTTAGTGTTGCTGACAGACAGATGCAGGTGTCAATTTGTCCTCATGGGTCCGGTTTACCCTTGTCCTCCCATTTCTCACACACGTCTTTCCTTCCTGTCTGCCAGTCCCATTGATTTCAGGCCAAACATAGAAGCAAAAGCAACAGTTTTACATAGACTGTTTAACCAGCTCTCACAACTGGTAGGGTCGAGTTCCTATAATAAAACCCTTGTTCACAGTGACTCCGCTTCTCTCATCAAACCCTAACTGCTACCAGAGTTGAGGTTCATTTTTTTTTTTCTATATGGATATCCAGTCGTCCCAGCACCATTTGTGAGAGACTCTTCTTTCCCTGTTGGATTGCTCTGGCATTTTTGTCGAAATCAAGGGACCAATCCTTGAACTTCTCACTGACAGCTCGGGGCTCCACACAAGTATCTGCTTCTGGGTCCTCTGTCCTCTTCATTAATCTATTTTTCAATCTTGTCACCAGTACCACACTGTCTTGATTACTACAATTTCATAGTGAATCTTAAAGTTCCCGTTCTTTTCTGAGTAAGAAGATCCCTTTCTAATATCCAAAACATTGCTGACCTGCAAAATAGCTGCTGTCTAGTGTGTGTCAGTTTAGCAAAGACAAAATATTAAAAGCATTTGTGAACACCTTAAAATTACCTTGGATCTTATTAATCAGAATGCCAACTGCAGATATCTGAAAATCAGTCAGCTGTGCACAGATGGCCATGCATCCTCCAGCAGAAGAAGGAGGCATCAGCCCCTGATGCATTTTTCTGCTACTGGGATGACTTCTAGCCGTGAATTCAGGTGAAGTTCCCATAAGAGTGGATTTCTTTTTTACCAGGAAGATAGTTTCAGTTTTCCAATTTGTCCAGATAGAGGCTTCTTCCAGGACAGAGCAAGATACACCAGGGTAGGAAAAGGTACTATCTGGAACATAGTCTTTCCGGAGACACTGGATTGGATGTCCCCAAAGGACTGTTATGGGTGGAATTTGTTCCCCTCCTAACCCCTAGCACCTCAGAATGGGACCTTATTCAGAAATGGGGCCACTGCAGATGCAATGAGCTAAGAGGAGGTAATTAACTAGAGTATGGTGGGCCCTAATCTAATATGACCGTGTCTTTATAAAAAGGAGAAATTTGGCTGCACAGTCAGACACGCATAGGGGAAAGATGATATGAGGCCCTCGGGAGAACACCATCTACAGCCAAGGAACGCCCCAGACTACAAGCAGCTAGCAGAGGGCCTGAAACACATCCTTCCCTCCCAGCGGTCAGAAGGAGGTAACTCTTTGATCTCAGACTTCCACCCCCCAGAACCGTGAGAAAATACATTTCTGTTGTTTAAGTCACTCTAAACCTTTCGTTCTCAGGTGCTCATGGCCTGCCCTGCTGTGGGCCACAAGGCCCCACTTTTTCTTTGGGAAACTGACTTTCCTATTTCATGTGCTTCTGGTGGGACGTCAACTCCAGTACCTGCTCCCTGGCCCAGAGTTTGGTCTGACACGTACCCCTTGCCAGGAATCTGAGTTTTAAATGGAGGAAAACGGTTTGTGCTCAGCCATTCGGATGGCAGTAACCCCCAAATCCTTCCTAAGCCCCCACATCCTCTGGCCACCTGGCTTCCCAGCCTACCTGCAGCTGCCTAGGGGTTATATGATTCTTTGTGTTGTCTCATGTCTTTTTCATAATCATCGTTTCTTTTGCTTACATTAGCCAGAGTAGGCTTCTGTCATTTGCAATAAAGAGCCCCCGTTGATCCAGCCATGCCCTTCGCCTGGGATCTGGGAGGACCCAACACCCCTCGGGAATCAGTCTTCCTTCCCTCCATCTAAGAGCTACCAGGTGGGGTGGGGCAAAACTCAGCATCTGCTGCAGTGTGGGGGTGGGGAGCACCAGCAGCCGAACACCAGAGCCCAGCAGGGCAAAGGGGCATTGGTGAAGTCTGGCGTGGGGTTTTGGAGCCCCAGTGTGATGAGGAGGTATGTGGGGGGCTGGGGGGAGGAGGGTAGCAGTAGCAGTGGTGTGTCATGGGGAGCGCGGACAAAAGCCGAACAAGGAGGGTGCCCAGAGTGAGGAACTGCAGGCTTCATGGGATGAGGCAGGCGACTTTGTGGAGTGGGGGGTAGGGGATGCACAGTGTGGGTTTTCTGACCCCAAGGGGGACGAGGAGGGCTTCTGTGTGTGTGCAGAAGCAGCGGCGGCAAGAGATTGGTATGTACAGAGGGCACTGATCTAATATGTAAATATATGGATAAAATGGGAGCCACATTCCTCACTGTTAGAAAAGGGAGTTTTAAATATGGAAAGGAAGAAAAAACTAAAATCATCAGCCTGTTATGGGCTGAGTCATGTCCTCCCCCCAAATTCATATGTGAAAGCCCTAAACTGCCAGTACCTAAGAATGACTATATTTGAAGACAGGGTAATTTAAAGGGGTAATTAAGTTAAAATAAGGCCATTAGGGTAGGCCCTAATCCCATCTGACAGGTGTCCTTATACAGAGGAGATTAGGACACACAAAGAGACGTCAGGGGCTCAGGTGCTCAGAGGGATGCTCATGTGAAGAGACGGCAGGGGGTGGGGTTGCCATCTGCAAGCCAAGGAGAGAGGCCTCAGAGGAAACCAACCCTGTTGGTGCCTTGATCTTGGCCTTCCAGCCTCCAGAACGGTGAGAAATTAAACTTCTGTTGTTCAAGACGCCCAATCTGTGGCAGCCCTAGCAAACTCATATAGAATGCTTTAGGATGAGATGAAAATGTGAGTTATCAGCACCAATTCATGGTCTTCAAGATACATAAAGATAGATATAAAACTAAACATAAATGTTAATATAGGTATATGTATATAAATATGTGTGTGTATGTCTGCCTGTATGTTTATGCATGCATGTACTTCCTATCTGTGTTGACTGAGAGTCCCCGGGAGCAGAGACACCCCAAAAGTCATGAGCTCCCCTAGCATCCAGGTCTTACTTTCTAAAAATCATTCTCCATAAAGTGAACAGGTCAGGGAAAGCCCAAGATGAGCCTGGACATCTTGTTGCACCAGAAAATAAGGATGTGTTCAAAGAATGATGGGGAGATGCCAAAGGACACGGGAGGAGCTCCCACTGGAAATTAGAATCCACTGACTGCAACAGAAATCTATAAAGCCCATGGTGATACAAATCAATAAATGGAGAACCACAGAATGCTTCCCTGCAGTAGGATAGGGGAGCCAAGTGTATAAGGAACGACAGAGTGAGAAAATCATCACCTCGCAGCCATCATGGTAACAAATTCATCCAAGAGTCACTGGTGGATGCTAGGACCAGTGCATAGACGTGTGATGAGAAGCAAGATATTTACTGAGTCTCAAAGCACCTCCCCACAAAATGTTCATTAATGACAAAAGTAAAAAGAGTAATTGTGTAGTAAAAAAAAAAAGGATGGCAGATACAGATACACTTTAGTCAAGTTCCCATCATCAGTAATGGGACAAATGGAGGTCAGATGCCCCCTGATAAGATGCAATTAGGAGAGCACAGTGTTACCTCTGACATTCTGGCCAAAACCACAAAACCTGAATCTAAATGTGAGCAGACATCAGTCAAACCAACTTGAGGGAGAGTCTACTGGCCCGTGACCTTCGGAAGAACCAAGGTCATGAAAGGGAGGGAAAGGCTGAGGAACAGCTCCAGATTAAATAACTGAGAGACTTGACAATTCAACGCACCACACATTGCTTTTTTTTTCTAATTTTTTTTTTTTTGAGAATGATGATTCAAAGGCAGACTTGTAGAGAAATCATATTTAGGAGAAAGAAGGCAAATGCAGCCTCTGAAGGGAACTCTTCTAATTATTACCTTAAAAAGTAAAGTTTTTTAACTAAATTCAAGGACATAAGACAAAGCACTACTTTAAAATCACAGTGACTGAACAGTTAGGTGAAAAACATAGCTGAAATAGGAAAGGGGAGTGGACTTCAGAATAATCTTAAATTGGGACAATGATTCTTCAGTCCTAGATGTTTCTGTTATCTGAATGTCCTGAATCACACCATTTCCTTTTTTACCTCCCACAAGGTCTTCACTGAAATCGCAAAGCAGTATTCTCACAGAACTAAATAATAGTTGTCATTTTGTTAGGATTCAAAATTTCAATCCAGGAGCCATTGGGATCTTGGATAAATGCCAGGCCTTTCATTTTACCTGGTCCGTACACCACACATTTCTGGACTCAAGCCTTCCTCCATAAAGGATGCTATCAAATCAACTGGTGAAACTTGAATGAGGTCTGAGGAGTGACTGTTAGTAATAGATCCATGCTAATTTCCCAATTTTAGCTATCTACTGAGGTTCTGTAGGAGAATGTCTTTGTTTGTAGGAAATACATATTTAAGTTTTAGGGAGTGACAGGGCATCGAGTAAGAAATTTATCTTCATACTGTTAAAGAATAATGAAGTTCTTTGCACTGTCCTTGCCACTTTTCTATTGATTTGAAGTTATTTAAAAATAAAAAAATATATCTCTAGAAGTCATACAGATGGCAAATAAGCCTATGAAAAGAAAATCATTAGGCATTAAGGAAGTGCAAATTAAAATAACAAAGCAATACCACTACACACATAATAGAACGGCTAAAATCCATAAAACTGATAATACCAGTTGCTGGCGAGAAGATACAGAGCAACAGGAACTCACACTGTAGGTGGGGATGCAAACTGGGGCTGCCACTTGGGAAGACAGTTTGGCAGTTTCTTACAAAGCTAAACATAGACTTACCATCGCACCCAGCAGTCATGCTCCTAGGTATTTATCCAATTAAATTGAAAACTTAAGTCCACAAGACAAGTCTGTACATGAATATTTATAGTAGATTTATTCATAGTCACTCCAAACTGGAAGCAACCAAGATGTTCTCCAATAAGTGAAAGGACTAACAGTAGTAGATCTGTTCCATGTAATATTATTTCGTGATAAAAAGAAACTAGACATGTAACAATGTAAATGAATATTAAATGCATATGATTGAATGAAAGAAGCCAGTCTGAAAAGGCCACATACTGTATGATTCCATTCATAGGACATGTTGGAAAAGGCAAAACCACAGAAACAGTAAAGAGATCCATGATTGCCAGGGGTTTGGGGAGGACAAAAGCTCAAACAGGTGAAACACAGGTGATTCTTTTTTAAGGAAGTGAAACTCTTCTTTATGATGCTGTGATGGTGGATAGATGACACGATGCATGTATCAAACCCATAGAATGTCATGGCACGCAGAATGCACCTTAATTTGTATACGTTTTTTTAAAATCCCTTAGGAATTTGGAGAATCTCAGGATGGAACACAGATGATGACAAAAGAATTTAATTGTATTACAAATGTATGAAACAACTGAAGGGCGTGCTGACCTACATAACTCTGAAGTGGGAGTTTACAGATAAGCAAGGGAAGGGAGCTAGAATGATCCAAGTCTAATACATTGGAGTTGGAGACATCAATATGATCCATGTTCAGCTTCATATAGACACATCTGGCTACATATCAAAGTACTTACAGATATATGTATGTACACAAGTTGAATACACAGATACATTTTCTTGCTCTGCCATTTGAGAGGTCCTAGAAACGACAGGACCCCAGTAGCAATGAATGCACCTATTGCCCAGATCTTAGTTTGTACGATCATTCTCCAATAAAAAGGAACTAGGGCTCTTTGGAGAAATGGCTGAGCCTAGGACTGGGATATACAAAATGAGCCTGGAGCATCTTACGGTGCTAGAGAGTAAGAAAGTGCTCCATAAAGGCACAATTGTGAAATTGTCAAAGAGACACAGGAACCAATTGAAAAAGCTCCCAGTGGCAAAGCTGGAACAATCTGATCAACAAAATAAGTAACGTAGTATTGGATTATAACTCAAAGTATAATAAAAATATTCATGAGTCCATATAATATAAAGAAATTATTGATTAGACAAATGGGGTAGAATTGACAAATCTCCAGCAGAGGAATTCCAAACAATTTATGTATGTACCCTGCCCTGATGAGGTGGGGCATAGCTGCCCACCCCTTGAGCATCAGGACTTCCTGCCAAAAAGTACAGTATGGACAGGGCGGGGGAGTAACTTTATGTGGGGAAACCGGACAAACACTACTTCTATCAGGTGATCAAGGCTAGGATGTGATGAGGAGGTACTCGACCTTGGTGGTGTCCTTCTCCAAAACCCACAAGTCTAACCATGAGAAAAACATCAGACAAATTCCAATTAAGGGAGATTCTACACAATACCTGACCTTGAATCTGTCAAAGTCATCAAAAACAAGGAAAGTCAGAGAAATTGTCATAGGCAGGGGGAGCCTAGGGAGACATGACAGCTAAATAGAACGTGGTATCCTGATGGGGGTCCTGGAACAAAAAAAAAGATGGTCGATGAAAAAATAAGGAAATGCGAATCAAGAGTGGACTTGACTTAATATTGGCTCATTAATTGTGACAAATGTCCCATGATGATGCAAGATGTCAGTAACTGGGTTCAGGTATGGGAACTTTCTGTCCTACCTTCCCAACTTTTCTGTAAGTCTAAAACTAAAAAAAAATAAAATCTTTATTACCAATTACTCTTAGGGGCACCTGAGTGGCTCTGTCAGTTGAGCATCTGACTCTCGGTTTTAGTTCTTCAGCTCATGATCTCCGGGTTGCAGGATTGAGCCCCTCATCAGTTTCCATGCTCAGCAAGGAGTCTGCTTGAGATTTCTACCCCCCGCCCCTCCCCCTTCAAATAAATAAATAAATAAATAAAATCTATTTTTAGGATTTTTTTTAAAGCTTGATATTATGATAGAGAAACAATCATTAGTCAGGCCTGTTGGTTCCTATGGTCACTCTGCTGTCCTTTTGCAAGACCAGGAGATGCTCTTGCTAGACAGAGGGTGCATGCAAGTGTGGGATACGTTTGGGAAGTTGCTGCTGCCCTCCCATCACTAAGGTATCCTTCTTCCTTAATAATGCTTAACTAAGGTTCAGGTTTAATCTGTTCCTCCATCCCTGGATGCAGAGATCAGTCGTTGCTAAGGTGCGGTTTCTCTGAAGGCGTCCTGCAGGCTTTGTGCAATACCTCAAACCATGCTTCTGATACTTCAGAAGTAGACTTTCAGACTGCATCCCTTGCTTGCATATTTTCTCCTAAACCTTTTGCACATGCTTGCTGCTTTACACAATCATCTCTGAAAATGTCCTTGAAACCTTAGACGCAGACATGCAGCAATGGATCAACGGCATTACCTTTAAAGTAATAAAATAATCTCTGAATTAAAAAATAAATAGGGGCATCTGGGTGGCTCAGTCCGTTAAGCGTCCAACTCTTGGTTTCCGCTCAGGCCGTGGTCTCAGGGTGGTGAGATTGAGCCCCATCTGGGGCTCTATGCTCAGAACGGAGTCTGCTTGAGATTCGCTCCCTCTACCCCTCCCCCTCCTCTCTCTCTCTCTAAAATGAATAAATAAATATTTTAAATAAATAAATAAATAACATAGAGTAAGTGGCCAACCTATGTTTTCCTTGAGGAAATGCAGAGCAAGGCAGACTACAACACCCATTCCTGTCTTGGACCTGAGCTCCTGTCTGGTCCCAGCCTGGCTTGAGTACTATGGACTGTCACTGGTGAAAGCACCAGGTCAAAATCACAAGAGAAAAAGAAAAGGCTCCTGTCCTTGGATCTTCTTCAAAAGGTTGGCCGTCTGATGGAGATGAAGCAAACCAAATCTTCCAAGGTGCACCCAACCGGGGCGGTAGAAAGTCACCTCTTAGCTCCAGTAGGAAGTTTGCAGTGGTTTCTTTTTTTTTTTTTTTTTTTTTTTTTTTTAAATTTTATTTATTTATTTGAGAGAGAGAGAATGAGAGATAGAGAGCACGAGAGGGAAGAGGGTCAGAGGGAGAAGCAGACTCCCTGCTGAGCAGGGAGCCCGATGTGGGACTCGATCCCGGGACTCCGGGATCATGACCTGAGCTGAAGGCAGTTGCTTAACCAACTGAGCCACCCAGGCGCCCTGCAGTGGTTTCAAGTTCACTTTACTCACCTTTCTCTCAATACTCCTGGGAGTTGGCCACGCAGCTGACGTCACCCTGTCTTTACAGAGGAACACCTGATTTCAGGAGGGCAGGTGACTAGCCCACTATCCAACCGCAGGAGCTCTCCATTGGCCATCTCTAGGACAGGCCCAGGCCCATCAACACGGGAGATGCGGGGATGCCCAGCAAGGCTTCCAAAGACATGCACGCCTCAGGATCGTGACCGTCTGAGCTCAGGGACGGGGTGAGAGCTGCTTCCACCCCAGGCATCAGGTTAAACACTACAGACAGCATTTAGGACAGGTGACACTGTTTTCTAGTCAGGATTTTAGACTGGTCAAGTGTACTGCCAGACAGATGGACTGATAGAAAATATATATTCTTTATCACTGGACTTTAAAGTTGGTTTGGTGCACATGCCACAATACTTATTACGTTCTTGTCTTTGGTTGATGCTAGCAGTCCATTTGAAATGTTCCAAAACTGCATTGGACTTCAGCTACAAGGCGAACTCTGGGAGATCCTTGGTCCTTAAGAGTCGTTGTTTTTTTTTTTTAATTAATAATTTTCATTTTTAGAGCAATTTTTGCTTTACAGAAAAATTAAGGAGAAAGTACTGAGCATTCTCATCAACTCCCTTACTCCCACACAATTTCCCCTATTACTCACATTTTGCATTACTGTGATACATTTGTACAACCAATGAGCCAATACTGATCCATTATTGTTAATTAAAAGCTACATAGTATGCATTAGGCTTCATTCTTTGTGCTGCACGTTATTCCATGGGTTTTCACACTTATCCACCATGACAATATCACACAGAATTAGTTTCAGGGCCCTAAAAACCCCTGTGCTCTACCTACTCATCTCTCCCTTCCCCCTGGTCCCCCCGAACCCCCCCAAATCACTGATCTTCTCACTTTCTCTGCATTTCTGCCCTTTCCAAAAGGTGATCTAGTTGGAATCACACAGTACGTGACCTTTTTAGCTTGTCTTCTTTCCCTTAGAAATACACATTTAAAGGTGCCTCCATGTCTTTTCATGACTCCTTCCATCTGGCATATAGTGAGAACCAGAACCGAAATGGCATGAAGAGTGGCTGGGGAAGGATGCTTGGGGGATGACCCCAGGGCACCTGGCTCTGGTGGGCCTCCCTCTCCAATGAAGAGGAGAACCCAGAAGTCTCTGTTTAAATGTCTGAAGTACCTTGGGGATGTCTGGAAAACAATGTGTTCCTTGCAAGGACACAGTGAATGACAGCAAGGGCTTCTGTCTCCTGGGAGAGCCCAGAGTGAAGGAGCAGGCATGCAGGGAAGTGGCCCAGCAAAGACCTTTTTCCTTTTCCAACCTTAAAATGTCTTTGATGGGCCAGGGGGCCTTGGACCGAAGGAAGGAAAGAGTTCATGAAAAACCATTCAAAAAACTAAAAATAACTCACTTATTTTCTCAGCTAGACTGGCTTTACTCAAGTCTTGGAAAAGGCAACGAGAAAAAAAAAAAACCAACTTGAGAGCAGAAATCCATGGCAACAAGCAACTTCTGTTTATGGATAGCATTCCAGGGAAATTAAGTATCTGGCTGCTACAGAGTAGAAGAAATGAATATGAAATCACACATAACCATTTACTTTCCTCTGGTTGAGCAAATGGAAATTCATACCTGTTCTATCTATCCCAGAGAAATAAGTCCTCATAGTTTTGTCTGATGAGACAGATGCCATGTTATTTCAGGAGTTTTGAATAAAGACAATCACATAGTGCTCTGAGCGCTGACCTGCATTACAAACTGGCTTTCTCCAGCATGGATTACCAAGAAGAAGAGGGGACAGAATGAAAGGGGTTGGTGTCGGCAGGTGCAGGCTCTAATTTCTAATTAAAATTCTTGTCACTTTTTCATGTACTCTGTTGACTGCCTTCCTTCTTCGAGTCTCGTTTTTAATGTCCTAATTGCGGGGTGCATGGGGGGCTCAGTCGGTTTAGCATCTGCCTTTGGCTCAGGTCATGATCTCGGGGTCCTGGGATCAAGTCCCACGTGGGGCTCCCTGCTCAGCGGGGAGTCTGCTTCTCCCTCTGCCCCTCCCTCTCCTCTGCTCATTTGTTCTCTCTCCCTGTCTCTCTCTCTCTCTCTCTCAAATAAAATCTTTAAAAAAATAAACAATAAATGTCCTCATTGGTTTCAAACATACAAAAAAAAGTAGTGATCCAGACTCAACCATCTCTAAATATTTTAAACACATTCAAAAATCTCTTTCCTGTTGTCCTAGGACTTCTGGTTCTTGGAAGGCCAATTCTCCCATTTGTTGCACAGACTCTCTCTCATGGTGGTTTGCAATTTATGATTGTGAATTCAACTTCGGTGGGGGGTTCCTCTGTCAGGGAGTCTCCTGTGCCTGACGGGAGCCTCTGCTAGTGGTGTGACACCCCCCGCCCAGGATGCTGCAGGCCACCTCTCAGTGCCGACCAGAACCCCCTGTCAAAGATGCCATTTATGGCCACCTGTGTCAGAGCTCCGTGTCTGAGAGACCCCCGTGTCCGCAGAGAAAGAGCAAATACCAAAGGTGAGCACAAGTGTTTCTGAAGTCCTTCCCCCTTCACTTGGCCCCGGCGACTGTCCTGAAAGATGCTTCCGTCCATGAATAAGGACATTCACAGTTCACATCTCTTGCTTCCTCCTGCCACAGCTTTTGGCCGACAAACACTTGCCCCACTGATATTCCATACAAGCTAAAGAAACAGCTCTCACACCATAGAGACACATTGGGTCTCCCTCATGGATTTGCTGGCACTCCTGCGTTCCTATTTTGCAGCCTGGTGGTTGTAAACATTTAAAAAACCATGCATCTAGAGAGTGTGACTAGAAACTTCCCTTCTGCAGATGAACACTACAGTCTGACTTTAGCCGTAACACACCACGCCTTCTCTGGTTGCCATGTAGGGGCTCAGCTAAGCAAGACAAGTGACAGAGAGATGGATGAGGGCATGGCCCCCAGAAGCTGGGGAACTTGGCATGGGAGGTAAGAAGCGAGGAGGAAGAACAAGACCAGCCATCCCTGACTAGTGACTAGTGAATGATGACTCTGGAAGTCTAGAAGAGGAAGGAACCAGGAGGCCAAAGGGGCAGCACAGAGGATGGGACAGGGGACAATGGGCAGAGGTTCCAGACAGATGTGCAGGGGTTGGAATGGGAGCTTGGGAGGCAGGCTGGCATCCTCCGAGTGAGGGGGGAGGCCAACCCTCTGAGGCCCCATTATCTGACAGGGCTGGGGTCCTGGCTTTGGCTGGGAGGTTGCCATCATTTGACGCCCCCTCTCTGGTGAAGAATCCTAGGACTCCTACCCCACTGTGGCCATCCCCATCAACCCTGCTGACACAGTCCCGTGGCCACATGGGAGGCCCTGGACTGGAAGAATTTCCAGGCCTGGTGATACAGCAGTTTGGGAAAACTGGTGACTCATGGTCGGGCAGAGTCCCTGTGCCTGCTCTGCTTGACCAGTACTCTCTCTCAAGGCCCCAAGTTCCCAAACCCCTTAGGCCATGGGGGTGAAATGAGAGCTCACGCCTACAGGCATGGGAGCAGCAAAAGGGGGGGGGGGCAACATCCCAGAGACAGGAACCACATGAGACCCTGTCACCCAGAAAGGACTCTGCCTGCAGCACAAACAGCAGTATGGGACATCTGCAATCAGGACCAGGTGACTGAAGGGGCACCTGACACACATACCCACCCCTGAGGTCCCAGATTTGGGCTTGTGACTTTCAGAACGGCTGTGGCTCTGAACCCTTGGATTCTAATCCATTCTTCAAACACTGAACACATTCACGTGGTGGGGTTTCACCTGGGCCAGTGCCTGCACATGGTTTAAGTACACAGCACATCTCAGTGAGTGCCTGTGGCCCGCACCTCGTGGTTCTAACATATGCCCACCATTCATGCTATTACTCAAGTATTTCTAGAGTCTTCCAAGTCACAGGCATGGTTCTAAACATAAAGGATCCGTGTGAATGAGAGACCAGGCCATGGATTTGTCCTTGTGAGATTCACGTCCAGGCAGGGAGAGACAATAAAGCAATGGATGTTATAAAGAAAATAATAAATGTAGATGGCCATTACATTTACACGTACATTACAAATATGAATACAAAGTGACAGGGGCTAGGGGCCAGGACAGAGCTGGTGCTTGGGAGAAGCACTTCTCACAGAGCGGTTTTAAGCTGTGATCTGAATGACAAGGAGAAGCAGGCATGAAGTTAAAGAGAAGAAATTTCCAGGCAGAAGAACACCAAGACCAGCAAGCGCAAAGGCCCTGAGGCAGGAAAGGGCTCAAGGAGTTCCGAGGACTGGAAGAAGCCAGGGCGGCTGAAGCCTTTGGGAAGGAGGAGAACAGAACAAGAGAGGCAGGGTAAGGGCAGGCCGGCTGGGGTCTACACTGAATGCAAGATGGAAGCCATTGGAGGATTTTAAGTGGGGGCATGACATGCCAAATCATCTAAAAAGCCCCCTCTGGCCGTGTATGCAGAACGACGAAAGAAGGACAGGGTGCCCACTGGAGCCCATTGCATTTGTCCAGGTGAGAGGGGATAGAGCAGAGCACATCCCTCTCTTGTAGATGCACAATGTCAGTTAGTAAAGAACCCTGATTTACACGGTTCGGCCCAGCACTTCTCAAACATCCTTGATGATGAAACCCTTTTATGCTGGAGCTCCCTTTCAACTACTCCTGTGTTTCACAGAACACTCAGCGGGAAATCAGGCTGCCTGCTTCTCCCGTTGTGGCTCAATTCTCATTTATGAAAGCCATCTGCTTTGCTGGTTTTGCCCATGCCGGGTGGTCTGGACACGAGATTAGATTTACCTGACTACAAAAATCAATTGTTCCAGAATCTTTGGGTGCTTAGGCACTGCTTTTCCCTTTCTTAACCATAAGGAATCAAGAAAAGAATTTAGAAAACTAACCCATTCCCAATCAAGTATTCATCATTTATAGACACAGATTCCTAACTGTCCCAGAAGATGCCAGAAGTGGGGATAACACTTTCTGCCCATGAGCAGAGACTCCTGTTTCTTCACTTGCTGTTTTTGGGTGTCTGTAGGATCAGCAGAATGCTACAAAAATGACATTACCGTGGAGGTTGAACGGTGACTTTAAAAAAAGTGCAAATTACCCACTTTAAAAATGCAGACCATTATTCTAATCAGAATAATTACTAATACTCTCTGTGCCAAGACAAAAGTGAAATGCAAGAGATACAATTTGCCTGTGGTGGGATCAATTACCATGCCTCCCTGTGACGACCACGCACTTCCTTCATTACCGGGAGCAAGAGATTTTGCACTAAAGATTCTCACCTAAATCCTACTGTTATACATCATCCGCAAAACATGACACTAATGTAAGCATCTTCAAAAACACTTACATGTACACATGTTAACAGTGGGAAAATAAACTAAACTGAAATCAGCAAAGTTGCTGCTCTTCGGGGAGTGAACAAAAGGTACCTAACAAATCAAGATGCAGAGCTATCTTCACAGTCGAGATGGCTCACCAGCTCAAATTGTGTATTGACTGATGCCGGATGAGGTCTGGGCTCCTGGATTCCGGCTCCGGGTTCAGATCTGCTGCGGGGGGCCAGGGACACATTTTAGAGCCCACCCAGACAGCACGCAAAGCACGCGTCATGCTTCCAGACTGACATGGTGTTTGGGAATTAAATCAATTGCTTCGAACTGTAATCCTTGAATGTACCATAACAGAAATATCTTGCAATATGCCACGCTTGCATTCCCGGGGCCCTGCTAGGATTTATACTTGAAACCCAATTATGGGCAACTGGAAAGGCCTAACCTCTGAGATTACACTCTCTTGTTCTACAAATAAAAGGAGATGACAAAAGAAACACGTGGTGTTTTGTTTTCACTGCATTTCAAAGGCCAAACAGAATGCTTAGGCGTGGGCCATGGAAGAAATCATGCATTCACACAGGCCAGTGCAGACCTCTCCTCCCGGAGAAAGAGCTCGGGTAAGTTCAGCTCGTGGCTTTTCAAGGGCTAGAGACTGACAGTGTGGTTCAGTTCTCTGTCTTGGCTTCAGTAGTGCTTGCTCCTATTTTTGTGTCTGGGGCAGAGAGAAAGGGGTCCTCCAGATTCCCTTCCTAAGTACCGTACAACTCCCAATACATGAGTACTCGTGACCCATGGCGGGGACATCACCTCAGCACGCACCTTCCAGAGACTTCCACAGCAGGCCAACACTGTGGTTTGCTTCAGACTTTTCCCGGATTTAAATCTCAAGCTCTTGATAAGGACTTCACACTTCTGGGAATTGTTAACAGTGCCACAGAGAGACGCTAGCAGGCCAACCATGGGATCAAGCCTGACTTGCCAGCACATATTGACTTATCCCCTCCCCGGGTTTCGACTGCTCTTCCTGGGACCTCAGGTGTCTAGGAGCCAAGGAGAACTCTCGTGGGTTGGTAGCAGAGCGGATGATGAGGAGCTGCAGTGTCTGTAAAGAGACACTCGGGTGCTCAGGACAGGGGCAGGCCAAGTGCTGAGTCCTGAGCAAGGCCCACCCCTGCTCTCCGGAGGGCTCAGGGAGGCCAGCCCAGAGGTTGGCTGGACGGAGGTGGACGAAGGAGGAGAGTGGGTGGTGATGGAGTGTTCTGGGGCATTGCATAGGTAGCAGCTGATGCCCTCGTGCCCAGGAGGGGCGGCCCCAGTAAGACTGGCCTGGCTGGGGAGGGAAAGGCGGGTGCAAGAGAGAACCAGTGGGTGCCAAGTCTGGGTGACAAAGAAACCCAAGACAGTGGCAGTGGCAGACAGCTGAAGGAAACATGCTGCTATTGCCTAGAATAAGACACTGGAAAGACCAACAAGAGTCATTTCAGTGGCACCATCAGCACCCTAACCATAGACAAAGGTCATTCCTAACAGCAGTGGTTCAAGAAACTGAGTTGGGTTGGCGCCCAAATAGGACAATACCTTCTCACCATCCCTGCGGCCCTTCACGGCCATCGGGGGGTGGGGGTGGGGGGTGGGAACAGCCTTCCTGACCGCTCACCCCCGAAATGCGGGAGGCCTGAGGTCCTGGGGGGCTCTGTGGCTGGCCTTTGGCTGTCCGCCCTCAAGCGGCGCCAGGGGCCTGGGGGCGGTGGCACTAAAACCACTGCAGCTGACTTCTGATTGAGCAACCCGGGCTCTGAGGCTGATCTGGGCCTTACATGGGAGCTCCAGGCAAGCAAGGCCTGGCCCAGCCTCCTCTGGAAGAATGTTTCACCCTGCAGCTTCCTTGGGCTTCACAATCCAAAGCTTAGCATTTGTGACCAAATTCAGTGACTAAAAGAAAGAAGGAAAAGAAACTTCTTTCCGACAAATAACAATTTCTATCTGCAGGTCAAAAACTTACAGGGTTATGCTGAATCCAGTCCCTGGGGGGTGATGAGGGCAGCTCTGTCCAGAGGCTCTGTAGCAAAGAGCCAGCCGCAGAAACCAGGGACTCAGACAAAGGAGAGGGGTGTGGGGGACACACAGGAAGTGTCCCCGGGGTGGGGGGGCAGAGAGAAAGTCCACACGACCTTTCTCTACAGGCTGGTTTTCACCTGGAATATCTTTGGCCCACATCCAGATTAAATGCCAGTTAGAAAGCTCTACCCACATGCTCTTTCTGGGCAGACAGCAACAGTGGTGAGCTCTAATCATTTACAAAGGTCACGATCGGAGCGAGCCCCGGAGCAGTCATTTAAAATTCGATTGATCCCTATTTGTAGTCAAGGAAAGAAAATGGGCACTTGGACTGTATTGTAATTATGAGGCTTCCAGGCAACTGTAAATAGATGTGCAGTCTCGATACTGGCAAATACCTGGGAGAAGAAATTATTACTCTGGTATTGCACGTTGCTAGGAAAGGTTGAAGATAAAATTGCGCATAAAAAAAATCAATCATCTTTTAGCTAATTTGCCCTGCTCACCACCCATCAGGGTTATCACAATTATCAGATGTCTGCTGAATATATTAAGGTGAGGGTCTAACTTGCTAAAAAGGCTCACCAAGAAAGCAAAGGCCTCCAACACAGTGGGGAACTCTGCAGAGCTGACATGTGGGGGCTGGGTGTGCTCCACAGGCCACAAGCACAAAGGAAGAGCCTGTTGCTGAGGGACAGGGAAGAGGGTGGAGGCAGAGTTCCCCAGAGCATCAGCTCTCATTTCCAAGAGGCCCTCCCTGCTGTGGGCACTGCAAACACCATCCTATGTCCACCGTGCTGAGGACTGGGGACAAGGGTCCTCCCCACCCCTGCTGGAGGAGGAAGGTCTGCTTGTCCTGTGAGTGGCAGAGGGAGAGCGCGAGGCCGGCCCATTATTCGGTGCTGCTCAGTCACGCGGGGCTAGGCTTGGAGCCTTGACATCCATGAGCTCAATCCTCACCACAACCCCTGGAAATCAGCGTTATTAGCCTCCATTACTGATGGGGAAACAGGCACACTGAGGTTCAGAAATGTGGCTGAGGGACACCTGGGTGGCTCAGTCAGTTAAGCATCTCCCTTCAACTCCATTCATGATCCCAGGGTCCTGGGATCGAGCCCCGCATGGGGCTCCCTGCTCAGCAGGGAGTCTGCTTCTCCCTTTCCCTCAGCACCCCCATCCCCCCAGTTTGTGCTCTCTCAATCTCCCTCTCCCTCAAATAATTAAAAAGAAAGAAAGAAAGAAAGAAAGGAAGAAAGAAAGAAAGGAAGGAAGGAAGGAAGGAAGGAAGGAAGGAAGGAAGGAAGGAAG